>NC_056747.1:713083745-713386870 GCF_019279795.1 Protopterus annectens | reverse complement strand
AAAGCTAGATCTTGAACCCATTCATTATCTCCCATTTCCTGCACATCCCTTCCTTTCTCATGAATAAACCTCTGTATTTCACTTCTTGATTCATAAAAGCATTTCAGCAAGACTCCTCAGCTTAACCAATGAACATTAGTGTAATATGGCAGACTGTGAGTGTGAATTTCCTCCAGTAAGCTGTTGAACTGTCTGTGGTTCAGACCTCGTGTGTATGACGTTCGCTTCCTTAATAACATCCATAACATGAGCCATCTTTAATGTTTTACTGCAAAGCACTTTTCTGAGAATTATGCAATGAACACTGTGAAATTTCATGGTCTGGATACATAGCTAGTAGTTTTTCCTTTTACTTTGTTGCCACGCCAGCTTTTCTATCAACCATTTGAGGTGCTCCATCTGTAGCCAGACTCTCTGTTTTCATCCAGTCTACACCTGTTTTATCTATTGCACGTAATAAACTCACAAATATATCATCTCCCATTGTTCCCTCCATTGGTACCAGTTCCACAAATTCTTCCTTTTACCTGCATATTTTCATCTACAAGACTTGTATAAACTGCAAGTTGTGATGTGTCACTTGCATCTGTACTTTCATCAACTGCTACAGAAAATGCTACAAATTTAGTAACTTTTTCTTTGAGTCTCATCTGCAACTGTTTTTCTTGAAAGGCTGGTACCAAAGAAATGCAAACCAAATGAAATCCAAAGAAATGGCAATAACGAACTCAGCCGGTAGACAGGACCACAAGCAAAAAAGAGACTTTACTATTACAAGCGCTTTCGGTAGAGACAACGTATTTAAAGGGTGCTCTTTGTGTCTTTTATTGTCTGATGAAGGTGGAGAGATTGTCTCTACCGAAAGCGCTTATATCAATAAAGTCTCTTTTTGCTTGTGGTCCTGTCTACCGGCTGAGTTCGTTTCTTGAAAGGCTGACATTTGCAAATGCTTGATGTTTTTCAGGGCAAATATCTTCCACCACATACATTTCTTTATAAAATTCTCCTCTGAAAAAGGCTTCAATGACCGCTATTTCTTGTGCAATTCTATAACTTGCCCAAACTTGCAGCATCACTGGCTTAATGAACACATTTAAACACTAACTGCTGCTTTTTGAGTGATTGTTCTAACTCCCTAACTTTTTCTTTACGTAACTTTCCACTATATTCATCATACTTTGAAGCATGAGCACTTCTGTAATACCTGGGAATGTTAAATTCCTTCACCGCAGGTATATTTTGCTTACAAATCAAGCAAGTCGGTTTTCCATTCACTATAGCAAAAAGTACAAGATTTTCCACTTTTCCTGCCTGCACCACACGATGTTCTTCATTAACTGTTTGGGAAAGTGAGAGCCTACTGCGTTACGTTCACATTTAATACCTGTACAGTACGGAGTTGTTAGAATGAAATGGCCATTGTTTAAAACATGATTAATATGATTGACGTAAAAAGATTCATTGATTCATTGCAAAAACACAATTATGCAAAAGTATAAGTGAAAATCTTAAAAGACGAAAGGCCGGGTTAATTAATCATATATAAAACAAAAGGTAGCCCAAATGTAAGAGTGGCGCAGCAAATGTGCTGCAGGCCGCATATAGGAGTGTGGGCCACATGTTTGACACCCCTGATATATAGCAAAATATGTGAAGTATAATGTTTGTAAATGTGAACTTCTTAATACAAATGTTCTTCGTGTTTCACTGTTGCAGTCATCACATTTGGGTTATCCTGCCAGGGGTAGCCCTCAGTCGGCCCGAATACCAGAGGCGTAGTATTTCTGCGTCGGTTGCTGTCACTCCAGGACTGCCGTCAGGTCGTTAGTGGTATAAAATCAGGCAGCCGACACCATTACATCAGTCTTTCTTGCCGAGGAGCCTGAAGCAGAAGCAGAAGCAGTTCGCACCAGTACCCGTCGGCTGCTACCTGAGTTTTCATTTCCGAATTGAAGTTGAAGTCTTCTAAAGCTAAGAACCCCATTGGGGATCCTTTTTTCTTGCTCTAACATATGTCAGAAAAAGTTAACAATCGTCTCGCCTGTGGAAAGCAAATAACACACTGAGACTTCCATTCTTACTACATCATCTGTTTAGGCCCAAACCACGACGTCCACCTCTGTCGCCTTTGTGCTTTGTTCAACGCCAGAACTGTATGTCATCGGGCCCTTATTGTAGCTAGATATTTTCGCTCTTAACCCTCGAATTCTGATATGGCTTTGGTAAGTCATCTGACTACCAATCTTCCGAAGAAATGTAAGAATAAAAACAGAGAGAGACCGCACAGGTCCAAAACTGCAGACGACGCTTCCGCTAAGTTAGTCGTCCATTCTCCGGTCCTCAGTGAAGCACTTTCACAGCCCCTGATGCCCGCTTCTGTTGATTTGCATGCCGCTACTGAGACCCTTTCGGAGTCCGGTGCCACAAGACTCTTCGACTAAGGATCCTGCAGATATCTCTACCTCAGATAGGTCCAGAGCCACTGAGCAGGCACCGGCTTCCGAGGAAGTACTTCACACTACCGATACTCGACACAGACCGACAACATCTTTTGCATCTTCAGTTCTTTCTAAAACTACAGAGTTTCTAAGGCCCAGGGTACGAACCACACCCAAAAGCCTACGACCCAAGCTCAGGCACCTGCTTCCTTGCCTCATTCTCAAATGCTTAAAATGGCAGAAGATCTTATTATGCTTATTATGGAAAGCCACGCTACCCCTTCCAGAAGAAAAAGAGACTTGTCCTCCGTAGTTTTATCTGAACAGGAGTCCGATGACTCTGATGCATCTGAATATGAAGATATGCAACCCCTCTCTGCTTGTGAAGATTCTGATGCAGAAGAATCCATTCCTTCTGCCTCTCCACCCGAGGATTTTTCATTTGGGGAAACCCTTCATACTTTAAGGGAGCATTTCCAATGGGAATATCAAGACTATCCTCAGTCAAAAAAGAGACTCAGGGAATTCTTAGATTTACCACAGCACAGACCTTTGGCCATTCCTCCTGTCCTGGATGTTGTGGATGATGTTTTTATGGAATCCAGTGTGACTCCTGATACCCTTCCTCCTGCTCCCAGGATACTTGACTGGTATTACAGAGTCCCTGACTCTCACAAATTTCTTTTCAAAAATCCTACTGCTGACCCAGAGGTCATCTCTCAAGGACCTAAAGGAATTAAAGCAACTTCAGCTGAGAATCCCACCCCCTCAGATAGGGATTCCCGAGCTTTAGACAGATGGGGTAAAAAAGTGTACACTTCTGCTACTCTTGCTATTGGAGCTTTAAATTGTCAGTTCCACATGCTGAAATATCAGCAGCATATCATGGAGCTCCTCAAACAAAAAATATCTTCCTTTCCTGCTTGTGCAGAAAATAAAGAATTTCAAGAGTTAATGCATTCTGCAAGTCAAGTAACTAAGCACACCTTGCAATGTGGCTTTGACGCCCTAGAAGCATCTTGCAGGGCAGCAGTCACTGGTTCTATCCTTAGAAAGCATGCTTGGCTTTAGGAACAGACCTTACCAGACCATGTCAAATCCAAATTATTGGACGCACCATTAAACAAAGACAACTTATTTGGCACCAAGGCAGACGAGGTCTTAAAAAAGATGGAAGAAAAAGGTAAATCTGTGCAGACATTTAGACTTCTTACAGGTCTAGCCTCCGAGGTTCAGTAGGCATTGCCCCTCCGAGCACTGGTCCTTTCCTGCCCCCTCCAGGCCAGCTCAGCCCAGACCCAGGGGAAGCAGACCCCCCAGGCAGCACCACCAGGTAATGCAGAGATCTAAGCAATGGAGTTTCTCCTCTTCAAAAAGAGGGAGTGCAAAGCCACCACCTTATGGTAAAAACTCACAGTGACTTTACACTTCCACCCCTTACTTCTGCCCACCTGCTTGTGCCCCTATGAGGAAAACTCTCCTTTCACGCAAGCAACTGGGCCACTATTACCGACTGATGGGTCCACAACATAGTATCCCAGGGATACAGATTTTATTTCCACACTCTGCCAACCCCAAAAGGGTTCCCAGATCTTCCTCCAAACCAGTGGGCAGAGGCCAAAAAGCAAGTCCTTTCCCTGCTCTCCATGAGGGCAATTCAGCATGTTCCTGCAGAACAGATAGGCCAAGGTTTCTACTCCTGACTCTTCCTGGTACCCATAAAAGAGGGCACATGGCGTCCCATCCTCGATCTATCCATTCTAAACACCTTCCTGGTGATACCAAAATTCAAAATTAGCTTCTACCAATGCTTTCCAAGGATGCTTGGTTAGCCACCCTAAACTTAAAAGAGGCCTACCTACACATCCCAATCAGGGAATAATGCAGGAAATGCCTAAGTTTCAGGGCAGGATCTGTGCACTTTGAGTTCTATGCGCTTCCCTCTGGCTTATCCACTGCTCCCAGAGTTTTCACAAAATGCCTGGCTCCTGCCAATGCTTTTTGCAGACAAAGAAATATTCAAATTTACCCATACTTAGACGACTGCCTGATTCAGGCAGACAGGAAAAGCTGTTACAGCATCTGACTTTTGTAAAGGACCTACTGACCTCCCTGGGGTATACAATCAACAAAAAGAAATCAGAACTAGTCCCCACTCAAAAAATTGTATTCCTAGTAGCAAGCCTGGACACAGCATCCCAGATGACATCCTTACTCCAGGAAAAACAAGCCTACCTGACAGGCTACTTCTCTCGACTAGCCACCAGAATCCAATTATCCGCAAGGAAAATATGGCTTCCTGCAGTCTACTAATTCCATACGCCAGACTGCATACGAGGAAACTTCAGTGGTAACTTAAAAAGCCTTTGGGGTCAACATTGTCAAGACCTGGAACCTCTCATACCAATGATACCTTGTCTAAGGAAAGATTTTCTTTGGTGGGCAGCAGCTTGCAACTATAACAATGGACTTCTCTTCTCACAACCCCATGCCACCCAGACCCTCACCACAGATGTATCAGACTATGCCTGGGGTGCACACCTGATGGCAGGTGCATTCAGGGCCATTGGAGCCAAAATCGAATACATCTGCACATCAACCAAAAAGAGATGCTAGCTGTTAAACATGCCCTGACAGCCTTCAGACCCCTACTCTCCCCGGAGCCTCTACTGATCAAAACAGAAAACCCTACAGGGATGTGGTATATCAACAAGCAGGGAAGAACTCACTCTTATCCTTTCTACAGGCTCGCCATGACCCTTTGGCACACGGCCTTGGCCATGCAGTTACATCTGCTAGCACAATTCCTGTCAGGCTGTCTAAACTCTCTGGCAGACAACTTAAGCAGAAACCTGCTAGACCCACATGAGTGGCAGCTAGACCACAGAACCTTCACCCTTGTAACCCAGAAATGGGGCACCCCGAAGGCCAACCTCTTTGCCTCCCACTCCAATCATCAGCTCAGAAAATTCTGCACCAGGGAACCTCCCAGCAAGGCCTGGAAAGTGGATGCTCTATCCTTCCAGTGGGTAAACCTCTTGGTCTATGCATTTCCCCGTTTACTCATATCAAGGGTATTGCTCAGAATAAGGGAGGAAAAACTGAGGGCAGTCCTGATTGCCCCAGACTGGCCATGCCAGCACTGGTACCCACTGCTGCACAGCCTGTCAACTCTGTCACCATGGCACGTACCTTAGATCCTAACACTTCTGACCCAGGGTAATGGAGAATTCATGCATCCCCAATTGCAGACCCTCAACCTGGCAGCGTGGCTTATTCCCTGACCACCCCTCAAGCTGTGAGCCTAAGAAAACAAGTCCTAGATGTTATACATGAGGCCGTATGCCCCAGCACTAGGAAATCCTATGCTGACAAGCGGGAAAGTTTTGCACCTGAATCCAGGCTAAGGGAGCCAGAATGGCACAGCCCTCCCTACCTCTCATCCTGGATTACCTGGCATACCTACTACACAGGGGTCTATCCTTCTCTTCTATTACAGTTCATACCCTCTCATCAAACAGTTCCTAAGATGGGCTAACAACTTAAGGCCACCCAGAAGAGCTCCTACCCCAGCTTGGAACCTTAACTTTGTGTTGGAAAAGCTCACCCCCCCCCCCCGAACCTGCAACTTCAGCAGAGTTAAAATTTCTCTCTTGGAAGACGGCCTTGCTTCTGGCCATCACTTCAGCTAGAAGAGTGTCAGAGCTACAAGCACTCATGGCTGTAGAGCCCTTCATCATTTTCCATCCTGACAGAGTCTCACTCAGGACTAACCCATCCTACATGCCTGAAGCGGTGTCCAGTGTGGCTCTCAACCAATCCATTCATTTGCCCACCTTTTTCCCTAACCCACAAAACAAGGGGGAAAGGATTCTGCACTCTCTTGATGTGCACAGACAGCCCAGATGCTATCTGGACAGGACTAAATCTTTTAGAAAAACTGATAAATTGCTAGTCAGCTTCGCAGCAGGAGCAGAGGGCAAGGCCATATCCAAACAAACAGTCTCCAAATGGATAGCACACTGCATCAATTTCTGCTACAGACAGCATGGGAAAACCACCCCCAAAGGGGGTCAGGACTCATTCCACCAGGGCATCCTCCACCTCTGCAGCTTTTCTCAGAGGAGTCCCCACTAGGGACATCCTGGAGGCTGCAGCATGGACATCTGTTCATACCTTCACCAAGCATTACCACCTGCCTATCTTCTCCAAATCCAGGGCAGGCTTTGCCACCAGAGTCTTGCGGGGCATCCTAGCCAGCCCACAGTCTTCTTGACTGCCTCCACCCTTTTCTTCAGCTTTGGGAATAAACCCAAATGTGATGACTGCAACAGTGAAACACGAAGAACATAGTACAGTTGTGTACACTTACCATAAATGTAGAAGTTCGAGTGTATTTACTGTTGCACTCATGATTTCCCTCCCTCTGTCCCCTTTGTCTCTCTTTCTCTCTCTCTCTCTCTCTTCCTCTCTCCTTACAGGGATTTTTTGTTATTTATTTCTACTGGTGGTGTTCTTCCACCATAACCTAGCTCCCTGTTTGGGGGAGCTCCTGACAGGGCAAGAAAAACTGATGTAATGTTGTCGGCTACCTGATTTTATACCACCGATGACCTGATGTCAGTCCTGGATCGACAGCAACCAATGCAGAAATACTACGCCTCTGTCATTTGGGCCGACCGAGGGCTACCCCTGGCAGGATAACCCAAATGTGATAACTGCAACAGTGAATACACTCGAACATCTACATTTATGGTAAGTGTACACAACTGTACTTTTGATTACTTTTCTATAAATGTAAATTTATCACAAGTGATAATTCAGTAAAGGTGTTTTAAAAAAAAAAGACCCACCAACAGCAATGGTATTTTCTTATATTGTTTGTCAATTTCAATCAGAACAGAATGTACTGCTGCCTTCAGCTGCATCTGTCTGGACTTTTCCTGCAGAATATTTGCTAATGGGGGAAAAAAAAGCTAATATCTTTGCAGATGTAAGGAACTTGGTATTTTTCTTGGTTTTTATCATTTTGTCTTATTTCTGTTTTTTATTATATTTTGTATATTACCTGTGCAAGTCTTTTATGCAATTTTTTTCTCTCTTACTATACCTATAGAAATGTTTTTATTACTGTCTATACCTAATATGTGCATTTTACTGCTTGTAAATATTTCTGTATCTTCTTTGTATTGGTTCATAGGTAGGTACTAGGCTATCGGCCCTGGGGCCTATACAAGCCCAGCCAAAAAGGTACCCTGGCTTTTGCCACCCAAAAAAATTGTTTTCCTATGCCACTGTCGAGCAGAGCCACAGAGATGATCCCCGGGGTGAATTTCCTATTTCCCATCCAATCATCAAGATTTTTCTTGAAGAGTGCTAATGAGGAGCTTTGTTTGATATAGATAGGTAGTTTATTCCAGAGTATGGGAAGTCTCTGGGATAGGAATCTATCCCTCCGGCATGTTCTGTTTATTGTGGTGACAAAGCTTAGGTCCCTAGAGTGTGTAGCTCGGAGGGATTGGGATTTCTTTAAGTGGAGCATGTCCAGCAGCTCTGGGTTTGACATAGCTTTGTATGTTAGGCAGAGATCACCTCTGAGTAGGCGATATGCGATGGAGTAAAGCTGGAGTTTTTTGAGACGGTCTGCATAGAGACCATCTGTTTGAGGCCAGTAATCCTCTTTGTGAGGTATTTCTGCGGCCTTTCCAGTTGTAGATGTCTTGTGAGGTACATACCAAAAGGGGCATTGTACTCTATAATGGGTCTAATGAGTGATGAGTAGAGGGGAACAATGACCTCTTTTTTTCTGGATGAGAAACCTTTTGTGATGAGGTGTGCCACATAGAAGGATTTCCTGACTACTGTGGCGATGTGATTATCAAAGGAGAGACTACTGTCCACCTGTGTCCCAAGGTCTCTTATCACACTTTTGGTGTTAAGTATACTACCGCCTATGTTGTAGTTCATGGGTACAGAGTTTTTACCAAAGGGGATGACAATGGACTTTTTAGCATTGAGCTTAAGGCCATGGCTTTGACACCAGGCATCTGTCTCAGTGAGGCCCTTTTGTAGGATGTCCACATCGTTAGGAGTTTCGATTATGGCTCCTAGTTTGCAGTCATCTGCGAACTTCATTAGCCAAAGACCTTCTGTGTTAGCTTGTACTTCAGAGAAGTAGATACCAAACAGGAGAGGACCCAGGACTGAACCCTGTGGTACTCCACTTGTCACTGGTCTGAAGTTGGTTTTGGAGTCTGCTACTTTCACAGTGTGGGTTCTGTCAGTGAGTCAGTTGGCAACCCATCTTGTGACATAGGGATTTATACCTAGTTTAGTGAGTTTATCTATAATTCTAGAGTTGGGGGATGGTGTTGAAAGCCTTGGCAAGATCTAGATAGGCTGTGTGAACCACTTTACCCTTGTCTACGGCTTTGGTGACTGCTTCAAAGAAGTTTATCAGGTTTAGAAGACATGATCTGCCTTTTACAAACCTGACCTGGGTGGGATCCAGAGTTTGGAGATTACCAATGTCTTTGTTTATAAGTTCCATGATGATATGGTCCATGGCCTTGCAGACCAGGCTCGTCAGGTTAATGGGGCGGTAGTTCCCAGGGTCCGTGGTGGCTCCTCCCTTGTGGAGTGGGATAACCGTTGCTGTGCGCCATTCAGCAGGCACAAAGCCTGAGGTGAGGCTATGATTGAACATGGTACTTAGGTGGGGTGCCAATTCATTCTGTAGTTCGTGTAGAACGCAGCCTGGGATGTTGTCTGGTCCCATGGATGCTGTGTTCTTGGCTTTGGAGAGTGTGGTTTTTACCTGTGCAGCCGTGATTACAGGAACTTTGCATTCTTCCGGTATAGAGATGGGCTCTTTAGGGGGTGAGAGGGGGGAAAAGTTAACACTGAACCTATCTGCCAGAGCAATATCAGTTGGGTCTGTATATTTAGTGCCATTGTGCTGTAACTCAGAGCAGATCTAAGTGTTGCCATTGAGATTCTTGACATAGCTATAGAATGCTTTGTGGTTGTCTTTAGAATCAGTGACAATTTTGTTTTCGTAACTAGCTTTGGAGGATTTTATCAGTGATCACAGCTTTTTACTGAGGCTGACCAGGGAGCTCCTCCACTCATGGGATTTTACTCTCTTTTGCAAGAGTTTCTTCCTTCTGTTGTACAGTTTGTTTATGGCAGGGGACCATCAGATTGGCTTCCTTTTTTTGGAGGATAGCGTCTTGGTTCAGTTTGGGATAGCACGATCCATGCACTCATGTAAGTGCTTATAAAGTGCAATTGTGTAGGATTCAGTAGTCATAACTGTATTGTCCATCTGCATGGGTGTCATGAAGTTCACCACTTCTGTCTTAAAAAGCATGAAGTTGGCTTTGGAGAAATTTTTTACCATGGTTTCCTTAATGGGGGGGGTTGGAGGCAGGATGTGGATATCTAGGGTAATTAGCTTATGGTCGGATCAGACCAATGAGGCGTTGACTTCAGGTGTGGAACACCGGTCACTCATATTGGTAATGACTAGATCTAGGATATTGTTGCCCCTGGTGGGGTGTGGATAAGTTGATCCAGGGCATTGGAGTTTATGAATTCCAGAAAGCGTTGAGTGAAGGAGTTGGTACATGAGTAGTTTTCCCAGTTAATGGTGGGGTAGTTGAAATCGCCCATTACTAGGGTGTTTGGTTGAACCCTAATATTTTCCAGTACATCAAGAAAAGAGGAGTGAGAATCCTGGGGCATGGTGGGTGATCTGTAGCAAGCTACAATTTGGATTGCAGTTTTGCCCAGAGTTAGTTGCACTTGGATAACCTCGGCTGCATTATGCTGAGCAACTAGCCTGGAGGTGTGGATATCCTTAATGAATATGGACACACCTCAACCTTTGGTGTTCCAGTCCAGGTTACATGGCCGAAGAGTGTGGTATGAGTTATAGCCTGGTAGTGCAGGGGTGCTCTGTGGAGCCTTGAACCAGGTCTCAGTCACTGCACAGATATCGATGTTCTCCATTTTAAGGAGTGCCTCGAGTGAGTGCATTTTGAGATTTAGACTTCTAGTATTGAGTAGCATCACTGTCAGTTTTTGCTTGCCTGTTCCGGTTACGGTGGTGAATTTGTCATTTGAACCTTGCCTAAAAAAGGCACTATAGGAGCGGCAAGAACCTTAGCCTTGGCCAGTATCCAGAATCCCAGGGGTGACAGGTGCAGGCCATCTCTGGCAAAGCATCGTGGTCTGTCGACCATGTCATCCCAGGCAGACAGATACTGGATCCCTTTAGAATGGCACCAGAAGCTTAGCCAGTTGTTGAAGTCACTCATTTTGTCCTTGTACTGCGGCATCATTCTGGGTGATGGCAGAATGCTACTCAGGGCTAGGGTCATACCTGCCTGGGCTGCAAGATCGGAGAGCTCTTCCATGTCTCTTTTCATGTAGTCCAGGGAGGTACATCTCAGGTCGTTCACACCAACATGGACAATGACAGAGTCATATTTGTACTTGTGGAGTGACCTGAGTGCGTGGGTTATGTGGCGGATCCTGGCACCCGACAGGCAGCTTGACAGTAACCTTCTCCTTGTTTAGTCTGGTGAGTGGGGACATCAGTGTGCCTGACTATAGAGTCAGGTATAGTATCATAAACATTTGTAAAGAATTTTTTTTTTCTCAGTGTCAAATGTCTTCAAAGTATAAATTTGTGTGGAGCTTTTCTTCTCAGGCCTTAACTGAAAATGGGTAAAATGGGTAAAGGTGTTGCCCATTTGGATTTTTTTGGTTACCAAAAGTCAAATAAACAAATACATTTCTAAAGCCTACTTGCTTAAAAATACACTTGTTTATAGCTTACGTCAAGGCCATTAGTCTAGACATTCATCCTTGTTAAAATAAGAGAGACTATTCTACATGTAATATAATCAGTACACTTGTACACCCCCTACCCTAGCAGCCCAAGATCACAACTTATTAACATTAAACTTGCTTTTGTCCAGTCTTTCTTCTCTTGCTATAATGTAAAGCATATGTTTCTTAAAACTAAAAAAAGTACTGGTTTACTTTAATATCTTAAACACATAAATCAATCACTGAAAAGACTCCCCAGCGTTTAAAGTACTGCATACTATACAAAATTATAATTTATTTATATGTAACATGCAGTGCATTTCATAGATTTATAGGTGAATACTATGCTTGCTGTCCTGAGTGACCATTTTAGGGTCTATATTATTTGAACAAAATTTTATAACTTCGAATACCATATGGGCGACACCATATGGTCGAAGTTATAAAATTTCGAATTGTGAAAAAAAAATTAAAAAGTCACCTAATGTGTTAAAGCAGTGGGCAAGCCCCCCCTGCACCCCACACCCCCCGCTTTTTAAATATACCAACTCTGAGATCGCACTACAGTGCAGTAAAGGGAAGTCTTCCCGTTACCGCATTATAGTGCGGTCTCTAAGCTGTTATATTTAGAGTGGGGTGGTGCAGGTGGGCTTGCCCCCTGCCTACAACCCTTAGTTTAGGGTTTAGTCTTTTTTTTTCCCCTACAGTTCAAAGTTTTATAACTTTGACCATATGGTGTCACCCATATGGTATGTGAAGGCATAAAACTCTGTTCAAATAATATAGACCCACCATTTTAAGCCTTACCAATAATCCAAGGTGAGAATCAAACCATGTGCCTTTTACTTATGAGGCAAAGCCTTTAAACATTATGCCAAACCTCCCTTAAAAATGTTTTATACAAATAGTAGTGCGAACAAAAATTGTTTTGCTTCCAGTTACTGTTTTTCCTCTTTCAGTGTCTTTCTAAACATTAATGAGATCAAGTAGAATATATGCATTACAGCCCACCCACAAAATTTAATAAAAGTCAACAAAAGTCCAGTCTTTTTCAGCCACTGTTTCTTACAGTCATATTTCACAAATCTGATGAATTGTTTAGGGTCTCCCATGTATTCACTAATTTCAGTGCTACTGATCTTTCTGTTCTTCTCCCACCTCCCAACAGCAGACCCTGATACTACTGATTCTTCTAGTCAACTCTTGTGCTTTTTCCTTCCTCTCAAGCATTTTCCTTTGGAACACTGGAGAAGGCTTCAGTGGCAAAGTCTCTCCCCTTTTGCTTGCTGGCTCATTTTTTGTTGGTTAAACTTTTTTATATCCTCCTTGGCCTTTTCTGCATCAAAAATGTCTTTGATCCTCCAGGAAAAATACTGTGAAGACAGCTGGATACAGTAGCTTCAATCTCACATCTGCATCTAAACTTGTCCTGATTGCTAGGATAAATTTGCTTCTCTTCTGCCTTGTGTACAGTGAATAATCATTTTTCACAAACACTCTGCTGTCTCTAGTTTTTAATACTTACCCCTTCTGCTGCAGTTTTTGTCAGGATCAAATCTTTCTGTTGGTATGATTGCATCTTTACTAATATAGGTTTGGCTGCTTTCTCAGGGCTAGGTTTGGAGCATACACTTGATGTGCTCTTTACATTAACAAATCCTGCTGGGGAACACCAGTCCAGTTGCTTATTTGTGCTTTCATAACATTAATATGGTAAGTTCCTTCCAGTTTCTCTGATACAGCAGAAAATCTCAGGTTTTCTCTGCATGCTTTGTTTTCAAATTCTGCTGTTTTCAAGACTACTCTTCTTGACAAGCGTCATACTTGGCCAACTTTTTTTCATCCTTTGATTTTTGTGATTTTATTAGTTCATCTGAACAGCAAATTAAAGCTTTTTTTCTTTTGTTTTTCCAGACTTTTGTTATTTGAGTCAATATATTCCTTCAGTGTTTCATTTATTTTAATCACCTCTGAGTACATTTGATTTATTTTTTCCTCAAATTACTAGAAGGCATCTTATGAACCAAAGTGAAAGCTTGAACTGCTTTTTGCCGAACTGCTTCAGAATTCTTCCTAGACAATGTTTTTACATTTTCAGGTTGATCTTGTTTCATTTTCTCTAAATGTGTTCTGTTCTAGCATCCAGGCTGCATGCTAGCCATTGACTGTATTTACCCAAAAGCAGTTTCAGTTTCTGTTTTCACATTGGGAGAGCTGAAGTTAAGTTGTAGATTAGTGTGCAGCCATCTTGGAAGTCACAAAGTTCTTCCCTTTTTTGGGGTTTTCTGGTGGAATACTTGCTTCCTTTTACCTGATGCTGGGTATTGCATTGCCAAAAACATTATCATCCCAAAACCTAGGATATTCTCTTCCTCTCATAGCTTTAGGTAACTCCAGAAATTGCATTCCTCTACTCAGAAGTGTAGCTAGCAATTCATGTGCCCTGTGCCACCCCCTGATCTGCTGTTCACCTAAAAAAAAAAAAAATCACTTCTTTCCTTTTAAACTATGGCAGACCTCTTGCTACATTTGTTTCAAGCAGCTGCTGCATTGCAGTGAGGACAAAGAGCTCTACAGTTCTTTATTTCTGCTTGAAAATGTAATACCAACTAATTTCTGAATGTGGGTAATGGCACTAATGGCCAATCATGCCCCCTTTGCCTCACCCTAGATTACACATCCACTTTTACAGAAGGTCCTGACTAACATTTGATCCATTCTTGTCTATTTTTGTCCGATTCAACATTTGGATTGTCAAATCTGATCAGATACAGCCTCAGGTGCCTTCTCCCAGAACTTTGAATCTGAGATTCTGACTCCTTCCTTCCTTAGAATTCCCTCCTTCTGTCTAAATTACCTCAGATCTCATGTGCCACCTGTTCCATCCAGAGATGTTTCCAAGACCTCACATTTTGGTCACAGTAAGTGAAGATTTTTCATACTTAAATTTCTCCTTGACTCTTCCCTTTAAACTTCTTTGGTATGTTGTATAGTATAGCTTGGTGTTTGGTTAGATTGTTAGGTAATTTTTTCATAGCTTAAGCTTCAGACTGTTTGTATGATAGTTTTTTCCACTATTTCTTTATAATACGGAATAGTATTAGTGTTTGTGTGTAAGAGTTTTGATAAGGTAGTTTTCTTCTTTAGATAGTTGTTGTATATACTACTTTGCACATATATCTACTTTTATATATGAATATGTGTATATATATATATATATATATATATATACAGAAAGAGAGAGAAAAAGAGATAGTGTGTAGATTATTTTTTGTGATGTCAGAAAAACTGCTTTAAAAAGTGTTCAGCCTGTGGACACAAGATCCCTCCTCAAGACCCCCATTCTTTGTGCGTTTATTGTTTAGGTGCCTGGGTGCCTGTCATCTTTAGGCAAATTGTGACATTTGTGCTGCTTTTTGGGTCTAGAGCCATCAAAAGTAGAAGGGAAAAGCTAATAATCAAGGGTTTGCTCCCCACCGCCACAGACAGGGTCTTCCACTCTGTGTTCTGAAGTAAGACCTTCATCTCCTTCTCCAAGTACAGACAAAAGGAAGGAAAAAGATAAGGACAGGTCTAAAGAAAAAAAAAAAAAGCACAGCAAAGTCTGCAGAAATAAAGGACTGAAGATAGGAGCTCAGAAGTGAATAGAAAAGTCAAGACAACTCTGTCCAGATCTGTCCAGCTTATTGGGTCTGATACCAAAAACTTTGAGGTAGTCAGATCCACCTGTCAGTCAGGTCTGAACTCCCTCCCCTGTAGCTACCTTTTCTCTGGAGCCAGCAATCCCTGGATTACATTCACTGATTCTGCAACATAAACCACCTACTAGACCCGCATTGGTAGCTTCACTGTTGAGGTTAAGATGATCCACCAGAAGTCTCTCAGAAATGAAAGTTGACAGAATGATGAGAACATTTTTGAGGACACAGATCCAATTGGGAGTCCTCCTGGTACCGTCCCCCGAAGGAGGTCCAGGAATGGGCCCATCAACCACGTCGCACATTACTCTGATACCAGTCCACTTTTCAGATCCGGTTCCTATGGGTCTCCAACCCTTCCAGTGCACCTCAGTCGGATCAGACAGGCCAAGAGCCTTTGGTTTCAACTACATCCCTTACTGCCTTGACTCTAATGTTAGAGTTGGGACAAGTCACAGATGTGGTTACCAACCTACTGTTTTTTTCCCCAGAGTATCCGGAAATGAAGAGAGCACTCTGGTTTTCGATCTGAGACTCCGAAAATTGTACTGCTCATTAGACATTGTACACTGATGAAAAAAATGACATCACAGTCTTGTTTGATTGGCTGCTTGCTACATTGGGAAAGAGCCAATCAACAAGCTCACACAGCAAGCAGCCAATCAACAAAGAGACTACCGAGAAGACAGCTAAAAGCCCGAAAAAATTAAGAAATAAAAAGCAGGGCATTCAGCTACTTGTTACCTTTTTTTTTAAAAAAGGTGGTGGACTGCGAATTTGTCTTAATCGGATTACCGGAATCACCCAGAGCAGCTATGGACTCTCTCCAGCTCAATTTGGCTTGGTCCGTTGCTGCAGTGTGTGAGTGTCTTCTCTCTTGCTTTGCCTTCTCTTCAGTTGCAATTGGGAGGACAGAGTGGTCTGAGAGGACAGGACTTAGTCTGTGGTCGTAGGTGGTGGATGCTGCATGCTTTTTTCCCTACTGCTGCATAGGAAGAAGTTGAATTTCTGGGAGCCCATTTGTTTTTCCCTGCCTAACTGTTGGTATGTTAGCCTGTGCCCTGCTTATCCTGTTCTGCTTCTGATCATATCAGGAAGCCTGCTGTTTTTCTCAGAGGTAAGTGGAATTATTTTAACTTTAAAGATTTTGATTTTTAAGGATTAAGCAGTAGTGTGTGACAAAGGAGATACTGCCAGCACAGCTGGTGAATTTTATAAATAATGTGTGAATATCAACATGATTTGTATAAGTTGCTTGTGTTACAAATGTATTAGAACTGTATGTCATACTCAAACTAGTTTGTACATTCACCACAACATCTGCCTTGATCTGTAAGTTTCTAGGGTGTACTCTCTTGGATATAGTCAGGAATATAGCAAAGCTTAGTTTAGATTTCTTTCTTTGAGACTGTACTATAGTGTTGTTTTAAATATTTCCTGTGGTTTTGAACTTTGATGTCACTGTGAATATATACCGAGTATTTTCTTGTTCTTTTATTATTAAATATATTTAAACCTTTCATTGTGGCGTAAAGATATTTAAGTTTTGATAGTACTTGCATATTTATTTAGTGACACTGTGTGGGCCACTCCTAATAGCTTTGCTGTTGGTCAAATTACCAATTTGTGTTAATGTTAATATTAATATTGCCCAGTAAGACTTGGACACCCTTTGTTAAGGATCTTAAAGTCGCTGCTAAGGAGCTGACAGCAGTGATAACTACTTTATAGTCTGGACAAAAGGGGGCATAGCTTGTAAACCTGTGCCAGCCTTTCCCAGTTGTGTGTATGTATAAATCAAACCTCACTGTGTGTGTGTCAGCTACTTGGGCGGGGACACAAGGCACTGTTTGGACAAAGAGGGTGCTGGAGGTCTTAACTTGGCCACTCCACTCAACTCTATATTTGTGCCATTGGGGAGTCTTACTGGGGATCTGGAGAAAGAGGGAGAAACCAACCCCGAACTGACTGTGGTCTCTGTCTGCTCTTAAGGGAAACTGTACTTGATGCAGAGAGCTGCATCTGGGAATAATGTGTGTGTACCTGTCATCCTCAGTGAACATCCCCCACTGTTGCCAGTGGTGAAGACTGAGGCTCCTTGATTACTGGTCCAGTGGTGGGTCATCATGTAGAATAAGTTTAAAATGAATAATAACTATTGATGTAATGCCAAGCTTCTTGCAACTTTGAGTCAAAATCTGCTGATGCTCCTATATTTATTGTGCTCCTGTATTGTGCTAAGAGGCCAGGTATGCTTGCTGCAAGCAATTAGGTTTGAACAGTTTTAAGCAGTATGTGATGGAAATGTTTTATTCTAGTCCCATATGTTTGAATATAGCACTGACATTTGTCTTTCAAAATGGTCTGTTTTTCATAGTGGCAAATCACATTTTATAGGAGCAGCATTTTAAATTTGTCCTTTTTAAGCTTTGTTCTAGTTTCTTGTACTAAGAGGTATGGTTTAACATCATTTGTGGATATTTGTTAAACTTCATATCTTTAAGGAAATGTATGGTAGAGTAAAAACTGTTATTCTAGCACCTTACTAGGTCATTTAACATTTCTGTCTCTAGTGCTGTCTAGGTTGGAAGGTATTGTGATGTTTACAACAAAATGTACAGATTTTTGCCTCATGTTGTTCTCATACTATGTGGATTTTTGCCAAATGATAGGGGGTTGAAGTCACTAAATATTTTTCTGTTCGGCTTCTATCTTATAGAAAATGCATAACCTGTTTTAGGATTGCAATATTTTAAAATCTCTCTGATTTTTTGAGCTTTTTGCTCTATAGAGTGTACCGAGTTTTATATGGACTTTTTTTTAATTGTCTGTGCTGTATGTCTGACAAATTTCACTGCATTATCTATGGTAACCCTGAGAAGTTTAGTGTGTTCAACAGGTTCTATTATAGTGCCATTGGAAGAAAAAATAGAAAGAGGTGGATTATTAGCTAGTGAGGAAGGATTTGAAAAGACCACAAGCTTGGCTGCTAAATATTTTTCAGTGTTGGTAAGGGCAGTCTGAGATTTATCTTGAAGTGCCTCGATTGTTGGTGCAAATTAGATGAGCGAGGAGTCATCTGCATATTGTATAATGTTGGTGGGAGTCGCGGCTGTTGTAAAGTCAGTGATAAAAATGGTAAAGAGTACTGGCCCTAGAATCGATCCTTGGGGGACTCCTACTGAGATGGGAAGGTGGGGGAGAGTTTATTATCCCATAAGGTAGCTTGTTGTGTATTCAAGAGGCAGCTATGGAACCAGTTTAGGGCCTCAGGATAGAGGTTGTAATTGGCAAGTTTATTTAGGAGGATTTGATGTGATACGGTGTCAAAGGCTTTTGACATGTCAAGAAAGGTAGCAGAGATATGTTGGTTATTTTTGAGGTGATTATTTTAATAGAGTTGGTGAAACTATTGAGAGCTGTACTAGTACTGTGTCTTGGTCGAAAACCATGTTGTGTAACAGGTAAGAGGTTATTTTTTTTAGAAGTAGTCAATTATTTGTTTGGGGACACACTTTAAGATTTTTGTTAGGGGTGAGAGTATGGCTGTAGTTCTGTAATTAGATACGTATTTAGCAGGGTTTCCTTTATGAAGTGGAATGATATGGGGTATTTTCCATAGGGTAGGTACATATTGTTCAGCTATAGAGCAGTTAATTGGAATTTATATGGGGTAGGCAATAACAGCTAATTTCAGAAAGTCACCTGGGAGTTGATCAGCAGCGGGGGGTGCCCAGCTTTACTTTAGATAGTAAGCCTTGTATGTAGCTTGCTTGAATGGGTTCAAGTTTAAAGAAGGTATGTGGTGGACCAGATGGAGTGGGTACAGACAGGGGTGAGGTAGAAGTTCTGTGTAATAAGGAAGTTATTGAGGTAATAAAGTGGGAATTAAATTGAGATGCAATAGAGTCTCTAGTAGTATTGGTAGTAGGAACTGAGGTAGTGGGTTTTCCTGGATTTAGAAGGATGTTCACCGATTGCCAAAATCTTTGTGTATTTGTTTGATATTTTAGTTGGCAAGTTTGAAATAGTTTTTTTGTCTAGTTTGATTTGTTTTTTAGCTTAGTTTCTAATTTGTTGGAAGGTGATGAGATTAGCCTGACTTTTGTTAGAGAGACAGAGGGATCATGCTTTGTCTCTTTGTCTAAGTAATTGTATTGTTTATTTTGCTAACCATGGGAGTTTTCTGGTTTTAGTGCAAATTTTTCTGAGTGGGGCAAGTTTATTTAAGATCTGCAGGAAAATGTTATTAAAGTATTGAACTGCATGATCCAATTGTAAGGTTTTTAGGGGTGCCCAGTTTTGTTGTTTTGAGAGAGTCTGTAAGGTGGATAGTGAAAATTGTTTTTTATTTCGAATGTAGCAGTACGCGATATTACCACAGTTGTTTGAGTTTTTTCTTATTAGGTGTATTGGGTAGTGCTCACTTAGTGTCAGGTAGGCAGCCAGACTCTTAGTTGATATTAGTTTTATTTGTCAGAATCCAGTCGATCAGAATGTCTGTTTGTATATTTGTTTATGCATGTACGGTGATGTATATTTTGATGGAGTTTATATAGTTTTCTAAAATTTGTTGGTGTATTGGGGGAACAGGTGGGCTGGTCTAGGTTAAAGTCACTAAGTATTACTGTTTCATGGTTAAAGTTAGAAGAAGCCCATTCAAGTATATTTTCAATATTTTGTAGATTGTTTGCATGAGGGAGGTAGATAGCTATGATAACTATTGATTTGTGTTGATTTATACTGAGCCTGGCAGTTAAAATTTCACATTTAGGGAGGTTTGGCAGGATTGAGTTAAGTTGAACTACTTTGAGGTGATCTTTGTATATGATGGCAATACCCCCACCACTTTTTTGCTAATCTGTCCTTTCAAATCATGCTATATCCATCAAGGAGAGTGTTAAAATATATACTGTTTTGCTTTTCTGTCCTTTTTAATGATGCTATATCCATCCTGATACTATATCCATCAAGGAAAATGTTAAAATGGATGCTCTTGGTCCAGTGGTCACAGATCTTCCATCCCCTCCATACCAGAAACCACATATGTTGGTGGATAACTACTTAGACAGTGGAAGAAGGGAGACTCTTCTGTTCATTGACCCACCAGGACACAGTAACCACAAACGCTTCTCTTCTAGAGTGGAGTGGTGCAATTCAAGGGATATGGCCACATATGGAGGCCAAACTTCACATCAGTGTCTTGGAGATGAGCAATCCTGCTAGTACTGCATACTTTCCAGGACTACCTAACCAACGGTGTGATTTCCATTCAAACAGACAATATGCCAGTGGTATGGTAAATCAAAAAATAAGGGAGAAGACATTTGTACTATGCTGAGAGGCCATGTGAGTTTGGCAATGAGTGATATCTTCCCATCACTTCCTTCTAGCAACACACATTTCTGGGACATCAGCTGTACTAGCAGACAAGTTGAGCAGGTGTATCCTACTACCTTACGAGTGGTCTCTCATACAAACTGTGATAATGGACATTTTAAATGCTAGGCCAACCTTGCTGTGACCTTTTAGGCTCCTTTCTGAACAACAACTGCAGCAGTTGCTTTGCCCTCATCCCTTCACAGGGACAGTCACCAAGAGATGCTGTAGTCCTCACTTGGCCCCTGGATCTCCTCTCTGCATTCCCACCAATACCTCTTTAGACAAAGTTTATACCGAAAACAATGAGGTGCGAGACCAAAGTAATCCTCATTGCTCCTTCTGGCCCTGGCAAGTTTGGTTCCCCTTTCCTAAGCCTTATTTGTTATATCCTCCCTGGGTACTGGATCCTGTTCCTGATCTACTGAGTCCACCCCTCTGGGATACCTGTATTGGACCTACAAAGCCTAAAGTTAACTGTATGGTTTCTTCAGTTTTAACAATAGCCAGAGTCTTTGACTCAGAAACCCTTTGAGCCTGCAGCATCGACTAACCTTCTCATCTTCCACAAAAGAGTGCCATTGAGAACAAACCCTGCCTCTCTCCTGAAAGTATCATCTGAAGCAAATCTGAATCATTGCATTTGTCTGCCAGTACTTTTTTCAATTACTCTACAAAAGGAGAACATATGCTACATACAGTAGATGTTCACGGACAACTTATATTTTACTTAACACCATACCAAGGATATTAGAAAGTCAGATCAACTATTTGTCTTCTTTTGTAAAACAAAACTGGGAAACTGTGTGTCAAAAGTTATACTTTAAGCGGCTGGCAGATTGCATTTTCTTTGTTTATAAAACTTGAGGGCTGTCTCTACGCTCAAAACCAAAGGATCATTCCACTAGAGCAATTGCTACCTGTACAGCATTCACGAAAAAAGTTTCTGTTCATGACATTTGTGCAGTGGCAATATTGTCTACAGTTCATACCTTTATATCTCATTACAAGTTGGATAGGCCATCTAGAACTTGCATATCCTGTGGCTCTGCCATTCTTAGGATTATCCTTCCTTGGTACCACCCGGGTCCTTTTTAGGTAGCATGGGAATCTGTCCCAAACTTTGAATTGAACGAAAACAGACAATGTCAGATATGAAAGTTATATACTTAACATGACAGTAAATTGATGTTGTCTCATTTTTCCCTTGTTCAACATCCTGCCCTCCTTCTCCCTTCCCAGTTGCCATCCAAGATATTCTGCTGTGTGGAAAGAACTTGACTAAGTTCACCTTTCCAAGGTTTGCATGCTTAATAAGTTATTTTATTCCATGATAGTTTTTATTCTTGTCTTTTCTATGATTAGAAATAGTCAGCAAACTCAAACTGAGGTAATTTAGACAGAAGGAGGGAATTGTGGGTAAGGAAGGAGTCAGAGTCTTGGATCCAAAGCTCTGGGAGAAGGTGCCGATGTCAGATCTGATCGTATCCAGCAACTCAAATGTTGAACCAGACGAAAATGAGACAATGAAAATTTATCATTATGGTAAGTTAATAACTTACCTTTACTTTATCAGCCTGTGACATCCTTGAACACATCATTGTGATTTACTTCTTTCTACTGGTATTCTTCTTATTAGAGCTTCCCTCCACTTTGCTACATCTATCTGCAAACTACTTTTCCTTAGTTTGCTCCCTTCTTTAGCTCACCTCTCCTCTTTATCAAACTCCCAGCCCCTCTGTGTAATTCTGTTATCATTGTTTGATTGGATTGAGCTTCTCTTAATGCTGATCTATACCAAATGTACTTTCCATAAATTAGCTCCTGCTCTATGGAATAATATTCCTCAGTACTTTTGTCTCGCTCCTTCTCTGTCTTCTTTTAACCATGCCTTGAAAGTACACTGCTTTGATGAAATTAATACCAGTGCATCAGTAAAACAACTTAGGTTAGTTCATTCTGATTATTTTGTTGGTATATTTTATCTTTTCTTAAAATACCTTAAATATTTCCTTTCATTAATCCTTTTGGCAAGTATATATTTGTAAATAGTTTTCATCTGTTATATTATGTTGTCATTTTATTAGTTTGTTTTTATTTCTGGTTTAGTTAAAATTTTTGAACTGTGTACATACATTTGTACTGTTCTTGTGTGCATGTCTTGTTTCCTTTAGTTCCTTTGTAGTTTTGTTTTCATTTTTTTTTCTTGCCTTTTGGCCTGGGTTGCAGCTGAAAATGTGAATGAAGTTCATCATCACTCCATTTATCCAGTTATCAAATGTATAAATAAATAAATTAACTCTCTGATGTGATTTGCAGCTGAGGTGCCTTCTCTGTGGAGTTTGCATGATATTCCTGTGTCCGTTTTGGCTTTCTCTGTGAGGTCTCATTCCTCCACATCCTAAAGACATGACTGTAGGTTGAACTGATAATTCTCTAGATTGTTGATAGGTAGATGTGTGTGTGTGTGTGTGTGTGTGTGTGTGTGTGTGTGTGTGTGTGTGTGTGTGTGATCATTCTGTGACAGTTGGCATCTTTGTCCAGGGTTGGTGATGAAACATTTTACATCCTGCTGTTACATAAACAAGGAAGCTGTAGAGCTTTCAGACTATAGCCCGCTTGCTATTTTTTCTTCCTTCTCAAAGATCTTAGAAAAACATGTTCACATAAAACTGCTCCAGGGACGTGTCAATTCTATGAACACCACTTTTGCTGAATCTTGTCTCAGCATAAATATTACTTTCCTGAAATTAAACAATTGTAACAAATATGTATTACTGTCCTTGCACCCCTTACATCCCTCCTGGTGGCAATGCAGCTGTACTGGAAGATATCTTACACTGGATATCCATAACAATTCCACAAGGAAAAAATAACTGCAAACTGGTCTCTTTCTCATTTCTAAACTTGTCAAAGCTTTTGACACAGTTTGTTACAGCAGACTTCTGCTTCAAATGTCCACATCAGGTCTCTCTCAGCCCACCTTTCTATGGTTCAAAAGCTACCTATCCAATAGGTATCAATCAGTAAAATGGCACTATACCCTCTCTATATACCTCACAGTCAACATTGGTGTACCAAAAGGCTCTCTCCTTGGTCCCCTCCTCTCTAACATTCTCACCAACACCATCCACACATTCACATAACAGGCCTCCCTAATGCACAGTACACAGATGACTACACTCATTTGCACATTTGGCAACATGGTACCTCCAAAAAACTACTCTGGAGGCTTAACACCCACTGAAACATGCTTTGTAAATCACAGCTCATGTTCAGCCTTAAAAAAAACAAACTACTACTTTTTTCCCCAAATCCCTCTCTTATGTAAAAACAAAATTTAGTCATCTCACTTGATATTACAACCAATGAAGTCACTTCTCATAGCAAATTATTAGAGATGGTAGTGGATGATGATCTTAAATATGACCTGTGCATACAAAATTGCAACTCATCAAAAACTAGAGATGCTTTACAGAGCAAAAAAAACTTTCTCACCAACACAACTAATTCCTGGGGCCTCCGCTGAAATTGGGCTCCTACCCAGTAGGACTTTCACGGTAATACAATGTCAATAAATAAAATAAAAAAGTAAATATTTCACCAAAATGACTTTGAGTAATTGGAGTAGGTGTATTTAATTTTAGGGGTTTCCCTTCACATAGAGAGTGCATGGGGGTTACCCCCTGCTAAAAACAGTTTGTTTTGAGCTTTGTCGAAAGTGACCTTTAAGTGAACCTGGATTCACCAGAAGTGTTGTGAGTCTCTAGACAGGAGTCCAGATGGATTTAGACCAAATCACAACACAATAGCTGCCCTCTTGGACTGTCAGTATCATCAGTCTTAATAAAAACAATGGCAAAATGGTTTACTCGCTGTTCTTGGACTTAACCAAAGGCTTTTGACACTGCTTATCATGACAAATTGCTCCAAAAACTGTACTATATACAGTTCTGAAGCAATCCAGTAGGCAGTGGTTTAAGGATTTAAACAACAGACTCCAAGCTTTAAAGAAGCATTCAGGTTTGTCTTCCTTTCTTCCAATCACTTTTGGGGTATCTCGAGGATCTGTCCTGAGAGCTCTGCTGTTTTTTATTTTCACATTTCCACAAAGCCTCCATTTGTACTTCCCTCACTCAGGACTCTTGACTCTGCTGTCATCTGTGTATCTGACCATCTGTCTTAACTACAGATAGTTACCCAAGTGTCCTTCTCTTAACAAAAGCTTGGTTATATAGCACCCAGTGTTAGCTAAATCCTAACTAAAATCTTTCTTTACGCCTAAATCTCTTTCAGAAACCAATCTGAAAATCAGTTCTTTCGACAACCCTCAAAATTCAAAGGGTTACACATACTAAGCTGCATGGTGTCACTATTGATGAAAACCTGAAATTTGACCTGAATATAAAAGAAGTCAAAAAGACACACCCAAAACTTGAAAGATTATACCAAAAAAACTGTACCTCACTGAACCTAGTAGAAAAATTGCAGCATCCCCTTGTCTACAGCCAGCACCCCTTTACAGCTTCCAATATACTTGTAAGTGTACATGCCAAACAAACCTCAACATTTCGAGAAAGCTCCAACAAAATTGCTAGTTTTGCCTGCATCCTCCCTTATAGGACACTGCACTGCCCTCAGAAAAAAAATAACTGGCAAAAACTACCTAATCATCTCAGCTAGTCGCAACCAGTTATAGCCAACAGCCTTGTGCATTAACCCAACATATTTCCAAGCCTAAAAATTGTACTCCAACCCTACCTACCCCCAGAAGCCTACACTCAAAGAAAGCCTTAGTTTCTACTCGGAAAACTAGTAACTCAGCTGATGAAGACCTTTATTCCGTTCACATCCCCAAACTGTGGGACTCACTACCTCTAACACCAAGATTATAACATCCTGTCCACTTTCAAAAAATCAGCTAAAAGACCGTCTCAAGGAGTCCTAGCTATGCTGTTGCTTCTCACCACACCAACTCTAATAGCAGCTACCTTCTCCCTTACAGCCACTTTTGCATACTTTCTCACTCTGCAAAATTGCCGGGCCTTAGTAATAAACAGTAAAGACTCGCTTTAAAATAAAATGTATGAGTTGTCTCCTAATACTGCTGTATCTCTACTCCTAGACTAATACTTCCGGACAACAATATCCACAACTAGCTTTGTTATGCCTTTAACTTTCTACTTAATATTCTGCACCCTAAAATGCATAGAATATCCTAATGCATATTGAATAACTTATCTAAGTTTCAGTTTAATAACTAATGTATATCCATGTTTATAACATTTCAACATGATATTGTGACTGTATTAGTATGCACATATACGTTTAGTCAATATATTTCTGTGTAATGCAAACCAGTTTAGTATGCTACCATTTATCATTTTCTAATGCTCACTGTCAGAGATGACACAAATGTTTAATTTACATGTGATACTTTCTATTATATTGCATCAGTGGAGCTTTGCTCCTGAGGCCTTCACTGAAAAAGGGTTCTACAACTGTTCAGATCTCCTTGGCCAACAAATGAAAATAAATAAAATAATTTTTGTGTATTGTTTTCTGGGGTAGTCTCCAGCCTCCCCACAGCTTTGAATAGAATGAATTGGGCATCAGAAAATAAAAGAACTTGGTAACCTAGTTAATAGGCATCTGCATCAGCACATAAAGCAGATACAGTCCTAAAACCAAGCAAGAAAACTAAAAACATGTTTAATGTTTTTTCTTGAAGCCTTTGGCGCAGGCCCTCATCTACCTGATGTCTCAGAAGGCTTGGAGAGAACCTGATGTGGTGGAACTCATTGCCTGTAAACCAGACAAGGTATTGGTGACCCTTAAGGCTTTTAGAGCAAAGGTCCCATGGTTAATGCCATTATCACTGCAGCCATGAAAAAGGAGATCTTTGAGGAGACCGGATTGATCCATCCCCAGAATAGAGAGTCACAAGGCTTGGACCAATTTGAGAAATGCACATGTGCTTCAGCCACTTTGCACTCCTTGCACTTTATTGTATGGCATACTTTACTTCGGAGGGACTTGGTTACTGAAATGCCTAAGTCATTGACATTGCAGTAGTCTCTAGATGCCCATCATACCTTAGAGACTCGTTTGTCCACAATGCTGTTGATTTCTATTTTGTCAGTGAGGCTGATATCCAGTGCAGCTAATGGTATGGCACAAGTAGCAGGCACTGGCATTGCAGTCCACCGCTGTGCCCAGATACACTTATGTAACTTTGTGGAATGCTTCAAGGCATCCTTCATTAATGTCCCTTTTCATGGGTCCACATTGATTGGTGCAAAAGTTAAAGAAACTTTGAACAGTAGGGCAAGATTTTGTCTGTGGGTGTTTGCTGTCCTACCCATTAGCGGACTTTCTCCTGGAAACAGAGGGGGAAGAGACTATTCTTCTGAAAGTCACAACAGTTTCCCAGGACACTCCAGGTAAAGGTGCCACCCCCTCAGGCAGAACAGGAAACCCAAATGGATGCCATCCATGTGCCAAGGGCAGCCCACAGAATCCCAAATCGGAAACAAAGATCCCTTTCCAATGTTCTACTCCCCCCGTTAGTGAAGAGAAGCAGCAGCAGAGGTATACAAGCTGGTCACAAAATGAATCATCCAAGATATCCCACTTGTGCAAAGAGGATCTGGTGTTCAGTTAAAATTATTTTTAGTGAAAAAGAAAAACAAGTACCTCAGGCCTATCAAGGACCTCAGCAAAATGAATGTGTAAAACGGACAAACTTCCAGATGATCATGATGCATTCCATCCTACCTCTTCTGAGGAAGGGTGATTGGATGTGCTTGGTGAACCTCAAGGATACCTACCATCACATAAAGACAGCAAGACATTCCATGATTTTCTTGAATTTCAGACTTGGAACAAATCACGTACTAATTTTGAGCACTGCCCTTTGGTCTCACCACAGCTCCCTAGGTGTGCACTAAATACATGGCAGTAGTTGTAGCATGGCTCAGGCTGCATGGATTTATGTATTCTTATGTATTTTTTACATAACTGGAAGACTGGCTCCTTATAGCCACTTCAAGGGCATCCTTTATTTCAAGTGAGGGACTTTTTGCTCTGTCTTTGTCTATCCTTATGCATTACTGTCAGCTTCAAGAAATCCAGCTTGGAACCAATTCAAGCCCTGGAATTTATCAGATGCCACCTGGACACCACTAAACAAATTCTTTATATGTCTTCAAGCCAGTCAGATCTCTTCAGAGGCCACCAGCATACTTTCTCCTTTGTTTACTTTGACTAATGGCTGCCATAGTCTGCATTTTATTTCTTTGACCAGGTTCTTCATGAGGGTTCTCCTATGGACTTTCTTAGTTCTGTGGTCATTTGCAGACTCACTCGAACTTTCATCTCATTCATCTGACAGAGATCTGCTGGTGGCTTGTGTATTGGTTGCTGAAATGCTGTCATATCACTTAAGATAATCCCTTTATTCTTACTCAGCCCACGACCATGGTAACTGTAGATGCTTCCCTCCTGAGGTGGGGGGATTTTGAAGGAAAGATGCACCAAGATACATGGTCTCAGACGCTCATCTTCACGTCAATGTGTTGGAGATGACAGAGGCCTCCTAGCGTTGCAGTCCTTTGAGGACTGCCTCCCCAAGGGTGTGATAGCTGTGCAAACTGACAACATGTACTTAGTGTGGTACACAGCAAACAAGAGGAAACCCAGTCTTACCCACTGTGTCAGGAAGTTATGACGATTTGGCAGTAAGAGATGTTCTGTCATTGCCTTATGATAGCAATGTATATACTGGGCAGATCCAACATTCTAGAGGACAATCACAGCAGGAGCATTTGATGCTTCACTAGTAGTTCGTCAGTGGCAGCTTGGATTTTCAGCCTATGAGTCCAACCTTGCTGCAGCCTCTTTGCAACACCTTTCAGTCACAAATGCAGCAGCTTCATTGCGCTGATCTCTCCCAAGGGACAGTTACTGAGGGACACTCTGCTGCATGCTTGAGCCCCCAGTCTCTTGTATTCTTACACCTGACCCCCTTGATAATCCATTTTTTGCTGAAATTAGCTCATTGCAGAGTGATGGTGACTGTCATTACCCACTTCTGGCCCAGACAGGTTTGGTTCCTCTTCCTATGGCCTCAGCTGAAACACCCTTCTTGGGTCCTGGACTGGGTTCCAGATCTAATGTCTCATCCATCGGGTCAGCATCATCCCAATTCATAATCACTCAGGGTGACCACGTGGTTCTTCCAATTCAAGTGATGTCCAGAGATCCCAAGCTTTCTAAGAGAGTTGTGCATATTCTTTGCTCTAATCAGAAGTTGTGTACCAGAAAGTTGTATGATAGCAAGTGGAGGAGATTTTCTGTTTGGGCTGTTTCTAAGGGCTCGATCCTTTGTCAACAACTTTAGATGCTATTTTAGATTTTCTAGCTGGTCCTTTCTGTCCTGGTTTTAGTTTTTCCATCATTAAGGTGCAACTGAATACATACCACACTTTCATGTTGGCTATGGCCAACTTCCGATTACCTCTCTTAGACTGTCTGAAGACTTTTTGAAGGGTATCTTTTTGCTCAGGCCCCTGGTGGGAGATCCCTTTCCTGCATGAGATTTGCCCCTTCTTGAGCAAGCTTTGACTGGGGCCGTCTTTGAACCTTATGCCAGTATTGATTTAAAGTTTGTCTCATGGAAGACAGATGTACGTTGTTTGGTACATAAGCAAACAAGAGGGAACCCATTGAGAAGCTATGAGGGTTTGGCAGTAATGCTTTCTGATAGGAATATATATATATATATATATATATATATATATATATATATATATATATATATATATATATATATATACCAGGGAGATCCAGCATTCTAGAGGACAGTCACAGCAGAAGCATTTTGATGCCTCACTCATGGTCCCTCAATCCATCAATAGTTGCTCGGATATTTAGCCTCTGGGGCCAGCCTTGCTGCAGCCCTCCTCATGACAAATTTTGATACCCAAATGCAGCAGCTTCTTGGCTCTGATCTCTGCCAAGGGGCACTTAACGAGGGATGGTCTGCTGCATGCTTGAGCCCTCCAGTCTCTTGTTCACTTACCTCCGACCCATTGATAATCCAGTTTTTGCTGAAATCAGCTTGATGCAGTGATGGTGATCCTCATTGCCCCCCTTCTGGCCCAGACAAGTTTACTTTCCCTTCATATGGCCTCAGCTGAAACACCCTGTTTGTATCCTGAATGTAGTTCCCAGACCCGATATCCCATCCATTGGGTCAGCCTCATCTGAATCCAAAATCCCTTAAGTTGACTGCCTGGTTCCTGTAACTAAAGTGATGGCTAGAGATCCCAAGCTTTCTAAGAAAGTTGTGCATGTTCTTCCCTCTCATCAGAAGTCCTCTACCAAAAGGGTGTACGATAGCAAGTGGAGGAGATTTTCTATCTTGGCTTTTTCTAAGGGGCTTGATACTTTGTCAGCACTTTAAGATGCTGTTTTAGATTTTATGGCTCATTTTTTTCATTCTTATTCTAGCTATTCCACCATTAAGGTCCAACTGGAGACATTCCACACTTTCACATTGGTCATGAACAACTTCTGATTGCCTCCCTTAGACTGTCCAAAGCCTTTAAGAAGGGTACATATTTGTTCAGGCTCCCAGTGAAAGATCACATTCCTCCATGGGATTTGCCCCTTCTTGTGCAAGCTTTGACCAGGGCCCTCTGTGAACCCTCTGCCGCTATTGATTGATTTAAGACACACTTTCTGGATGCAGTAACCACAGCTAAGAAAGTTTCAGAACTACAAGATTGTTCAGCATACTGCCTTGCCTTGTTTTTCACAAATACAGTGTTTCCTTGATGACCAGTCATTCCTTTCTTCTTAAAGTGGCCTCAGAATCTAATTTGAATTAATCAGTTGAGTTACCAGTTTTCTTTCCCAACTTCAGTAAGAAAGGTGAATATATTCATTGTTTAGACCTCCATCACCAGCTGAAATTTTATTTGGATTGAACCAAAGACATCAAGAAAATAGCTCAGTGTTTTGTATCATTCTCTAAAACTAAGCTAGGAAAATGTTTTTCTAAAGTGACCCTGTCCAGATGGCTTTCCAACTGCATTTCTTTTGTTTATTCTGTGAAAGGTTTATCTTTTCCCCTTAAGCCTAAGGCTCATTCTACTAGGGTGGTTGCTACTTCAATAGCCTTCTTTAGCTCTGCTTCCTTGGATGAGATTTGTTCAATGGCTGTGTGGTTGAACTCTTTTTGTCTACCATTGTAAGCTAGACATTAATCCAGGTCATCTTTTTGTTCCAAGATTTTGCAGAATGTTCTCTCCTAATACCGCCTGTCGGGTCAGGGACTCTGTCCCATGGGTTGAGACAGGAGGAAAAGAGAACATTGGATATGAAAGTTATGCACCTAACAGCACTAGATCTGGGTTGTCTTCTTCCATCCATCTCAGTCATCCCCCTGCCAAATTGTCGTTGCTATTTTTGGCTCCTGGAACACATTAAAGACCAGTCCAAAGTCTTTTGTGAGACCCCTCTGGTCTTTTCTTTGACTTACGTGGTACAATTCTCTTGATAAAAATCCAGCGTGATAGGGCAGACTTGATCTAAGGAGAATTAGTTATGCAGGGCATTATGGTAGAGGATGTGACGTTTCTGAAAAACTGGCTTATGATCCAGTTGGATCCAATATGCATACAGGTTGAGATGCGAGATGGGCAGTAGAAGACAACACAAATCCTGCAGTATGGTAAATACATAATTGTTATTTTTTTCTAGAACCAGAACTGGATTCATTAAGGCTTTTCTGCAGGGCATTCTGGATTGTGGGTCAGCACCCTCTACCTGTATTACTTGAGCTCTGTGGATTGTCCTGTTTGTGAGGAATACTGCAATGTTGATCTTATGAAAAAACATAGTACAGTCATGTACTTGCCAACTTTCCATAATGGTAGATGTTCGAATAGACCACTGTTGCATACATATCCCCTCCCTCAGTTTTCCTTGGTGGCTTCTTTGTATTGGCTGAGTAGCAGTATCCCTTCCCATTTATCTGTTTTCAGCTTTGTATTCAATTCTAGGGCTTGATTTAGAGTTATAGGTTTCATCCTGGGATGAAATCCAGAGCACCTGCAAACATCTTGTGCATAAAGGGAGGATGGGCAGATTCTGTGCAGAAAGCACCTCTGGCAGGAATACTCTGAGGCTTTGACATCACCATACATCCCCCTAAATTAACATGTCCAGGAAGGAGCATGAGCCTTATAGACTGTCCAGATGTACAGGTGGTGTAGGGGATAAGTCCTTCTTGAAAGGAATACTGAATCAGTTATCTGTTTAAACATCTACAATTAGCATAATTTGATTGCATAAGTGTACTTTCTGCTGCATTGCCTGTCTTCTGGAGAATTAGTCTTTTTAGCAGGTATATGATGGTGCAGCAGTAGCATTTTCTCCTCACAGCAAGAGGTTCTCCCCTTCGATTCTCGGCTGGAGCGCCTTCTGTGAGGAGTCTGCATGTCCTCCCCGCGGTCAAGTGGCGTTTGAAAGACATGCGTGAATGGGCATGCCTTTGTTGAAGGTTGGGCGTCGAGCTGGCATCTCGGCACCATGAAAATCTACTGCCAATCAGCGGACCGGAGTTCCGCTGTGGCGACCACTAACCGGGAAAAGCCGAAGGAACAACAACAACAAGTTTTTTTCTACAGCAGGCGTCCTCATTACCTGCTTAATGAATTGGGAGGAGAATATGTGCATTATAATTAAACTGCAGTATATCTCATGAAAGTATGTCGAAGTGTGATTTTTTTGTAATAGAAGTGTGTGCTGCATTGTGATGGAGAGCAGTTCTGTTGTGTAATAAGTTGATATTCTTGTGCAGTAGTATTTCATCCACATATTCAGTTAATGACATTGTGAAACAGTTATAGATTCAATTATCATAAAAAAAATATTCACTCAACCTGCTTACCTGAGTTCACAGTTATGAAGGAGCCACTCAGTGGTGCAAGGTTGAGGATCTAATCCCATTTGGGGGTGCCAGTCCATTGCAGGATGCAGACATACATGCACACTGCATGCAAGCCTGTGGGCAATCTGGAGAATCACCACTTTATTTATGGCATGTTTTTGGAAAGTGGGATGAAATCCAGAGCATGTGGCAAACATCTTGTGCATAAAGGGAGGATGTGCATGCTTCGCAGAAAGCACCTCTGGCAAAAGGAGAACTGAAGAACAAATCATTGTGAGGCAACAGCATAAACTGTTGTCATACTTTGCTGCCTTGAATCTTAGAAATCAAAAATAAAATGAAGTGCAATATTGTACTGCAATGTCTTTGTTTTTGTTTATGCATATGCATTGTTCTGTCATGTGTCCTTCTGTTAACTTGCCTGTTCACAAAGATCGTACCTTTTTTCTTGCATCCATGTTTAGCTGTTAATTTCATCGACTGGATGTCTCTTGCTATTTTCAGGGGAGACTTCAGTTGATATTTATACTGAGAGAGACATAATTGACCAGGTTGTGGTGGAGAATCAGAATCACCTGGTCTTTGACAAGTGTCAAGGGGGCTGTAACTGATTCTGTTAGTTGAGACCTCAGTTTAATGTCTTGTCTGATTGACAGGACACCTGTCATGCAGTATTGTAGTGTCATTATATGTATCTAAGTACCTTGTTTGGGGATGAAACCCACAGCACTGTGATCCTGCTGACATGATGCAAGTATGCAGTCTGTTCAGTCACTGACATTATGTAATATACAATGCAAACAGCAACACTTCACACTTGCAGCACACGCATGAAAATAGTTGGCTGACAGGTCTTGCCCTGCTACCTCTTCTTTACCTCGGATAATCTATCATGTAGTTAGCCAGGGAGCTGTGTTCTGTCAGAGGACGTGTACACTCATAAATGCTTGATGTTCTTGCTTTTGGTTTGTGGCTTTTTTGACTCAGTTCTTTTTCCATGATCACTGATGTCTTGAATAACATTTTGACTATTGTAATTGTATGAAAATGTTAGCATACTCTTACAGTGTTTTGTTTTCATTTTTCTCTTATACTGCCGACATTGTTTGACCACACTCATCATTTCATTTTCTGGCCAGTGGCCTCAGTCTGTAGTTTCCTTTAACTGCAGTGTCATTGCCTGCTTCTTTACAAAGTTAGGATCCCCGTCCATATTCTCAAAGGAGACACTTCTTTCTTCAGGAATGCATTACCTGCATGCCTATTATAACAGTCTTCTGCAGGCCTCATTTCACAATCTTAGGATCCTGCACCTGAAAGTAGGCTCGTGTGTCAGTCCTATGAACCAGTTGGAAGCTAAATTATCCATGGTGTGCATCTTTCCCTTGCTGGGGGCTCCTGGTGTTTGAGTCGTCTATGATTTCACTAGAGATTACTCAGAATCAGAACCAGTTTCTCTTCATATTCTTGTAGGGAAACAGATGACTTTTGCATGGATCCTCCCCCCTCAGTCTACCTATTCCTTTAACTTCAAATGTTCTACCCTCCTTGTCCAACTCTGTTAGTCCACAATCCTTTCACAAACTTGAATTGACAGCATCACAGATGGGACACTAAACTTGCAGTACAGGAAAATTACCCAGCATTTTAAAGAAGGTTACCCTGTTGTGAAACATTGATTAAGTTAATGAGCTTTAAATAAGTTATGTACCATAGTCTTTTGCACAACTGCTATGTCCTGCACCTGCATTTTCTGCAAATCTGAGCAAGTCATTTGCCCTTGCCTGAGATTCTGGATCACTTTTAATAGTGACATTGATTATTTGTAGGTTGTACCTTTTTAAAAAGGTTTAATAAATATACTGTAGTTCTGAGCTGAGCAGCTGCGGTTTAGTAAACTGCAGTCACTCTCAAATATTGTGAAGTGTTTGTTGAAAATGTTTTTTTCTGTTAGGAATATACATAAGCTAAAAGACACTTCAGCAGTGCCAAGGCTGAGCAAATAAGATTTATATGTAAAATAAGTCTATAATTTGCAACTCAGTAAAAAATTCATTAACACACAGAAAAAATAAACCTATAAAATAAGTAAGGAGTTTGCTTTGCGCGACTTCCTCAGACTGCTAAAGAACAGACCAGTATGACTGAACTGTTATTGAAATTAAATAAAATGTACAATGATTAGCATGGTTAGAACAGTGTTTGAGTATCAGTGCAAGAACCTATGGTCATCATTCCCAAATCTCTCAGACTCGTAGCATACGAATTCTGGACAAAGCCAAAATGAAATGGGCAGACAAAGGGAAAAAAAATATGAACAGTTTTTAAATATTGCTTTTCTAAACTTTATAAAGTTGATAAAAAAACTAGATGTTCTTCGTGTTTCACTGTTGCAGTCATCACACTTGGGTTATCTGCCTACAGGTAGGATTGCACTTGTACTGCTTTTGAGACATGTCAGCTGAGGTGTAAGGATTTAACTATTGGGAAGTGTTTTATGTTCTTCAAACACTGAGTGTTTTGGTGCTTGTATACACTTCGTGACAACTTATCTGCATTGTTTTACTGCTTGGTGCTAGTGTACACTTCATGACAACTTCTCTTTCTTTCGTGTTTTCTGTCAGTTAACTTTCTGTGAAAGGAACTTTGAGTTCTGACAGGATTTTGGCGTACTGTTTGTAATTTTACTTTTAAATTTTGAGGGACTGTGTGGGGAAGTTTGTGTGCGTTCTGCTTGTGAACAATTATCTAGCAAGTTACTTTCCTGACCGACTCATTCCAGTAGTTCATACCGGCAGTCAGCCTTCTTCGTAGGCTACCACTTGAATTTTTACACTGGTCCTGCTGTTTTTCCCCCACTGTACCTAAAAGAAAAAACAGAATAGCTGTACTGTGGGCTCGGACTGGGCTTCATTTGGTGGAGAGTGACTCTGCAGTGGCCATTTGTTGTTCCTCAGACCACTCAATGGTTTCTCCAGGTTCCTCTGGTGTAGTCCATTCAACTACCATGGATCAGGGGTGTGGTTGTTCCATTGTCCAATCCAGACATGGCAGGGCCATCTTCTTTTGGTCTGGGAGTTGGTTCTTGGATGGGTCTGAGAAATAGACCTGTTGCCCAGGATAAAGTGCCATCTCTTAATTGGTATTCTTCCAGGGATAGCCCTAGAAAAAAAGAAACAAAAGATTGGACATTGCTCATCCAAAGGCTTTTTTTTTGCTGTTCATAAGGATGATTTTCTTACCATAGCCAGGGGTTTATTGCAGGCTTTCTACCCTGGAGAGAAGAAGTTTATACCAGAAGACTAATCAAAACAGTATATTCCTGAGGTAAATATACCAGAGGATTCTGACAAAGATGGAGACTGGGATTTTTCTTTGATTCTCAAGCCCAAGACTCTGATTCACAGGAAGTTATGTTCTCTCCAACTCTATAAGATGAGTTTTCATTTTCACAGACTTTTGTTCTAAGAGGAATGATATATTTTTGTGGGATGAAGTTTATGTTCTCCCTAAACTGAGGAGATATCATGATATGCTGCAGCACCCATTCTTCATATTATGCCAGGCTTGGAGGATGTTAAATGCTGCCTGGAGTAACCCTGAAGTTCAGCCTTCACTCCACCCAAAAGGCACAATTTATTAATACCAACCCTTCCCCTTTGGACTAGAAGGTAAGGTATAAGATTTCATAAGAGAATTTCATTTTTCCAGTTTATTCTGTCTGATCTTGACAGCTTGTGGGATTATTCTGCCACACTTTCCTCAGAAGGTAGGTCCTGTCTGAATTTTACAATTTCTAACTTTTCTGAGGTGTCTAAACATGTTTTGAAGAGTATGCATGATGGTGCATATATTGTGCCTAGGGCACCTACTGCTGCTACTATTTTGAGATGTACCTGGGTTGGGTATGTACTCAAAAGTTTTCTGAGGAGGTAAAATCTGAGGTTTTAAGCTCTTAACAAAGAGGTTTTGTTTGGCCTTGCTGCTACTCTAGTTCTCAGTTTGTTGAGAGTGGGAAAGTAATTCAGGGAGTTACTAAGATTTTTCTAGCCCAACATTATAAATCTTAAATACCCTCTGCTTTTTCTTTTCAAGACAAAATAATCGATCCCTGCCATCTACTGGCAAACAGGGAACAAAAAAAAGAAGAGAAAAATGACAGCAGGGTAACAGTAAAAAAAAAAAAGGGGACAGACTATGCCTTTAGCATAACTTTTCTCCCTTTCTCACCCCTCATGCTCCCACTTCTCTTTCCCTTTTACAAAAAAATGTCTCAGACACTTGGGTACTAATGCTGGTTCGGGTTGGTTACATTTGGCACTGAACAGGCATTACCTCCTTTCAAGAGATTTCTTCCCTACCCTCCGAATGAAACATAGATTTTTTTTCTTAGGTTTTTCAACATGTGCTTTCCATGGGAGTCATACTACCAGTGTCGTTTAGACCGAAGGGAGGAAGGCTTCTACTCCAGAATGTTTCTGATTTCAAAAAAATGAGTTTTCCTACAGACCAATTCTAGATCTTTCCTTTCCCTTCCAGTTTGTGAAATTACCAAAATTCAAAATGTTGGCCTTTCAGGATCTGTTACTAGTCATTCCTCTTCTGATTTTATGGTAACATTAGACATAAAATATGATTATCCTCACATTACCATACCCACAGGCTTAAGAGAATTTCTCAGATTCTGTGATTCTTTGTCCAGGTCATGTTATTTCTCAGCATTACACTTTGATGTAGCTACAGCTCCTAAGGTGTTTAAACAATGTGTAGCTCCAGGAATGGCCAATTTTAGACTGCAGGGTATTCACACTTTTCCTTATTTAGATGACTTTCTGATCTTTGCAGAGTCTTTTGCCAGATATCAAGAATCCTTAACATAGGTTTCTGTACTGTTAACCAATATGGGCTTCCAGATAAAGTTCACAAAATCCTCCTTGACTCCGTCATAAAGGATTGTGCTTTTAGACTGCCTTCTAGATACATCACTTCAAAGGCATACCTAATACAGGAAAAGATAAATTTATATCTGGAAACTTCCCTAATCTTCTCCAGTCAATCTGAGACTTCAGACAGAGAATATCCTTGGATTCTAGGGTTCATGGCTTCTGTGAGTCTCACAATCCCTCTTTCCAGGTTGTATATGAGTTAAAATTGTGTTTTTTTTTTAATGTGGGCACAACATTCTCTTCTGGGATCTTCAAATTCCAGCTTTGGGCTTTATCAGAACAGAACTGTATTGGTTGAAGCAATAAGACACCTCTGTTTTTGCTTGGGGAGCAGTTTCTTTGGGGATAAGGGTGCAAGGCCTGTGGGACAGTTCAGACAGACCAAAGCATATTAATGTCATAAAGATGTTAGCTGTGATCCATGCTATAGAATTTATTCATAACCTGTGGTCCCGTTTACTGTTCCAGATGAATTACAGACAATACCACAGTGATGTGGTACATTATGTAAAGGGGCACTAGGTCCTACCCCTACCCCATGCAGGCAGGTTATGACATCTTGGGAATTAACTCTACATCACTGTATAACCCTTAAAGCATCTTACATATAGCCATTGCAAAATGCAGTGGCAGACTCGCTGAGCAGGACCAGGACAGGCCCTCGCAAATGGAAATTAAATGAAGGTTCTCCCAGAAATAGATCCAGTTGTGGGGAGCACCTCATATAAATCTGTCTCCTCTCAAAGCAGACTACTAGGCAACTTCTGCAACAAAACTCCTTGCTGGCAAGCCTGGAAAACAGATGAATTTTCATTCTTGTGATGAAGAATGTTCCTATGTGCATTTCTACCCTTTCCACTGATATCCAGGGTTATTCTGAAGATTTAGAAGGACTGTCCAAAATTTATTGTTATTCACATCTGATCCAGGCAACATAGATTTTCCCTTCTTATGAAATTGGCCAGGGGCAGTTACCAAAACATTCTGCACAGATTGGATCTTCTCACGCCAGACAAGGAGAGTTTAATGCACTCCAGTCTCTTAACAACTTCAGCTGATGCCTGTATGATTTGATTCTGATGCCTTTTAGGAACCTTTTTAATGAGAATGTGCATCAGGTTCAAAAGGAGGCAAGGAATCCTGCTACTATAAAATCTTATGTTAACCAGCGGAGATTTTCTAGTTGGTACTTCACCTGTAACTAGGGCTGTATCCAGGATTATTACCAGTGGTTCTCAAACATTTGTATGAGTTACTATCCTATTACCCAATTTATGTACCCTTAGTTCTTTCAATATGAAATTGACTCTATCCATCATTCGTACCCTTTAAGACAGGATTAAAGAACATTCTAATAAAGTCTTATTTTCTTTGATGACATATGCGAAAAGGGTCGATTCTAGAAACATTCTAGAGGCAACTACATGTTCCTCTATGCATACTTTAGAAAGCATTGCCTACTGAAATTTTTCCAAGTCCAGAACTGGCTTTGTTAGGACCCTTCTCCAGAGGCTCCTGGTTCCTTATCATTCTTCCTCCAGGTTGGATAGGTTTTGGTAATTAACCCATACAGCCAAAAGGCCATTGCAGTAGTGAGAATGATGAACATAGTACAGTTGTGTAAGTTGCACTTGCCGTAACAGTATATGTTAAAATTCCTCACTGCTGCAGAAGACCCACCTACCCACAGGGTCGGATCATGGTCAAATGGGGCCCTAGGCAAGGTAATGGACCAGGACCCCTCCAACCATACCAGTATCCCATTACTTAACTGTCTCTTCCCAATTACTGTAAAACACTGCTCAAAACTATCAATGTGCATGTTATTTTATTTACTTTTGTAATGATCACAGAGATTTCGCTATAAACTCTTATTTCAAATTTTACAGCAAAAATGTTGACACCCATGTTCTTAAAAAAAATTCTCACATTGAAAACAGTCTTAGCATGAGCAACAGCAAATGTGTCTTCCTTGGAAAATAGTTGTATTGAAAATACACCTAGCATCAATTAAACATCTAGAGACCTCCTGGAATTCATAGTCAAGTAGTATATACTGAAACACTAATTAGCAGCTATGTGAAATTTACAAAAATTCAAAAGTCAAATGTGTAACACATTTGCTAACAGCTTGGGATGGCCCAGTGGGCACAAGTCCCCCTTTTTAGGAACAGCCTAGGAGCACTGTCTAGTGATGGGACTTGAGTCACACATAAGACAAATGAAGGTTGAAGGAATCAAACTGCACTACAGAAAGAAGCTGATTAACAACTCATGGTGCACCATGTCAGGCAAGCTGCTCTAGCCCAAACAAAGTGCATTTCACACACACAGTGCATGAAAAAATCTAACTAAATTAAGAATCCATTCATACCTGGACTGTGACAGGTATGTGAATTTTACACTTGTATTCTTCAGAAAATGCTTGGTCAAATTATACACACACACCAGTTACAGCTACTAGTGACTGTACAACCTCAGATATCTGTTTGAGATTACATGAATGAATAGTTCCATAAATAATGCCATGAAATGTATCTCCACTCAGTGCTGTTAGAACCATACACTGTAACCTATTGCAACTCCTCTCTGCCCTGTCAACATATTGACTGAAGAATCAGAAGCAAAGACAAAATGAGGAACAGATTTAAATATTTCTATTATGTAGTTGTCAAGCTGTTAGAATAACAAGTTTTATATTAACAAGCATTTTCTGAAATCACAGAAGTAAAATGAAAATATGAGCTGGCATTTGAGACTCAGACACAAAACATCCCCCATATCATGCTAGTGTCACTGTCACTGGACCAGCAAGAGAATCTGAACAGATGGTATTTAGTTTTACCCTTTCAGTTGGGACCTTCTACTCACTGAAGGTCTTGTATTGGAGTCCAAAATGACAGCTAATATTTTCCTTTTCCTCAGCAGGACCTGTACTGTTTGGAATCTATTTCTTGGAAGTCCAGGATAAAGTAGATGACCTTTGGCTTACCAAGGTCATAGATGACTGTAAACTGGGAGCACTCAATGAGTCCCCTAAAGATATTAGCATGTTATATAGGAATGGTTAACACAGACAAATGATTGGTGCCAAAGCTTATCTCTGTGTGTATGTGTGTGTCTGTGTGTGTGTAATTGACTAAGTGTTTTCTGAAGGCTACATAATGAGGCATTTTCTAAATGATTCAAAGTGTAAAACTCACATGCCTGTCATTTTGTGACTGCAGTCCTCAACAGTTTGCCAGAAAGCCAAAAATTTTACAAGAAACAGACCGTAATACCTCTGAACTTCAAGAATTCTGGAGTAAGCCAAACTAATGCACTAACAAAGACATATTTTAAATATTTATTTTTATCTACAATGTGTCCCACTTCACTGGTGACTTGGAAACAGTGTATTTGCTCAAAAGTCACGCAGTAGACATACTCACTCTCTGTATCAGGCATTCACTGTAGAGAATTAAGGCTGTGAGCTATTAATAAGCTACTTCCTGTAGTTCGGGGTTTGATTCCTTCAGCCTTTATTTGCCTACTGTGCGACTTTGAGCAAGTCACTTGGTGTTTTTGAGTAATTGTGTATTTGGACTAGGCTCATTAATGATCTCCTGGGCTGTATGCCTAATAATTACCTAAAAATCTTTAACAATAGGTGTTGCAGGAACACACTTTTTCTGAACAATAAAAATGTGAAACTTAATGATTTGCATTATTGACCAACTCATCTTAAGTCATGTACCAGAATAAGAAGTTAACTGGAGTTAGCAAGCAGAAAAATAAGACAAAATCGGAGACTGGGTAAGAGGTGGACTACTCTAGTTCACGTAAAACATCAGCAGAGCAACATTTGCGCAACATGTAATTTCTGAACAACAAACTGTGAAACTCCAGTTACTGGCATTCCTTGATCGAATGTAATCCGTCAGTTATTTATCAGAAAATGAAGTTGTTAATGAAGGTCTGGCAGCTGGTGCAGAGGACCAAGTCTCAAACTTATTAACGATCTGCTTCTTGTAATCAAGTGTACAGGGTTTGAGTCTTTCTATCTCCAGGCTTTAGAGTGATTAAGTATCATTTTTCTGCATTTTCTTGCTGCCTTTAGCTAATTCCGCCTAAAATGCCGATTTTCTAGAGTTTCTGTGATTTAAAAAGCTTGTTTCAGCTGCATATTGTACTTATTTTACTGCCTGCACTTTAACAAAGTCATTTTTGTGTTTGAATTACCTGTTTAACTGTTGTAGGCTACACACTCAAGTGTGATAGCCATTTCTGTGCATTTAAAGGAAAACTCCGGGCTCAAACACAATTTAACTCAACCAGAGTCTTTTCCTTTCCCTGTAAATTCATCCCATCCATCAGCAGTTACCAGAACACACAAAGAAGTTTTCACATCTACATTTCTGCCTTTTCCTAGCGTAGGGCAGGAAAGCCCAACCCCCCATTCTTTGGTATCATATGTATTCAGGTGGAGCTGGTCCCCACCTTCCTGACGTACCTTCGACACAGTCAAATCAGTAGTCCCCTCTCATGCTGATCCTCCCACACTGTGACATCGACATTATGAAGCCCGGCCTGCTTAGCAGCTACTATAAAGTTCTGCAAAACGTCTTGTGGAACTCTTTTCCGTCCATTGTTTCTGTCTGGAGGAAAAACAATATTGGATCAAGTAACTTCTCTAGAAATTCTGTCGGGAACATACAGAATTTGCTCTAAATGTTTCAGTAAGTTCATTTAAGAACCTAAACTGTATACAACTATGTGCTGACAATGTTGCCGTAAAAGTATACAAACGTATTTTTCTCCTTTGGTTCTTGTTTCCAGCCTTATCTTTGTACTGCAAATGTATTAATATTTATTTCCAAGTTTTCTTATCCAATGCGTTCTTACTGAAAGCCATGCTTGCTGTATGATATCTTTGTCCAACTACCCTGGTGCAGTCAGTGCAATCATGTGTATGAGTGTTTCTGTCTGCATGTATGGGAGTGAATGCATGTCTGAAAGCAGTATGTATGTCTGCGTGAATGCAGAATAGGCTGAGTTTGCGTGCATGTGAGAAAATGAGCAATGCAGGAGAGAATGAGGATTGCGTGCGAGAAAGCAGTATATATGTCTGTGAGCATGCAGAAATGGTTGTGTCCGTGAAAGCAGAATGCGTGTGTTTATGAATGCAGAAGGTTAGGGTGAATGTCTGTGCCTAAACAAGAGCTACCAGTATATGCGAGAGTGTTGAGTGTGTGCATGGTAGTCTGTGTTTTTAAGAGAGGGGTGTGTGTGTCATGCATCTGGGCATCTACCTCGGGTAACAGCAAAAGGAACATCAATTTTTTTGGTATTTCTTCCCTTTAATGGAAGAGCATGGGGGTGTAGATCTAACTGTAATAAGCCGAGATCGCTTACAATGTATCGATCGGCTTATTACTGTGAAGTCCCTTTTTTTTTTTTTCCCCCTTCTTTGATTCTAGCTTAGGGGTTAGGTGCTGCCTTAAATGACAGAACAGGGGGATGTAGCTTACAATGTAACGATCGACTTATTACTGTGCAGTTCCTTTTATTTTTATTTTTTCATTTATTTCTTTGCTTAGATTCTTGCAAAGGAGTTATGGTGCTGCCTTATATGACTGAGCAGGAGGATATTGCTCTCACAGTAATAAGCCAATCGCTTACAATGTAATGATCAACTTATTACTGTGCAGTTCCTTTTTTTATTATTTATTTATTTATTTATTTTAAATAATTTGTTGCTTTGCTTCTTCCACAGGAGTTATGGTGCTGCCTTACATGACAGAGCAGGGGGATGTAGAGCTCACTGTAATAAGCCGATCGTTTACAATGTAACAATTGGCTTATTACTGTGCAGTCATTTTTTTGTTTTTAATTTTTTGCATTGATTCTTGCTGAGGGGTTATGGTGCTGCCTTATATGACTGAGCAGGAGGATGTTGCTCTCACAGTAATAAGCTGATCGCTTACAATGTAATGATCGGCTTATTACTGTGCGGTTCCTAGTTTTTTTTTAATATTTTTTTTTTTTGCTTTGCGTCATGCTTTGACTGGGATGTTTCCTGTTATCATATCGGATGCAGCAAAGGTACAAGTAAAGGGGTTTAGTGGGTCAAGCAAAGGTGACTTATAAAGATGAGAGAATAATATTAATAGTAGGGTATGAAGATTATTTAATAGCTTAAATTATTAACAGACTCTGGGTAAAAGGATTTCCCTATGAAAGGTCGACTCACACGATGTTAAAGAAACAATTAGCTGAATGCAAATGACTGAAAAATCACCGACAAAATTACAAATTTCTTGCAGGGGGGGTATGCCCTCCCACAGCTACCAAATGTGTGCATATTAACTCCACAAACACAAGGAAGGAATAAATTGTCCAAAATGATGGAATCACTTGTAGTACATACATAGAAACCACACCGGTCAATGATTTCATACAAAAAAACAGATATCAGTATGTTGTTGGATTAAATTACCTGATATAGGATTACTGTTGTATAAACAGAAGGAGGAAAGAAAATGCTATGCTTGCAGAAAAGAAGAAATTGTTAAATATTTTTTTTTATTATTCTCCAGTTAGGAAAAAGGGTATGGAATGCTATAAAGTCACGTGGAATGGAGAATGGATATAAATTAAGTTAGAAATGAGTTTCTAAAGGGAATATCCAGGGCTAACTAGTGAAAAGAATGATGCAAAGGATAAAATATTTTTTCATGTGTAAGGGGCATTTGAAAAGATTTAAAGATGCATTATATAAAAATATATAACCTGGATTTGAACAAGACTGTGGCAAATGTTAATTTTTGGTTATGAAAAGAGTAGGGCAAGGACAAAAAATGAAGGAAATTGCTTTGTGTGAAAATGCAAACTAATGTTGTGCAAATATTATCTTTGCAATACAGCACTGCTACTCTTTTTGATGAGTAGCATTGGATCTTCTATATCTACCTGAGTTGCTATCAACTAAAGCAGATGGAAATTTGGTTTAATATCTCACCCATAGGGTGGTACATTGTGGAATACAGTATTCCTCTAATGCTGCACTGCAGTGTAAGTATTGTAAAATGAATCCAAGTGTCTGGTGTGGGTACATAACCCACATACCTTGATCTTTCAGTATTAAGAATGACTACCTAAATATTCACTATAAAAGCAAATGATATTGCCTTGCTATTGAAATGACTGAAACACAATGTTTAAAAAAATAAAGGCTTTAAAACTTGAAAAAAGTTTTTAAGCTCACAGCTATCCCTGATGCCAAGGTGGCTTTCTGAACCAGGCTGAGTCTCTAAAGATGTCAGTTTGGTATTTATTTTTTAACATAAAGACTTCAAAACAAGACTGGAAAACAACAAGCATATAAGCATCTTGATTATGATTTTGCCTTATATGCAGGCATCAAGATGTGTTATTGGTTTTCTGTCATAATATTAACCTTGTATAAATGCCCCATAGTTTTACAAAATCATTGCCTATATATATAATCTGTACAAATATCCAAATGTAGTACTATCTGTAGTACGCAGTGTCTTGTCATTGTACTGAAACAATGTGCAAAACCATCGATAACACTTCTACTTGTATTGTTATTACCTGTTGGCCTGTGTGGTGACAGTAACAGTAGCCAAGTGACTTTGGTTACTTGCAAGGCCTTGAAACATTGCCTCGATGGCCAGGCAGGTCACCTACAGAAATTGTTGCCTTTCTTTTATGAACTGTCCAGTCACAACTCTGAGGTAATGCACTTTCTTCAGGGAATCCAAATGTAATATTTAACAAAAACTATAGAGGAAATTGAAGAGAAAGAAGATGGAGACAGTCACTGTCTGGTCCAAGAACAACTCTATATATACCCCCCCAAAAAAAAAAAAACTCTTGAAACATCAGCCAGTCAAATGTTATTAGAAAATCATTTGACAAAATATACAAATATAAACCATGATAAATAAATGATACTATGTGTCAATTACTTTCTGTCCTGTTATGACCAAGGATAGGTTCATAGGTAGGTACTAGGCTATTGGCCCTAGGGCCTGTATAAGCCTAGCCAAACGGTACCCTGGCTTTTGCCACCCAAGAAAATTATTTTCCTGTGCCCCTGTCAATCAGAGCCACAGAAGTGATCCTCTGGGTGAATTTCCCATCCAATCATCAAGATTTTTCTTGAAGAGTGGTAATAAGGAGTTTTGTTTGATATAGATAGTTTGTTCCAGAGTATGTGAAGTCTCTGGGACAGGAATTTATCCCTCCAGCTTGTTCTGTTTATTGTGGTGACAAGGTTTAGGTCCCTAGAGCGTTGGGTCCCTAGACCGTGTAGCTCGGAGGGATTGGGATTTCTTTAAGTGGAGCATGTCCAACAGATCTTGGTTTGACATAGCTTTGTATGTTAGGCAGAGATCGCCTCTGAGTAGGCGATATGCGATGGAGTAAAGCTGGAGTTTTTTGAGACGGTCTGCGTACGGCATCTCTTTGAGGCCAGTAATCCTCTTTGTGAGGTATTTCTGCGGCCTTTCCAGTTGTTGTAGATGTCTTGTGAAGTACATAGCTAAAGGGGTGTTGTACTATAATGGGTCTAATGAGAGATGAGTAGAGGGGAACAATGACCTCTTTTTTCCTGGATGAGAAACCTTTTGTGATGAGGTGTGCCACATGGAAGGATTTCCTTACTACTGTGACGATGTGATTATCAAAGAAGAGACAACTTTCCACCTGTGTCCCAAGGTCTCTTATCACACTTTCACTGTTAAGTAGACTATCGCCTATGTGGTAGTTCATGAGTGCAGAGTTTTTACCAAAAGGGAAGACCATGCACTTTTTGGCATTGATCTTGAGGCCATGGCTTTGACACCAGGCATCTGTCTCAGTGAGTCCCTTTTGTAGGATGTCCACATCGTTAGGAGTTTTGATTATGACTCCTAGTTTGCAGTCATCTGCGAACTTTGTTAGCCAAAAACCTTCTGTGTTAGCTTGTACTTCAGAGAGTAGATACCAAACAGGAGAGGACCCAGGACTGAACCCTGTGTTACTCAACTTGTCACTGGTCTGAAGTTGGATTTAGAGTCTGCTACTTTCACAGTGTGCATTCTGTCAGTGAGCCAGTTGTCAACCCATCTTGTGACATGGAGATTTATACCTAGTTTAGTGAGTTTATCTATAATTCCAGAGTGGGGGATGGTGTCAAAAGCCTTGAGATCTATACAGGCTGTGTGAACCACTTTACCCTCATCTACGGCTTTGGTCACCGCTTCAAAGAAGTCTATCAGGTGTAGGAGACATGATCTGCCTTTTACAAACACCAACTGGGTAGGGTCCAGAATTTGGAGATTACCAATGTCATTGTTTGTAAGTTCCATAGCCTTGCAGACGAGGCTTGTCAGGCTGATGGGGCGGTAGTTCCCAGGGTCCGTGGTGGCTCTCCCTTTGTAAAGTGGGATAACCATTGCTGTGTGCCATTCAGTGGGCACAAAGCCTGAGGTGAGGCTATGATTGAACATGGTTCTTAGGTGGGGTGCCAGTTCATTCTGCAGTTCATGTAGAAAGCAGCCTGGGATGGTGTCAGGTCCCATGGATGCTGTGTTCTTGGCTTTGGAAAGTGTTTTTTTTTACCTGTGCCGCCGTGATTACAGTAACTTTGCTTTCCTCCAGTATAGAGATGGGCCCTTTAGGGGTGAGAGTGGGGTAAAGTTAGCACCGAACCTATCTGCCAGGATGTTGGCAATATCAGTTGGTCCTGTATATTTAGTGCCATTGTGCTGCAACTCAGAGCAGATCTAAGTGTTGCCATTGAGATTCTTGACATAGCTATAGAATGCTTTGTGGTTGTCTTTGGAATCAGTGGCAACTCTGTTTTCGTAACTAGCTTTGGAGGATTTCATGAGGGATCTCGGTTATTTACTGAGGTTGACCAGGGAGTTCCTCCAGTCATGGGATTTTACTCTTTTTTGCAACAGTTTCTTTCTTCTGTTGTAGAGTTTGTTTATGGCAGGGGACCAACAGATTGGCTTCCTTTTTTGGAGGATAGCATCTTGGTTCTGTTATGGGATTGTACAATCCATGCACTCATGAAAGTGCTTATAAAGTGCATTTGTGTAGGATTCAGCAGTCGGAAGACAAGTTATTGGTCTATAATTTTTAGGGTAGCTTGCAGGTTCACTCTTAAGTAAGAAAATCGCTTTTCCTGTTGTTAACCAGTGCAGTGTGTGTTCAGGGTGTGCATATAAATAGTTCTTACTTATGGCTAAATCCTCGTGCAAAGGAGTTAATACTTAAAGCCAAAAGTTAGGTACTGCATCTGGGCATGGGGTTTTCCAGTTAGAGGCTTTTCTCAACTTTATTTCAATCTGTCTGGCTGTTATTTCATCCTTTCATATCCTGTACCTTTAAACTTCTTATTCTTTCTTTTATTTCTTCTATCCATTTAGCATCTTTGATATGTTCCACAGGATCTTCACAGATACTTCTCCAAAATGTATCTACTTCCCCTTTTTTGGTGGTCTATCGATTCCTTTTACCTTATTTCCCAATTCTCTGTAAAACTTTTTTGGGTCATCAGTAAATTGTTTATTTTGTGCTTTTTCCTTATATTTATCTTCGTATCTTCCAAGTCCTTCCGACTGTTTTGAAATTTTTAGTTTATCTGCAATAGTGGATAATAGATCCTGGTCTGTTCTAATACTGCGCATTTCTTTTATCACATCTATCTTTTTTAATATTTTTGTTGATCTGTTCCCTATTCTATAATCTTCTAACAATGATACTTCTTGTCTTAGCTAATTTATAATTTTCTCTATTCAACATTTCCATGATGGTATTTTCTTTCGCCCCCCCCCCCTTTTCCCTCGCTACCCTATGTTCCTGTGGTAGAACTTTATCCATTATTAATTTAACAGCACAGTAATATATTCTGTTTACTTCTGTTATATCACATGGATCTCTATGGACAGTCCTAATTACTGTGTTCATTTGTTTTATCAAGCTTCTGACTTTTGGGGTTTTATTAACCTTCTGCAGTCTATTTCTCTCATTGATCTTGATATATCTATCTTTGTCTATTAAATCAAGCAACTCTTCTCTTAACTCCTTTTCTTCCATACTGAGGGCACATCTCTTGTTTTCCATTTCCTGTGGGCATTCTATAGAAAGTTCTATAGCATCTTCCTGTGGCACATTCTCTTCAGTTTTATCCTGTGTCATCTGTTCTGTCATATGGGACCTCACTGGCTTATCACTCCTCAGCATTGACTGCATCAGAGTTTCCACAGTTTCCTGTTCCTTTCCTTGCTGTCTAGCTTCAAGTGAATGTTTATACTGGTTTCCTGTGGAAGGCTCCAAAATATCTTGATATGGCACCTGATCAGTTACTTCCTGTTCCACTGGTTTCCCCTTAATTTGGATATCCATTGCTCTATCCTGTTGTGGTGCTTTCTACTTTTGATTTTCTACACTGAATCATTCGTTTTGCAGCTGTTCCATTACTTAATTTTCTATTTCTTTGGCTTCTCCGTTACTGACCTCTTGTTCTATTTTTCCTCTTAGTCTTCTTATTTTTTGTATTGTAAAGTTTTCCATATCTGGATTCCTTTGCCTATATTTTTCTTCAAATATCTTTGGTGCTGCTCTTTTTGTATTGGTTAGTCTTGCTTTCTCCTTTGCATAAATATCACACCATATTAAATCTCTTTTCCTTTCCCATGTCCATATTTCTTCTTCACATGTCTCCTGATCTTCTTGCTTTTCCTTATTCTGGGGACTCACTCCATCATGCTGTGATGTAGTCTGTTTTAGACCTTCTACATTAAATCCTTCACTTCGCAGGCACTCCATAACTTCATCTTCTATTTCTTTAACTTCTGCTTTACTAATCATCTTTTATATATTACATCTTTGTGCTATTAGTCTTTTTGTTGTGAAATTTTCCATATCTGGATGCCTTTGCCTGTATTTTTCTTTGAATATCTTTGACTACCTTCTCCATATTAGTTAACTTGGCTTTCTCCTTGCCATAAATATTGCACCATATCAAATCTCTCTTTCTTTCCCATGTCCATATTCTTTCAGTGTGGGTACTGTGATGGAACCAGATAAATGCACAGTGCAGCAAAGCATAGAGATGGAAGGTTGGTATTGTATACAGTGTGTGTTGTGGTGGTTTCTCTTTTTTACTTATCTGAGTGTAATGGGTCACAGTAGTGGGTTGTTAACATTTTCATCAGTGTTGGTCTAGGTGTCTCTTAGAGACCTCGCCAGGTGTGGATATGTGGCCATTCCTATGTGCACTGGTCATCAAGAAGAGCTATAGAAATAGGAGCACAAAATTTGTGGCAAAGTGAGTCCAAAATGCAGGTCTCTTGGGTAGGGAAAATAGGCCTACAGTGGCCTGCTGTAGGAGAAAAACGTCGTAGGTGAAGAACCAAATATTCTAGTATTGCATCTGGGAGGAAATGACATGACAACATGCCTGTCACCTGTGCAGATGATGGCTGGTACCCTTGACACATGACACATTGTAACCTGTGTGACCATGTACTACAGTCTGATGCACAGTGTGAGACAGTGTAACATTATGCAGCTGTCACAAAGTCGATGGCAAAGGGTTTTTGTGATGTGATACATGCATTTTAGGTATCCTGAAATAATTTATAGGGCCTACACACATTTACACTAGTTATGAAGTGTGCTTTTGGATCTTTGGTAACAATATTTAGGAGAACATGGACCTAAGATGTGTAATATTGCCAAAAGGCCACACAGCACTGCCTGATACAGTGACTTGTAATAAGGTAGACAGAAAAATTATGGAGGCAAAACTGTCATTCTGTACTCATGACACTGACAGTAGTATTTCACTCATGTGTGCTTACTGCCTGACTTGACAGGCTTAGTTAGTACAACTGCAGATTGGATGCTGCAATCCTTAATTTACTGAAGGGAGTAAACCCTCCTACGTGGTGGTGCGTGCAAACTGCACACGTCTCTTTTTTGTTGTTTTAAAGAGACAGAAGCAAAAGTAGTAATGTGAAAAATATGAATAACTGTGTGTGGCTGAGTAGCGTCAGCTGCCAATTAACAACTCGGTTTATGACCAGTTTAGCAATAAGATTGGAAATGTGCACAAAGACAGACAGGGAATGCCTCTAAGCAAATTGACTAATGAGGTTATAGGAATAGAGGATTGCTAAATACTTTCAGCTGAATTAGATAAGATAATATTAAGCTCCAAAAATGCATCAGTTATGTGCATTACGCAAGTGATACATACATGCAGACAATATTCAGAAGGCCTACCCCGAGAAAAAAAAATTCATTGCATGGAGTAGAGAATACAGTGAGTTTTCAGTACATTCCTTTAACTGTGCCAGTATCATAGACGCAGATTTGCAATCAACTGTTTTGCAGTCCTTAAAATATGTGAGATGATGCAAATATCAGGAAATTACAGAAACAGCATGTCACTAGACTGATGTTCCTCAGAGACTGGAAAGCAAAAATAAGTTAACATAATGTCTTCTAGAAATCGGGGGAAATAAAAAAAAATAAACACGGAAATAATCAAAAATTATCTGAAACTGGCTTGCGAAAATTAATTTGACATTAAATAAATCTTTCTGCTGCTGCCAAACAAATGAAACAACTAAATGATTCTGCAGGCAGAGGGGAAGACATTTGAAATGGCACTCCCTTCCTTTCAATTCTGAGCTGTCAGTTTTAGTGAGTTTTCAGACCTCTGCAGTAGTGTGGGAGGAGAGGACTGTCAATTCATGTTGGACTACAAAACAACACTTAGAACAAAGGCATCCAGTTTAGCTATAATTCTGGCTACTGCTGGATAACTTCAAATTATGCTGTAAAGCAAGCTCTGAGCTAAACATAAATTAAAGTGATTAACAAAAGAAGAGAAGCAGGCCTAACACAGAAGGAATACAAACTGACAGTTAGTCACAGATTTCCCATTGTATGTCAGTGGCATGGTAATTCACAGATGTTCTTTGTCTCACATTGCTGCAGTCATAACCTGTGGAATACCAAAGTGTTAGGCTGTATCCTCAGTCTTCATCCTGAAATTTAATATTGTTGTCTTTTCTTGCCTCAGTTAATCCGGATGTCAGAAAAAGTTAATAATTGTATTTGGGAAACAGATACCTCATAGGGACTATCACTCTCTGTATTCCTTAGACTAGACTGTGCTAGGCTTGTTTTAAAAGCAAAAAGATAAATCGTTCTATGGAATCTACGGTTGAATCTGTGGATCCAGCCGAGGTCTCGGCTGAATCACAGGGGAACCTTTAATATTACAGGAATTGGCCTCTCAGGAGTTGGTCAAGTTTCTGTTGTTCCATCCTTACAAAAGGTGATTAGGCCTTCTACTTCTGTCACTAAAGGCCCTGCTAAAGCTAGACCTGGTCTTTCTGGTACAGGCATCAGCCCAAGTTCTTCGGGCTCTGTTCCTAAAAAACATATGTTAAAAATGGCAGAGGATTTGATTACTTTAATCAGGGGCTCTATGCCCCCTCCAGAGAAGAGGCCTAGAGTGGAGACAGATTTAGAGGGTTTGGACCATTCCTCAGATTACTCTGAGTCTTCAGCTGAGGATATTCAGGATTTTCCTCCCTATTCTGATTCGGATGCAGAGGATTCCTGTCCTTCTGCTTCTCCTCCAGAGGATTTTTCCTTTTCTGAAACCTTGCACTCCATGAGGGAGCATTTCAAGTGGGAAGGTCAGGATTTTTCAGATTCTCGTAAGAGGCTTAGGGAATTTTGTTTTGCCACAGCATAGGCCTTTGGCTATTCTCCTGTTTTAGATGTTGTTCAGGATGTTTTTCTGAAGCTTCCCTTAATCCTGATTCTTTGCCCTGTCAAGCCAGACAGGTATTACAGAGTTCCAGAGGCTCATAAATATTTGTATAAGAGTCCTAGAGCTGACCCGGAAACTATTATTCAAGGACCTAAGGGTGTCAGGGCTTCTGTAGTTAAGAATCCTGTACCTCTGGATAAAGATTCTAGAGCTTTGGATAGGTGGGGTAAAAAAGTGTATACCTCCTCCACGCTAGCTATGAGGGCTTTAAATTGCCAGTTTCATATGCTGAAGTATCAGAACTTTCTGTTAGGTCAGTTGAAATCTAAGGTAGATGCTTTAGCTGAGGGTATAGAGTGTAAGGAATTGCAGGACTTGGTTCATGCCTCAGATCAGGTTGGTAAGCATTCTTTGCAGTGTGACTTCGATGCTCTTCAGACTTCTTCCAGGGTGGCTGCTACTGGTTCAGTTATTCGTAGGCATGCCTGGCTTAAGGATCAAAATTTGTCAGAGCATGTTAAAGCTCGAATTTTGGATGCTCCCCTTCAGTCTGAGGTTCTTTTTGGTTCTCCTGTGGAGTCAGTGTTGAAAAAGATGGAAGACAAAGCTAAGTCCATGCAGACGGTTAAGCAATTTTTGCAAGTGCAGCCCCCTAAGTTTAGTAGGAATTGGCCTGCAAAAGGATGGTTTTACCCTTCTTCCGATTTTCAGTCTAAGGGCAGGTCTAGAGAGGCAGAGCTCACGCTCAGGGTTCTTTCAGACCTAGGACTTGGAGTTCTCCTGCACAATCTTCAGGTGAGGGCAGGGGTCAGCCTAAACAGACCCAATGACCTGTATCTCCAGCTGCCAGATTCTTCCTGCCTGGCAGCTCCTCTAGGAGGAAAGTTGGCTTTATTCAAACGAAATTGGCTTTTGGTCACCCAGGACAAATGGGTGTTGGACATTATAAATCTAGGTTACAAGTTTTATTTTCACACCTTCCCTCCTTTCAAGGGCATGCCAGATGTACCTCCTCAGCAAAGGCTGGAGGCTCACAAACAGATTTCTTTGCTTTTGCAAATGGGGGCAATCCAGGTGGTACCTCCGTCAGAAGTAGGCCTAGGGTTTTATTCATTCCTTGTGCCAAAGAAAGGAAACACTTGGAGGCCAATTCTGGATTTGTCCATTCTCAACACATACCTAGACATTCCAAAGTTCAAGATGTTAACCTTACAGCAACTTCTGCCTCTGCTAGGCAAAGATCACTGGATGGTAACTCTGGATCTCAAAGAGGCTTATCTTCACATTCCTATCAGGCCCAGCTGCAGGAGATTCCTGCGTTTTCGGGCTGGTACTTTTCATTATCAGTTCTCTGCATTGCCCTTTGGCTTATCTACTAGGGTGTTCACAAAGGTCCTGGCTCCTGTGATAGCCTTCTTAAGACTGAGAGGAATACAAATTTATCCTTATTTGGACGATTGCCTCATTCTTGCTCAAGACAAAGACAAGTTACTTCAACATCTACAGTATGTAATGGCAGTTTTAAGGTGCCTAGGGTATTCTAACAAAGTCCAGTCTAGTACCCTCTCAGGACATGTGCTTTCTGGGTGTGAGACTGAATACAGCCTCTCAGATGGCTTTTTTGACCCCGGACAAACAAAGACATCTTCACCTGTACTTCCAACAACTATCAGTAATGTCCAGGCTGACTGCAAGGACAGTCCTTCAAGCCTTGGGGTTCATGGCATCTTGCATTCTGGTACTTCCCAATGCCAAACTGCATATGAGGAAGCTACAATGGTGTCTCAAAAGTGTATGGACTCAGCACTGCCACGATTTGGACACTGTCATTCAGATAATACCTTGCATCCAGAAGGAATTCTTGTGGTGGGCTCAGGAATGTCACCTAAACAAGGGACTCTCTGTGACCCGACCAGAGGCGAGTCAGATCTTAACGACGGATGCCTCAGACCTGGCTTGGGACTTCAATGGGAAATGGATTCAAGACACGTGGCCTCCCAGACTACAGCATCTGCATATCAACATGAAGGAGATGTTAGCAGTCCAATTTGCCCTGATGGCTTTCAAGGATCTACTTCAACCAGGACAGGTGTTGATTCAAACAGACAACACAACAGTCATGTGGTATATCAACAAGCAGGGGGGAACCCATTCTTACCCTCTATGCAGACAAGCTATGATTTTGTGGGAGACTGCTCTGAGTTTGCACATCACTCTTCAAGCACGGTTTCTGCCAGGAGCACAGAACTCCTTAGCAGATGTATTGAGCAGACAAATTGTGGATCCCGAGTGGAAATTGGATCCTCACGTATTCCAACAGTTGACAGTGGCTTGGGGAACTCCAGACATAGATCTGTTCGCTTCTCCACTAAATTTCCAACTACCACAATTCTGCACAAAGATGTTTCACCCAAAAGCTTGGAAAGTGGATGCTCTATCTTTCAGTTGGAACAACCTTCACGTCTATGCTTTCCCTCCTCTGCCTCTCCTTCCCAAGGTACTCTTGAAAGTCAGGCAGGACAAGCCCTGCATGATTCTAATAGCGCCAGATTGGCCACGTCAGCACTGGTATCCTCTGCTGAGGAGTTTAGTACAGGAGCCTCCTTGGCCTTTGCCAAAAAATCCACACCTGTTGTCTCAGGCAGGCAATCATTTTCTCAATGTCAGGGTGCAGTCCCTGCATCTGACAGCCTGGCGTATTCTGTTTTAGACCCGGGGGGGAGTCTCAGCTTCCTCAACAAGTTTTGAATGTCATTTTGGAAGCCAGACGGCCTAGTACTAGAAAAGTTTATGCTGATAAATGGAGGAGATTTTTTTCTTTGGAGCACAGCAAAGAGCTTTGATGTCTCAGTGCCTAATTTGAGTTTTACCCTACAGTACCTTACTGAATTATTAGACAAGGGTTTGTCTTTTTCCTCCGTGAAAGTTCATGCTGCAGCCATTTCTGCTCACTATGATTGTGACCCTCCTTTATTTTCTCACCCTTTGTTTAAACAATTTCTTAGAGGGGCAAAAAACATAAGACCCCCACGTAGAGCTCCTACTCCTTCCTGGGATCTCTATTTTGTGTTGGAAAAGCTTACTTTACCTCCTTTTGAACCTGCAGCTACATCTGAGTTGAAGTTTTTGTCCTGGAAGACTGCTTTTTTGTTGGCCATTACGTCTGCTAGGAGGGTATCTGAATTACAGGCTCTCATGGCAGTTGAACCCTTCCTGATATTTCATAAGGATAGGGTCTTATGGACTAACCCTACTTTTATGCCTAAAGTTATTTCTAATGTGGCCTTGAACCAGTCTATTCATTTGCCTACTTTCTATGCTGATCCCCAAAATAAGGGGGAAAAAATCTTGCATTCTTTGGATATTCACAGGCAGTTACGCTATTATTTGAGCAGAACTAAAGAATTCAGGAAGACTCAACAGTTATTTATTTCTTTTGCTTTGGGTTCACAGGGGAAGGCTGTTTCTAAGCAGACTATTTCTAAGTGGATTAGCCATTGTATTGCTTTTTGTTATTCTCATCATGGGAAGGATGTTCCTGCCGGGATCAGACCTCATTCCACTAGAGCAACCGCCACATCTACTGCTTTTTTAAGGGGGGTAGCTACTAAGGATATTTTGGAGGCAGCTACTTGGAGTTCAGTGCACACCTTTACTAAACATTACCATCTCCCTCTTTATTCTAAGTCTAGGGCTGGGTTTGCCACTGCAGTTTTACAGGGCATGTTGGCAGCTCCTAATGCTTTTTAGTTTGCCAGCCTCCCTTTACCTTTGCTTTGGGATTCTACCCACAGGTTATGACTGCAGCAATGTGAGACGAAGAACATAGTACAGTTTTGTACCTACCATAAATGTAGATGTTCGAGGATCCACATTGCTGCAGTCCCTCCCTCCTTCCCCTCTATAGTTTGGGGTTGCTGTGTTTCTTTTGGGATAATTATTCTTTTATTAGGTTGGTTGTTGGGTATTTCTATTTTGGCTATGGCCTTTCCTTTTTAGGCCTTCTGACATCTGGGGCAAGAAAGACTGAGGATATGGCTGAAGTCAGCTCTGAGCGACCATGACCGACGCCAGCCTAACACTTTGGTATTCGGGCGACCGAGGACAGCGGACTACCCACAGGTTATGACTGCAGCAATGTGGATCCTCGAACATCTACATTTATGGTAGGTACAAAACTGTACTTTACTTTCTTATGTCTGGCATGAGTCATAGAAAGAAGATCTGAAATGTTTTATGGGAAAGAGAAAGGCTTGAAGGAGAAAAAGATCACGTTGATATAGCAAGCCCCATCGGTAGCCATGTTGTGGTAAACAGGCTAAAATTACAAATAAAGCACTTAGAGTGATTTTTAGGTGTTAAAATAGGTCTGGAAATAAAGATAGACTGAAAAAAAACATTTTTTTTAGTTCTAGGGTGGAGTTTTCCTTTAAAGTGTTTTTTGATTGTTTGTGTTTGTGTCTTTCGGCTTTTCCTGGTTAGGGGTCGCCACAGTGGAACTCCGGTCCGCTAATGATTGGCAGTAGATTTTTACGTGCTGGCTTGCAGGCCTAACGCACAACCTTCAACGAAAGAACGCCCATTCACGCATGTCGCCACACAGAAGACGCTCTGAGAATCGAACGGGCAACGTCTAACTGTGAGGCGACGATGCTACCGCAGCACCACCACCGCAGATCTATTTGTTTTTTTTTATTGTATCTGCTTTATTTTCTGGGGGGGAAAAAAAAAAAATATATATATATATATATATATATATATATATATATATATATATATATATATAGATGCAATAAAACGTAGGACTCACCACGGAAATGAGAGGCTAACAAGCCAAAGTATCCAAAAATTTTTATTCACAAAATTAGGTAAGCGCTTTCGCGTATATAGAATACGCTTCATCAGACCATAACATAAAATAAAATAAAACTGCTCGAGGTTATATAGTCAAGTCAAGCATCTAATTACATTATTAATCAATTAAAGAGACAATCAGTAGATCATTATTCAATAATTGTCACAGCATTTCTTTAGACAGCAATGAAGTTACAAAACTTGTTATAAACAATGACAAGACAAACCTAAAATGAACAAAATGAAATGAACAATACAAAACATATAATCATCCCTCAAAAACAAAATATGATATATATTATATATATATATATATATATATATATATATAATATATAAAACATAAAAAACGTGAGAAATGTACAGAAAAACATATGAAATTCATATAATGTGCAATAAATAGAAATACAGTCACATATTTCTCTCATTGATTAAAACATTTAAAACACCTTAATATTGAATATTGTTAAATATTATTAAATATGGGGGTATAGTCCATCACCTTCTGGAAATAATCGAATAAGTTGGAGTGTCTATCTAAATAAAATACAGAACATATAGTGGAACTTGATATGTTATACAACTTTTTTTTTTTTTTTAAAAACACATACATAAACATAACCTACATATGAATAAAACTTAAAAACATCTTGAACTGTCAGTCTCACCACCATTTTTAGGACAATTAAAAAATGGCAGGAAATTAATTTGGATGCTAGCTTCAAATATGTGCAGCTGATTATAGACTATTTCACTCCCATTGAAAATCAGTTGCTAATCGTGGTGAATAGGCTGAATAAAGAGATTAGAGATAGCTTCAATAACGATTTGTGTCTAAACAGATTAGACAATATTTATACTCAAATCGGTCTATATGTAACCAAACTACAACAGACTAAACATAAAAAGTTGCAACGTGATTTTCGGGACTTCTCATCTGGAGAGGTCTTTGTTAGGCCGAGAAGAGTGGATCGCAGCTCATTGGCTGATACTACAGTTTGAAATTTGGCGCCGATAGATACTACGTTGGTTGTTTCTGAATTGACTGCTTCCGTGCCAGCAGATCTAGTAGCCCTTAATTCCGATGATGGCTCTGATACTGCTTTTGTTACACCACCAGAGATACCACCATCAGCAGAGGTCCTAGCATCGGCTTCCACTCCCCTACCAAACCAAGAAGCCAATCGGAATTTGGGTTTACACAAGGACTTGGGAGCGATACGTAAGCATGGTGTTTTGGATACCATGCATTTTTTACTTCTACCGATCAAGAAAATAACTTTCCAACGAGACCGCTCCGAGAGCTGGGACAGGAAAAAGCGCAAACATTCAGGAGGAAATCCATCATATCAGAAGAGGAAACAGAGACAGTAAAGCACCTTTTTTTCAATCTATCAAGGTTTGTGCTTACACCTTCTGATGTTAAAGTTTTGGATAAGGGCCTTTCCTTTATTCCATCCCAGGGAAGTGTGTTACATGATTTATTGTTAGATTTGCGTATTTTTGGGCGAGCAGTAGCTCTTAAGTTATATTTCAATTGCAAAGCGGCTGAAGGCACGCAACATAATTTGTTAGATTTTTCTTATTATAAACATAAAAGCACCTTTTCGCCACCATTACCGGGACATGTTGAATGTTTTATAAAAATGTGTGAGCGTGACATCTATGACTATTTCTTAAGTGGTAATAGGAAATGTATGTATTTTAACCTAACTAGAGAAGAGAAGCTCTCTCTTGACAAGCTTTCTAGTAACCCGTCTCTTACCATTAGACCTGCAGATAAAAGCGGAGGTATGGTTTTGCTAAATACTGAAGGTTATCTAAATCTTATGAATGATATGCTTAGTGATAATACCACTTATACTAGAATAGATGATGGAATGCTTACAAAAATTATTAGTAATATAAATGATTCATTTTATGATCTACTAATGTGTCGTCAAATTTCTAAGGAGCTATATGAATACTTTTACAATGACCATCCACAGATCCCCATCATTAAAGGCCTACCAAAGATGCATAAGGGTATTGACCCCCCCCCCCATTACGGCCCATAGTCTCTGGGGAGAAATGGGCAACTGAGAATGTTTCTATCTGTCTAGAAAATATGTTGAAGCCATTGATTAATGAGATACCCAGCATTTTAAAAGATACTTATCAGTTGTTGGACTTTTTGGATACCTTGGAAATTGTTTTACACCAAGGGGAACATCTCTTGGTAACCATGGATGTTCAGAGTTTATTCACTTCTATCCCAATTGACAAGGGCGTTCAAGCAGTTAGGGAACTGATCCAGATATTTCCTTCCATTGATCGTAATAAAGAAATACTTATTTGCCAGCTTCTGGATCTGGTTCTATCCAACAATGTGTTTTCTTTCGAGGGGTGCATATATTTACAGGAATCAGGTGTGGCCATGGGCACCCCCTGTGCTAACACTTATGCCAACCTAGTAGTATACCAATGGGAGAGGGAGTTTCTTTTTACACATGAGTGGTTCAACAAGGTTTTGGTATATAGGCGGTTTGTAGATGACGTCCTTGTCGTCTGGAGTGGTACTGTTGATGAGTTTAGAACATTCATGGATTATCTAGAAACAACTACTAGTTTTCTTAGATTCACCATTGAGACATCATATGATATGGTGACTTTTCTTGATGTCAGCTTATCCATAAGAGAAGGTAGACTGACGTCTACTTTGCACAGGAAGGCATGCTGGAAAAATGCAATTTTGCGTTTTGATAGCATGCACCCCCGACATGTTTTTGGTGGTATTGTGAAGAGTCAATTTTGTAGGTTGTTAAAGCTATGTAAAGATCGTTCAGATTTGTTAGCAGAAGCTGACAAAATGGAGATGATATTTATGGATAAGAGGTTATGATATTAATCTAATTAAAGGTATTAGAGCCCAAGTTTTAGGGGAGAAGCAGACCCCAAATGTGTTTAGTATCCACAAGCGATATGCTGGTGAACCAAAATTTGAGTATTTCAAGGGAACATCTGAGAACTTGCGGTTTATCACCACATATACTAATGATAGTATAAAGATCAGGAAAATTATAAGTAATAATTGGGGAGTAATAACAACTGATGATCAGACAGCTAAGCTGGTGGGTACTTCTCCCTCATTTACTTATAGAAATAATAAGACTTTAAAAAAGATATTGTGTACAAATCCAAGAATTGACCATGCTTTAAGAATTCCCATTGTTAATAAACTGGGCACCTTTCCATGTAATCGTTGTAACTACTGTAGGTATATTTCCAGGGATCAAATTTTCATACACCCGGTGTTGGATTATTTTTTTGACCCTAGGTTTTATGCCTCCTGTGAGACCTCAGGTTTGATCTCTTTGGCTACATGTCAAATGTGTTCCGCTTTTTATATAGGCTTAACCAAGAGAAAATTGAAAAATAGAATTTATAATCATATATATGATATTAAATGTAGAAATGAATTGAACGCATTGGCGAAGCATGTTGCTTCGAATCATGACCATTCATTTGTTTTTAGAGTCTTACAGATTGTTGAACATAATATAAGAGGTGGTGACTATATGAACCAGCTAGAACAGAAGGAGCTTCAATGGATTTTTAAATTGAGGGGTCATTATCCACCTGGATTGAATACATATGTCTCCCTTAGATCTTATCTTAGTTCTCGTAGATAAAAGTAATAAAAAAATTTTTAATTGTCCTAAAAATGGTGGTGAGACTGACAGTTCAAGATGTTTTTAAGTTTTATTCATATGTAGGTTATGTTTATGTATGTATTTTTTAAAAAAAAGTTGTATAATATATCGAGTTCCACTATATGTTCTGTATTTTATTTAGATAGACACACCAACTTATTAGATTATTTCCAGAAGGTGATAGACTATACCCCCATATTTAATAATATTTAACAATATTCAATATTAAGGTGTTTTAAATGTTTTAATCAATGAGAGAAATATGTGATTGTATTTCTATTTATTGCACATTATATGAATTTCATATGTTTTTCTGTACATTTCTCACGTTTTTTGTTTTATATGTTATATATATATATATATATATATATATATATATATATATATATATATATATGTATATATATATATATAATATATCATATATTTTGTTTTTGAGGGATGATTATATGTTTTGTATTGTTCATTTCATTTTGTTCATTTTAGGTTTGTCTTATTGTTTATAACAAGTTTTGTAACTTCATTGCTGTCTAAAGAAATGCTGTGACAATTATTGAATAATGATCTACTGATTGTCTCTTTAATTGACTAATAATGTAATTAGATGCTTGACTTGACTATATAACCTTGAGCAGTTTTATTTTATTTTATGTTATGGTCTGATGAAGCGTATTCTATATACGCGAAAGCGCTTACCTAATTTTGTGAATAAAAACTTTTTTTTGGATATTTTGGCTTGTTAGCCTCTCATTTCCGTGGTGAGTCCTACGTTTTATTGCATCGATATATATTTTTTTGTAACTTAAGGGCTCCTTGGTTCGAGCAGTTTATCTTTACTTCATATATATATATATATATGTGTATATGGGTCTACTTTGAAAGACCGACATGCTAAAAACCGACACAAGATAACCTAGCTACACACATAAAACACACAACAAACAACAAAAACACAAAACGACACAACCAAACAACACAACACCAACAACACACAACCACACACAACAGCACATACAGCACCCACTACCTACTAGCCCAAACCCAAACCCCCCCCTCTATCACCCACTCACCCTACCCACTCCAACCACACTTAACCTAACCCACACCCTACCCTAACCCCAAGGTCCCACTAACCTCACACACACACCTCACCACAACCCTAACCCTACCCCTAACTTAACCCCCAGCCCCCTAGCCCATCGCACACACGCACCACTCACCTACCCTCCCACTCCTCCTAATAACCACCTCCACCCCTAGCCCCCCAAGCTCCACTATCCACACCACACACCTACCCTGCCACCCTAAACCTAACTCACTTACCCCCGCCCTAAACTCGCACTGACGAGTCACACACGACCACAATGCCCTTTTTGTCTTTCCACTGTGTGCAAATCACCCTGTCTTACCTTGTCTGTTGTCTGTCTTCTTTTCTGTCTGTCGTGTCGGGAAAATGTCGGGGGTCTTTTAAAGTTAGACCCCGTATATATATATATATATATATATATATATATATATATATATATATATATATATATTTATGTTTTCCCCCTTTCTAAGCTAGTTTAGTCCAGTTTTCAGGTTAGTGCTAAATTCAGGGCTGTGTTACAAGTTTCTGTGTTTGCCTATACCTTACTTGGATAGAAGGACGTTTTTCTGTTCACTGTGAGAGAGGGAGCTTTGAGCAGCCCATCTGTCCCTGGAGGAGTGGTTTCAGCCCAGTAATTAGTAGTTTATTGGCCATTTTGGGCTAATTTTTCTCTCTTTCATTTCCCTGCTATAAAACCCACATTTGCGTGGTTTTGCACTATGGGCAGCGCTGGTTAGCTAGGGTATAACTATTCCCGGCTCCACAAAGTCTAGTCTTCAATTTTTCCCTTGGAACTAGACAAACTTTCAACTTAAGCACTCAAATCATTCACTTCTCATCCCTGCACTTGCCCAAAACTCATAGCAAGCACTAAGAAACCTTAGCACTAGACCCCCCTATACTGTAGAGAAGGACAAGGCTCTCCATTCGACCTTACCAGCCAATCAGTAAAACAGTTCACTGTATCTATCCAGGCATGTCCAAAGGGCAGTTTCAGGTGTACTCTCCAGTCCAACTGGCAAATCTGGGCATTTTGAGGCAATGTTACAACTGCCTCATGTACACACCCTCTTCTCCTTCCACCAAACACTAATACATGTGAGAGATGCAATTATACAGCCAAACTGGAGGCTAAGCTCTCTCAACCCAAGACTGGACCAGGCAGTCAAGAGGAGAAGGGAATTACTTGCATCACACCACCAGTCTTAAATAGACCTATGAAACCAGCACTGGCAAAAAACACACATAAATACACAAAAACATACTCGGAGGCTCTAAATAAAAATCTGCAAAAGCAACAGAGACCTCCAAAGCAGACATCCAAGCAACCTTCACCCCCCAACACAAACCCTGAAACACATACTTCACAAAACCAGTGTGCCACACAATCACAGTCCTTAAGGCAAATAACATACTCAGCACACTAGTAATAGGTGACTCTATAGTCAGGCACACTGACATCCCACTCACCAAGCTGAACAAGGAGAAGGTTACTGTTAGTTGCCTGTCGGGTACCAGGATCTGCCACATAACACAAGCACTCAGGTCACTCCAGAACAAGTACAAATATGACTCTGTCATTGTCCATGTTGGTGTGAATGACCTGAGCCGTACCTCCCTGGACTACATGAAAATAGACATGGAAGAGCTCTCTGAAAACATATGACCCTGACCCTGAGTAGCATCCCTCTCTCACCAGGAATGATACCATGGTATGGAGAAAAAAATATCAATTTCAACAACTGGCTAAGCTTCTAGTGTCCATTCAAAGGGGAAGTGTCTGTCAGCCTGGGATGACATGCTCGACAAGCCACGCTGGTTTGCTAGAGACAGCTTGCACCTGTCACCCTTGGGTTTCCAATACTGGCCAAGGCTCTTGCCACCCCCATAGTGCCTTTTCTAGGCAAGGCTCAAAAGACAAACCCACTGCCATAAATGGCACAAGTACCAAAAAACTGAGGGTAATGCTTCTCAATGCCAGAAGTCTAAACCTCAAAGTGCATGCACTCGAGGCACTCCTCCATATGGAGAAAATCGATATATGTGTAGTAACAGAAACCTGGTTTAAGGCTCCAGAGAGCACCCCAGCACTACCAGGCTACAACTCATACCATACATTTTGGCCACAAGACCCGGACCGAAATACAAAAGGCGGGGGAGTATCCATATTCATCAAGGATACCCACACCTCCAGGTTAGTGGCACAGCACGAAGCTTCAGAGATCATCCACGTGCAACTAACAATGGGCAAAACTGCTATTCAAATTATAGCTTGCTACAGATCACTCACCATGTCCCAGGACCCCCACTCCGCATTCCTGGAAACACTGGGAAACATAAAGGTCCTACCAAACACCCTGATATTGGGTGATTTCAATTGTCCAAACATTAACTGGGAGAACTACTTAAGTACGAACTCCCTGGCCCAACATCTCCTAGAATTTGTAAACTCAAATGGCCTGGATCAACTGGTTAACACCCTCACCAGAGTGACAACATATTGGACCTGGTCATCACCAACATGGGGGACCGATGTTCCACACCAGAGGTCAACCCCTCGCTGGTTAGATCTGACCATTAACTAATCATGCTGGATATCCACATTCCGCCACCACCCCCGGTCAAAAAAAACCACCGTGAAAAACTTTTCAAAAGCAAACTTCTCATTACTTAAGACCGATGTGGGAAGTTTCAAAGCCCCTATGCTAAAGGATAACGCTGTCCAAGCTGCAAAATCCTTTACTAATGCACTCTATGGGCACCTACAAGAATGCATGTATTGTGCTATCCCAAACAAAACCAAGACTCACTCCTCCAAGAAAAGGAAACCAAGTCTGGTGGACCCCTGCCATAAACAAGCTATGCAATAGAAGGAGGAAACTAGTACAGAAAAGAGTAAAATCCCAAGAAGGGAAGACATCCCTGATCAGTATCAACAAGAAATTACATTGTGATAATTTGCTTCGAAAGAAAAATTGCCATGAACTCCAAAGATAACAACAAGGCATTCTTTAGCTATGTCAAGAATCTAAGTGGCAATTCTCAGATCTGCTCAGAGTTAGTGCAGAATGGCACAAAATACACTGAACCGACTGATATAGCCAACATCCTGGCAGACAGGTTTAGTGCAAACGTCACCCCCCCTCTCACCCTCAAAAGGGCCCATAACTATACCAGAAGAATGTAGTGCCCCTGAAATCACAGACACTCAGGTTAAAACAGCCCTTTCCAAAGCCAAAAACACAGCATCAATGGGACCGGATGGTGTCCCAGGCTGCGTCCTACACGAGCTCAAAGATGAACTAACCCCTCACCTAAACACACTGTTTAAACTCGGCCTCTCCACAAGCTACGTGCCCACAGAGTGACGCACAGCAACGGTTATTCCTCTCCACAAAGGTGGAGCCCCAACGGACCCCGGGAACTATCGCCCTATAAGCCTGACTAGCTTGGTCTGCAAAGCTATGGAGCGCATCATCATGGATCTCATTAACAGAGACATTGGAAACCTCCAGACACTGGACCCAACCCAGTTCGGCTTTGTTAAGGGCAGATCATGCTTCCTAAACCTGGTGGACTTCTTTGAGACAGTTACCAAGGCTATAGATGAGGGAAAGGTGGTCCACACAGCCTACCTAGACCTCGCAAAGGCCTTTGACACTATTCCCCACTCAGGTATTATAGACAAGCTCACCAGCCTGAACATAAACCCCTACGTCACGAGATGGGTTGCTAACTGGCTCATGGACAGAACCCACATGGTAAGAGTTGCAGGAGCTAGGTCTGACTCTAAACCTGTTACAAGAGGCGTTCCCCAGGGCTCAGTCCTAGGACCCCTCCTGTTCAGCATATACTTCTCAGAGGTACAGGCAAGCACAGGAGGACTATGGCTCACCAAGTTCTCAGACAACTGCAAACTAGGGGCTATAATTGACTCTCCTGCTGACACACACATCCTCCAAAAGGGTCTCACTGAGACAGATACTGGTGTCAAAACCATGATCTCAAGCTAAATGCCAAAAAGTGCATAGTCATCCCCTTTGGAAAAAACAAAGTACCCACAAACTACCACATAGGTGGTAGCCCCCTAAATACGGAAGACGTAATAAGGGATCTGGGGACCCAAGTAGATAGTAACCTCTCCTTTGATAATCACATTGCCAAAGTGGTTAGAAAATCCTTCTATGTGGCCCACCTAATCACAAAAGGGTTTGCATCCAGATCGAAAGAGGTCATTGGGCCCCTCTACATATCACTCATCAGACCCATCATAGAGTACAGTGCCCCATTTGGGATGTACCTTACAAGACACCTGCAACAACTGGAAAAACCATAGAAGTTCCTCACCAAGAGGATCACTGGCCTCAAGCAGATGCCCTATGCAGCTCGACTGAAGAAACTCCAGCTGTACTCGGTTGCATACCGCCTACTCAGAGGTGATCTCTGCCTGACATACAAAGCCATGTCCAACCCAGAATTGATGGACATGCTCCACTTAAAGAAAACCATATCCCCCTCGAGCCACATGCTCCAGGGATGTAAACCTCACCACAACAATAAATAGGATGTGCTGGAGGGATAGATTCCTGTCCCAGAGACTTCCCATGCTCTGGAACAAGATTCCAGTCTACATTAGGCAGAGCTCCTCGCTAACCCTCTTCAAGAGAAACTTTGACGAGTGGATGGGGAACGGAAAGTTTACCCCAGGGATCACTTCAATGGCTGTGCTGGACAGAGGCACAGGGAACTAATCTAAGGGGGCGGCAAAAAGCCAACACATTCTGGCAAGGCTTATAAATGCCTTCGGGCAGATAGCCTATTACCTACCTATGAACCATTTCATTGGATTTGCTTACTGTTTGACACCAAATAAGTTACTTAATCTTTTTTTTGTGGTGAAGTGTTTTTTTTCTGAATATTATGTATTATGAATCATGAAACATGAAGCAAGAAAGTCTATTTTCGGAATATTAAGTATTTAAAAGCCTGAAACTCTACTTATTGGAGACTTTACAGGAATCCTTTAGGAAAGCACAGCACAGTCTTCTGACACACACACACTTGTTTCAGTGTCTAGGAAGTTTAATTGAAGGTCTTGTATTTTTATGGTTCATTTGGCAGCGTCCTGTTTATAATTGGTGGCAACACTTGATTGTTCATCTTGTGGCATCCTTTTTATAACTGGTAACAGCACTCCATCTTTCAAAGAAAAGGAAGAGCCATCACATGTTACTACCATGACTTGCTGACATGTCAAAAGCTGCTGTTGCTACTCTGACTTGCTGGTGTTTATGACTTGTGTTCTAGCTTTCATTTCCAAAGTTGCTACTGGATGGCATTTCAAAACCTGTATAAGCAAAAACGACTGAATTAGATGAGTTTCTAGAATAAATTTGCATTAACTTACGATTTCAGTGTGGTTCATATGTTTTTTGTTTATATTTTGTTTGCTTCTGTTACCACTTGATTTACCGTGAGTTCAACAGTTTTATTTTTACTTTTCACATTTCAAAAGCTATAGTTGCCCTGTCTCGTGTACTGGCTGCTGACTTTTCTGTGCTGGCCTGTTCATAGCAAGCATTGCAAAGCTTTAAGAATCATTCCCCGTTATCCATTGCTCAAGAAAAAAATGAAATGCAATAATTTATCTACCTGCCCCGCTGTTCAGAAAGTGACATGTTTTGCTCTAGCACCAATTTCATTGGCTTGAAGGTAGAGCCAATGGCAGAAGACTTACTGAAGCTTTGCATTTGCTCCTCAGAAACTACAAGAATTGCCTCTGAATGAGGTAATTGGGGAGAAATGGGACATATTTTTTAAACTTCATGGAGGCCCCCAGCCAGTGCCAGTCCCCAGGCAGCTGCCTGGGTTGTCTTGAGCTTAATCCAGCCTTGTCCACCCACCATCCCCTTTACTTCTGTATATAGATTTTGGGATATAAAGTTATTTGGTACTGTTATATCTTTTTGAGGTTCAGGATGAGGATGCCCTTTTCTCTGTATTGGTAAGAAAGTCCTGAAGACTTCCTTACTCTGATTGCTGAGCTCTCTCCTCTGGGCTGTCCAGTCATCAGAGTGAAGGTGTAGGAGGGAGCCAGAGCTTTGTGACACTGTCCATTTGTTTCCTGGGCAGGAAAAACCCATATAGCCAAAAGGCTACTGTAGAGGTGAGGACTTTGAACATCTGCTGTTACAGTAAGTGCAACTTATGCAACCGTAACTTTCTGTGCAAGAGATGGTAGGTATATCACTTTGTTATTTTCCCTGTCATATGGGTCATGCATTGGTAAGTACACAAAGAGAACAGCAGGCATCTATAAGAAGTGGTCTTTAGTTTTTGATGATTTTTTTTCATTTCTTTTTAAATTTAGACTTAGATGCTTATTCACAAACATCAGAAGCCTTGCTTGGAATTTGTTAGGTGAGAATTTCCAGATTTGACTTAATACTGATCTGCACTACTCATTTTAGGAACATCTGTGTTTTTGAAGTTTAACTGTTGTAATATGTACTATTTAAAAACAAGTTCTGGATGCCCCAGCAGAAGAGTTTTAGCTTGTTTTAAAGGGCTAGTAATTAATGGTAACTAATAAAATTGACACTTGTTGCTTTGTGAATCTTAAATGCAGATGCTGGTAAATGAAAAGATCTTACAGATGGAGGAAAATTTTAATCAGTATTTTCTAGGTAGATGTTTTATAATGTGTACATTTTTGGGCTTATCCAAGACAGAGTGGCTTTCCTTGAAATAGTTACATAGAAATAACCTTAAGCAGTGCAAATAATCCTGCATTGTATGCAGTTTACTTTTGATTTATGACAGCAGAACTGTTGCAAATTCAGTACGTGTAGTTTCCTAGTCAAGATGAGGATGGATGGATTGGATATAGATCTCTGACTTTTATTTACCTGTGCAGGATTCCTGTCCTTCTGTTTGTTGAAAGGACTTGTGAGAATCAGCACCTACAATGTCCTTGTAGTTTTCCTTTGACTCCTCCTTAAAGTGTTCCTTACACTAAATAATTGGCATTTTTTTCCAGGTGCATTACTGGGCTTCCTTTGCTCAACAGCGTGGTGTGCAGGTGGAGTGCAGCCAGGGGCATATATTCACACGAGGCACACAGAGGCTTATTCCTCAGGGTAAGATGGTTGTACTTATTTAAATATTTGCCCATGTTTTGGAAATTTTGTCCCATTTCTTTTATTTATCCAGTTTGGTTGTTGCAGTGCTAGTAAATACTAGGTTACTACTTTGTTTATTTGGTTTTCTGTTGAATAGTTGAATCAAATGCAGAAGTTTCTGTTGTATGCCTGATGAAGCTGACTGAAATCAGATTTGACAAAAATAATGCCCCAGATTCTTTTTGCTTTAGCTTTTGATTATTGGAGGGAGACTATCTTAAAGTAAACAAATGTTTATTGGTGATCTGTTTTTAAGAATAAAAAATTCAGTCAAAATCAATGTACCATTTATTAACAGGTAATATTAGCAGAAGATGGTACTAGATTTTGCCTGCATTCTGAGCTAGAAGATTTGCAGTACTTCTGTATCAGGTTTCAAAGTAAATGAAGTGCTGACTAGAATTCAGAACATGAGAAGTTGTCTCTGGCCCAATAAAGGCAAATATAAGAGCAGCAGCCACGGTGGTGCAGTGGTAGCATTGTTGCCTCATAGCAAGAGGTTCTCCTGTCCGATTCTCTGCTGGAGTGCCTTCTGTGTGGAGTCTGCATGTCCTCCCAGCGTTCGAGTGGCATTCGAAAAGACATGCATGAATGGGCGTGCCTTCGCTGAAGGTTGGGCGTCAGGCTGGCAACTTGGCACCATAAAAATCTACTGCCACTCATTAGCAGACCAGAGATCCGCTGTGGCGACCCCTAACTGGGAAAAGCTGAAAAGACAAACATAAGAGCAGGACACCACTTGAGTAGGAGCAGCACAGATCGTCTTGATCATTATCAAAGCACTCAGCAGGCATTGAAATGTGAGATTCCCTGAGAAGCAGCTGCATGCATTTTTTCCTATCACATTTCTTTGCCAGGTGAAAAAATCTAAGTCTTTAATTTATCTGAATTTGCTATATACAATAAAGGAACAAGATGACTGATGCTTACCTCTCAACCTGGAAACATCAAAAATCTGGACAAGGCCCATGAAAAATAGGTACAAATCTGTATGATGATTAACGTAAAATTTGCATACACAAGTAACCCCGCCCACTCCAGTGGAATTGTGGGATACCAACTTTCAAACACAAACTGAAGACAGACAACCAAAATATGGCACCAGAGTCCCCCCTGCAGCCATTCCAATGTCCCATTACTTGGCTATTTTGCCCAATTTACCATAAACACTAATGTGTGCATGCATACTGCTTTACTTCTACAGTGATTATTTGGATTTTATTTTTACATTTTATGGCACAATGCACAAACACTAATAGATATCTGCTAAACAAAGCATTACTGTCTCGCAATGAAAATAGACTTGGCATTAAAACTTCTGTGCTCTTGAAACTCTCATTCATTGAGACAGCATTGAAACCCACACCACATGCAAATAAAATGCATCTGGCCAGTGGTGAATAAAGTTTACCTTTGGGCTTTCTTTAAATCGTAGGCCCCTTGCACACAAAGCAAGAAACATACATGCATTCTTTGATACACCTTCCTGACTTTATTAAATTATATTACTTGTATAATAATAGAGCACACTTGTTAGACTTAAGTTAGAGCGCATTTTAAATTTATGTGAACATTTTTCCAGTAGGCAATGAAACAAAGTGCAAGAACCAAAAATGACAAAACTGCCCAATTCAGAACATTTCCATTCTAAAAGTCTACTTACACACATACACACACACACACACATATATATATATATATATATATATATATGTGCATGTATATATATATATATATATATATATATATATATATATATATATATATATATATATATATATACACACACAATGACAGTAGTGTAAGCCATAGGCATCTTGCGCAGCTTCTCACACTTATTTTCAATTTCAGGATTTTGGGGGGGGGGGCAAAAGATCAAAAATCAGGGACACATTTTAAACATTGCTTGTATAATTTTGGAAAGTTGCTAGAATAAAATGTTGTTACCACCATGCATTTCACTGCCATGTCTTGAAACCAGGACCGTGTGCACTACAGTGAGAGCAATGCCAAATCAACAGTTTCCTGAAAGATAGGAAGACTGAAACTTAAATGGCTATCATTTACTGAATTCTGTTCTCACTTCTCACCATAGCTGTCAACCTCTTAGAACAAAAAACTGGGACAAAGCCAATAATGGGGGAATACTAAATTCAGTTCTCACTTCTCACAATAGCTCTCAATGTCTTGGGACAAAAAACCTGGACAAAGCCAATAATGGGGGGAATACAGCTCCAAAATAAGGACAGATTTCAAATACTGATCTTGTGTACTTAGAAAATTAAAACGTTTTGTGTTACCATTTATTTTCTGAAGAATATGAAGTCTGAAATTCAAATGCCTGTCATTATTTAGTGAATTAAATCCTTCAGTGATTTGCCACAAAAATCCTGAAAACCACAGATTTAATGAGGAACAGAACAAAAATATGAGGCATAAATTCAGAAGTGGTGGTGGCTAGGGACTTTAGGCTGTTTTTACCTGTACCCAAGGTACAGGGTTTGAGCCTGAGTACCTCTAGCCACCAGGTGTTATTCACCTGGGGCATTTACACACACACACACACACACACACACACACACACACACACACACACACACACACACACACACACACACACACACACACACACACACAGACACACACGGAGACACACACACACAAACACACATTGTTCAGCTCTGTAAGAAAATATACCCAAGCAGCAGTTGTTCAGCTCTGCAAGAACATATACCCAAGCAGACACGTAAGCAGCAGAATAATGTCGTTCACATACACACCAGTGTTCAGATACCCAAACATGTACCTTAAGCTCTGCAACAAAATACAAGCATAACATCTCCTAAGCAGCAGAAATACGAGCATAGCAGTAGGAGCATAGCAAAGCTCCAAGCAGAAATAACTCCGTCACGCTGTTAATGAGTGAAAATACCCAAGAAAAATAATACCTTAAGCTAATCACGCCATTCAGGAGCATAATGAAAATACCCAAGCAAGCAAAAATAATACTTTAAGCTTTGCAAAGAAGAAAATAAGTACCTTAAAAGCTAGCTTGTCATTTCCTTCCCACTCACGCTTGCAGATCCATTCAAACAGTGAGCTGGAAATGCGTGCCCTTGAGCTCAATTCGGACAGGCTGACATCATTGCGGATGTGATGACATCAGCTCAAAAAATGAAAGAAAAAAATAAAAAAAAAAAGCTGGGAAAAAAATTCGGAAATAAAGGGGTGCCACTCGGGAATCATGGCACCCCATTATTTGGACCCCAAAACTTGGTAAAAAACGAGTAATTCAGTATGGTTGAGAGATATGGACTGATGTGTGATTCACTGAAGTGAGATTCTCCAAGCAATATCTGATCTGATATTGTTAATCCTCGTTCATTCCTTACGTATGGGTATCGGTTCTGACAGCTTCAAACTCTCGAGCTAAACTCTTACCCACAATCCTCCTCTCCCTGTTACCTTAGATTTTGTTTGCCGCATTGCCATTCGGTCGTAACAAGCTGCTTCTCTTGAGCTAAGTACAGTTATTTGTTGTTTAATAGCCATGTATATTACTTTTCCGTCAGAAAAGTTTCTATTTCAATGTCTCTTACCCCTATCTCATTTAGTAATCATACTTTCTTCAGGCTTTTCTTCTCTTTTCTCTACCTTTTTACTGCGAGGTATTTTCCCCTTACCATCATTGGTAATCCTTCCCTTTTTCTCATACCTTCAGGTATTCTTTTATACCATTGCTGGTACCCTTTTCTGCTTTCTAATTTAGCTATTATGGCAGATAAGAAAGGTAGTCTGGGGTTTAAACGGTGTTCTGATTGTGGACACAAACTACCTACTTCTGATGCCCACTCTTTGTGCGTTTATTGTTTGGGGTGTCCCACTTGTCTGTTGACCCGCCCTGTACTGTTTGAACTTTTCAAATAGAGCCTTGTTGGAAAGGAAAAACAAGCCATTACTGAAGGGACTTCTTAAATCTCCCTTTTCAGAGGCTATTTCTCGGTCGAAGGCCTCAACCCCTCCTAGAGTCCATAAGAAAATCTTGGATGTTCCTACCAAGGCTAAATCTTTGCCTTCATCCCCGGCTGGGGACTCCCGCCAACCAAAACCTAAAAAGGCTAAAGTTTTGGCTCCGGAGCTCACTCAGTCAGCCCCAGTGCTTTCGGTGCCTGTGGTTTTTAGATTTTAGATATGTGTTTAGACACATGATTAGTCTTTTTCATCTTTTTATTTACTTATTCAGGCATAATATTAGCATATTTTTACAGCAGTTGAGGTTATTGGTTGTTTTTTTTCTGTGCCAAGTTACTTTAATAGAAATTCATTAATCAATGAATTCAATCATTTTTTAACAATGTAATTAGCTTATTAAGTATGTACATATGTAAAGGATGGCCTTGTTACTATTTTTTAGTACTCTGATGATGCCCTAATGTTAATGGGTGAAAGCGCTTAGTACTATTGTTTTATATCATTTAATTTATTCAGTAAATCAGTTCATGCGGTTCACTGTGTGGCTTTAATTTCTTATTGGTTTTATTTTGCTTTTATGTATTGGAAGAAGCCCTGGCATACTCTCTCCTCACTGCACAAAGGCTAGGCATAACCATAAACTGACAAAAATCAAATCTCACCCCATCTCAGTCGACAGAATTCATAGGGGTTATCTTGCACACAAAGAACTGCAGAGCTGCCATTCCAGAGCACAGAATTTTAAGGATAAAGCAACAACTGATTCCTATCTTTTCAAGGGAGAAATCCACGGCTCACTCTGTTCTACAGCTGTTGGGTTCCATGGCAGCCTCCATCACCATTGTCCCGCTGGCCAAGTTTCACATGAGGCTTCTACAATGGCTACTGCTCACCCAATAGTATCCCTTTCAGCATCCTCTTTCAGCCATGATTCAAGTAACCCACAGGTGCAAACAGGATTTAAATTGGTGGATGACCCACAATCTGTCACAATTGTCTCTCCCTTTTTTCCCCCCAGCACCCCAAGGCCACAGTGACCATGGACGCCTCACTAATGGGGGGGGGGGCTATGTCATTGACAGACAGTCCAAGGCACTTGGTCTGAAGTGGAGGCCCATCTGCATATAAATGTTCTAGAGCTGAGGGTGGTGCTTCTGGCGTTGCAAGCATTCCATCCCCTGCTGCCATCTGGGACAATTGCGATTCAATCAGACAACATGGCGGTGGTCTTGTACATCAACAAGCAAGGTGGAACCAAATCTTACCCCCTTTGTCGAGAGGCCATGAGGATATGGCAATGGGCGATGGCTACCAACCGTTTTCTTCTAGCAACGCACATTCCCGGGAGTTCCAACATGATAGCAGACAGACTCAGCAGGTGCATTCTTCAACCTCACGAGAGCAGACAGACTCAGCAGGTGCATTCTTCAACCTCACGAGTGGTCCCTGAATCCCTTGATAGCGGCGGAGATCTTCCACCGCTGGGGCCGTCATTGCTGCAACCTCTTTGCATCCCTGACCAACTACAAATGCAGCAACTACTTTGCCCTGATTCCCCCTCCAGGACAGTCACCCAGGGACGCTCTAGTCCACGATTGGCCCTTGGGTCTTCTTTACGCATTCCCACCCTTTCCCCTCATTCCCCAGTTTCTGAAGAAAGCCCATTGGTTGAAGAGCAAGGTGATCCTCATAGCACCATATTGGCCTCTACAGATTTGGTTCCCCTTCCTTTGGCTTCACCTACTAGATCGACCATGTATTCTTCATCCAACCCCGGAGTTGATCTCACATCCACAGAACCTGATTCATCTCAACTTGAACAGCCTGAAGCTCACAGCATGGCTACTCCAATTCCCTTGATTGCCAGGCAGAATGATCTTTCTTTACCAGTACGTGACATTCTCATTGCATCTCATAAGTCTTTCACTAGAATTACTTATCTGAGCAAGTGGAAAAGATTTACCTGTTGGCTGAAAGATAAACAAGTAGATCCCTTCTCAGCACCAGTGTTGATAATACTAGACTATCTGGCCGACCTTTTCCAATCGGGTCTATCGGCCTCTACCATTAGAGTTCATTTGGCTGCAATTTCTAATTTTCATGAGGGTGTCCAAGATTCCTCCCTTACATCCCACAAATTGTGTAAGACCTTCATAAAAGGTGTGAATCATCTGAAGCCACCTTTTAGAGAACCTATTCAACCATGGGATTTATCATTAATTCTGCAAGCTCTGACAATGCCACCTTTTGAACCAGCCTCTTCTTGCGACCTCAAGCATTTGTCATGGCAAACCTTGTTTTTGGTTGCCAATACTTCTGCCAGACATATTTCTGAGCTTCAGGCTTTATGTATCAAGAGTCCATACTTGATTTTTCATAGAGATAGAGTGTCTCTGAGAACTAATCCATCATTTCTGCCAAAAGTGATTTCTGAAATGTCCATTAATCAAACCATTGAATTGCCAGTTTTCTTTCCCAATCATTCAAACAGAGGAGAGTATTGCCTACATACCCTAGATATCCACAGGCAAATCCATTTTTACTTAAACAGGACTAGGTCCTTTCATAAATCTGACCAGTTATTTTTGGCCTTTTCTGGATCTAGATTAGGATCTGCTGTTGCTAAGGTCACATTAGCTAGATGGTTGAAGGACTGTGTGACCTTTATTTGCACACAGCTTAATATCTCGTTGCCTACTAACATGAAAGCTCATTCAACAAGGTCGGTGGCAACTTCTGCTGCCTTCCATGCCAGAGCTTCTTTACATGACATCTGTGCAGCTGCAACTTGGGCTACGCCTCATACCTTCATCAATCATTACAGATTGGATTTGGCCTCCAGGGGAAGAGCATCTTTCGGTTCTGTGGTGCTCAGGAATGTCCTTCCATGAGAGCCACCCAGGAATAGAGGTAGCTGGGGACTCTGTCCCATACGTAAGGAATGAATGAGGATTAACAATATCAGGTAAAGAAGTTATGTCTTACCATAACGTTCCATCTGTATTGTTGATCCTCGTTCAGTCATTACAGTCCTCCCTCCTTCTCCCTCCTGTGGTTTCTAGTGGATCTCACCATCCGGGTCTCTTAGGTTATTTGACCAGAGGTAGCCTCTACCTTCTTTGACTTGCAAACTCAATCTGGGTTAGCAGGGAGAGGAGGATTGTGGGTACGAGTTTAGCTCGAGTTTGAACCTGACGCGAGCTTGGAAAATGGGCGGCTCAGTTCTGAGGTCGGAACCGATACTTATACGTAATGACGGAATGAGGATCAACAATACAGATGGAACGTTATGGTAAGACATAACTTCTTTTTTCACATCGTCGCCTGTAGAGCTTGCATCATTCAGTTTAGACATATCACATTTCATTTCTCGTTGACAGTGTTCATGGAGTATTTTGATAGTGATTAAGGTGTTTTCTTTTTGCTTGCCTTTTTATCTACCGGATTGTATTCTTAGTATTGTGTTAGGCAATTATTATGCTGCAGGCTTATTTTCTGAATCCTAGTAAGTTTAATTATATTCTAGTTAAGAATGTAGTTGAAGGTTGGTGGGCTGATGGTATTATCTGGTGATGAATGCTACTTGCATTTAGACTTTTTATTTTTAAAATTGATCACAACCATTAAGAGTGTGTTTACTTCACCTTTATCATAAAATCGTAGGAGGTTACTAGGCTAATGGCCTTGGGGCCCTTACATGCCTAGCCAAGAGTTTATCCCCCCCCAAAAAAACTCAGTCATTACCTGTCGCCCTGTCATTGAGGGACACAGGTGGATCCACTGGGACAAATTTGTGGTTTCCCATCCACTCATCAAGGTTGCGCTTGAAGAGGGTCAGCGAGGTACTCTGTTTCACGTGTATGAGAAGTCTGTTCCAGAGACGGGGCAGCCTCTGGGAGACAAACCTGTCTCTCTAGCAGATTTTGTTGATGTCGCATATTAGATTCAGGCCTTTTAAGCGGGTAATGCGTGAGGTTTTAGACTTATGGATATGGAGCATCTCTAGTAGGGCAGGGTCCGAGATTACCTTGTAGGTGAGACACAGATTACCTCAGAGCAATCTGTATGATACCAAGTAGAGTGAAACTGATTTGGGCCTGTCCACGTAGGACAGGTGCTGGAGGCCATGGATTCTCTATGTGAGGTGTGTGTGTCTGTGGCCTTTTCAGTTGGTGCAGATATTTGGAGAGGTACTTGCCTAACAGGACGTTATACTCAATTATTGGTCTAATGAGGGATGAGTATAGAGAGGTAATAACCTCCTTTTTTCTCGATGCAATACCTTTACGTATGAGGTAAACAAGGTAAAAGGCTTTTCTGACCACTGCCGCTACATGATGGTTGAAGGTGAGATTGTCAACCAGAGTACCCAGGTCTGTCACCACAGGTTGTGTGTTTAGGGGATTGCTGTTAATGTGGTAATCAGTAGGGGCCATGTTTTTGCTGAATAGTATGATACATTTTTTTGCATTTAGCTTGGGGCCATGGCTTTGGCACCAGTCATTAGTTGCTGTGAGACCCTCTTGCAGTGTATGTTAACATCATTTGGGGAGTTAATGACAGCACCGAACTTACATTAGTCCAAAAACTTGGTCAGCCATAGGCCTTTTGTGCTTGCTTGGATCTCTGAGAAGTAGATGCCAAACAGTAGATGTCCTAGGATAGATCCCTGGAGAACTCCACTACTAAAAGGTCTGCTATCGGAGGTGGAGGCGACTATTTTGACCTTGAGGGTCCTGTCGGTGAGCCAGTTGGCCGCCCACCTGACGAGGTAGGGATTTACACCAAGTTGTGTTAGCTTTTTGATGTTCCCGAGTGGAGGATTGTGTCAAAGGCCTTGGCCAAGTCAAGGTAAACTGTATGTACTGACTTTCCCTCATCCATGGCCTTGGTGACCATTTCAAAGAAGTCAACCAGGTTCAACAGGCAAGATCTGCCCTTGACGAATCTGAACTTGGTGGGGTCAAATGCTTGGAGATTATCTTTGTGCTTGTTTATGAGATCCCTAATAATACATTACATGATTTTACAGATCAGACTTGTCAAGCTAATGGGATGATAGTTTCCAGGGTCTGTATTGGCACAACCTTTGTGCAAGGGGATGACAATGGCAGTTTTCCACTCTGCTGGAATGAAGCCTGTACTTAGGCTGTGGTTGAATAGGGTGCTCAATGGTGAAGCTAGTTCTTGCTGGAGATGGTGCAGAATGCAGCCTAGGATACTATCAGGTCCCATGGAAGCTGTGTTCTTTGCCTTGGATAGGGCCCTTAACACTTGATCTATGGATATGTGAGATGTGGGACATGTATCGGGGATGTCGAAAGGGCCTTTGCGGGGATGGGAGTAAAGTTTGTGCTGAATCTATCTGCTAGCAAGCTGGCTAAGTCAACAGGATCAGTGTAAGTGATGCTGTTAAGTTTTAATTCGGAACAAACCTGGGCTTTACCATGGAGGTTCCTGATGTAACTGAAGAAGGCTTTGTGGTTTCCCTTTGTTTCAGAGGCTAGTTTCAATTCATAATTTGCTTTGGAAGTTTTCACTAGTGATCTAATTTGCTTGTTTCGGCTAAGGAGAGAGTTTTTCCAATTTGGAATTTGTTCCTTTTTACTCTTGGACAACAGTTTCTTCCTTTTGTTGTAAAGCCTTTTGATAGAGGATGTCCACCAAACAGGTTTGTGTTTTCTTGAGCAGCAGATTTTAGTTTTAGGTATGGCCGTGTCCATGCAGTTGTACAGGTGCTTGTATACTGCATTAGTGTACTATTCAGCATAGTTGTCTGCATCCTCTGAGGGGGGCAATGGTGTGAAGCTGCAGATACCCTCCCTTAGGAGGTTGTAGTCAACTTTTTGAGAAGTTATTTAGCTTGATTACGACGGGATAGAAATTTCAAATGAGACCATCCATCTGATCTCACCAGGGAAGAACATACTATGGTAGTGGCGCAGCGGTCACCCATGTTGGTGAGAACCAAGTCCAGAATGTTATCTTCCCTTATAGGGGATGAGACGAGCTGGTCTATTGCATTAGAATCGAAGTCAAGGAATCGTTGAGTGAGTGCAGTAGTGCAGGAATAGTTCACCCAGTCTATGGTGGGATAGTTGAAGTCATCAAGGATCAGGGTGTTAGGGGGTACCTTGATGGATTCAAGTAGATCCAGATAAGAGGAGTGGGTGTCTTGAGTCATGGAGGGGGGGTCTTATAGCCAGCTATAACTTGGATGGGTGTCTAGTCAACTGTCAGTTGCACCTGGAGTAGTTCCAGTGCATCATGCTGCCAAACCAGTCTGGAGGTGTACCTGTCCTTAATGAAAATAGAGACTCCACCACCTTTAGTCTTCCCAACCTCATTTTGGGGTTGGAATATATGGAATGAGGTGTAGCCTGGTAGGGCAGGGGTGCTCTCTGCAGCCCTGAACCAAGTTTCCGTGACCACACAGACATCGGCATCTTCCAGTGCAAAGACAGCCTCCAGTGAGTCCATTTTCAGATTAAGGCTGCTAGTGTTAAGCAGCATGACCTTCAATTTGCTTTTTGACAGATCTTTTATGTTGGAAGATTTGTCTTTGGGACATTGCCTAAAAAAAGGCATAATGCGGGAGGTGAGAACCTTGGCCAGGATCCGGGATCCCAATGGTGACGGGTAGAGACCATCTCTGGCAAAGCATTGAGGCCTGTCAACCATGTCATCCCAGGCAGACAAATACTGGATCCCTTTCAAATGACACCAGAAACTAAGCCTATTGTCGAAGTCAATTATTTTTTGTTGGTTTTGTGGTAGCCTTCTTGGTGAAGGTAGGATGCTGCTTAGGACTAGGGTCATACCTACCTAGGACACATACTCTGAGAGCTCAATCATGTCTCTCTCTGTGTAATCCAAGGAAGTAGGTCTCAAGTCATTCACACCAACGTGGGCAATGACAGAGTCATACTTGTACTTGTTGTGGAGAGACATAAGTGCGTGCATGATGTGGTGGATTCTAGCACCAGACAAAGAACTAACCGTGGCCTTCTCCTTGTTGAGCCTGGGGAGGGGGGCATCAGTAAGTCTCACAACTGAGTCTCCAATGATTAGTATGTTTCGTTTATTGTTATGCTTTGTGGTCTGCAATGGTTTATTGTTTTGCCTAATGGGCTGTGTTTGTGACACTGGTGTGTTGTCTGCGGTGTGTGATGTGTTTGGTATTGTGTCAGTTCCAATTAAACCTTTGCTGGACATGAGACCTCTTTTCAGCATATTCCATTCACTAAGGGAGAATTGATTATTGCCTGTTGAATACATTTTCTTGGGGGTTTTGGGGACGTGCTAATTTGCTGGAAAGATGATATAAAAGAAGAGTGGGTAATGGCTTTTTAATCAGTGCTGTTTGTGCTAGCAGCCATAAACCATTTAACAGCCTCAGCAGTGAAACATCAGCAGTAAAATATAGAACGTTTATGTAGAGCTAATATGATGTGTAAACATTGTTTAAATGTTTTGTTGTTCTCTTTGTTGGACTCAGAAGTACAATGTAGACATTTTTGTAAGGTATTGTGGTGTATATATGAGACCCACTGGAGGGCATAGCATCTTTCACTGTTTAGTTACATATTAACCAAGTATGCTTTCTGAAGATCGAATGCTGCTTTAAAAAGGGAGAGTAAAAACAGTGTTACTTCATGCTTTCACTCAAGGTGAACTAACCGTGGCCTTCTCCTTGTTGAGCCTGGGGAGGGGGGCATCAGTAAGTCTCACAACTGAGTCTCCAATGATTAGTATGTTTCGTTTATTGTTATGCTTTGTGGGCTGCGATGGTTTATTGTTTTGCCTAATGGGCTGTGTTTGTGACACTGGTGTGTTGTCTGCGGTGTGTGATGTGTTTGGTATTGTGTCAGTTCCAATTAAACCTTTGCTGGACATGAGACCTCTTTTCAGCATATTCCATTCACTAAGGGAGAATTGATTATTGCCTGTTGAATAAATTTTCTTGGGTGTTTTGGGGACTTGCTAATTTGCTGGAAAGATGATATAAAAGAAGAGTGGGTAATGGCTTTCAAGTAAACCTTTAATCAGTGCTGTTTGTGCTAGCAGCCATAAACCATTTAACAGCCTCAGCAGTGAAACATCAGCAGTAAAATATAGAATGTTTATGTAGAGCTAATATGATGTGTAAACATTGTTTATATGTTTTGTTGTTCTCTTTGTTGGACTCAGAAGTACAATGTAGACATTTTTGTAAGGTATTGTGGTGTATATCTGAGACCCACTGGAGGGCATAGCATCTTTCACTGTTTAGTTACATATTAACCAAGTATGCTTTCTGAAGATCGAATGCTCCTTTAAAAAGGGAGAGTAAAAACAGTGTTACTTCATGCTTTCACTCAAGGTCAGTCTTTATGGACTAGCCAGATGGAGTGGAAGCAGTATAATCATTAGGTGCACTGGCAGCCTGAGCAATGAAGGACCAGCTTGTAGGGTATTTAGTAGCTTATAGCCTGCTCTAACTTTTTCTCCTTTTATCTTTTGCTGGATTAGGTTGTAGGAGGGCATAACTTAGGTGGAGGTTGGGGTACTGAAGCTTGCATACAACAGATGTAGTCATGTCAATCATGACAGCTGTGCTTGTCTGTATACGAGTAGAATGCCTCACTGTATTGTATGTGGTGTCATTAGCAGCATCACATGTGGATATTTTACCTGCAACATGGCTGCTTTGAGGTTTCTCTGCTTTTCCTATTTTTAACTGTTAGTGAGGGCAGATGTACATTGGAAGATACTGGCAGGTATTCCATATGCTGGAGATCAAACCTGCATAAAAACTAGGCTAAAAGAAAGGAAAGAGTAGACAATATGGAGACTAGTAGAATTAAACTTCAGGTATGCTACAGCAAGTACTGTAACCATATGTAATGCTTCTTTGCTTGTTTTCTTTTTTTGCATACCTTTTCTTAAAAAGGATTATAGTAACCTTTACCTCCACAGCTTTCATTATAATTATTGGTTTTGGCATTGGGTGTGGACTGTTTACAATAAGAATAACTTTGGATCATTTTCATCTTGATTAGTCTTATGGAAAAAAAGTTGATCTTGTTTGATTATAAATATGCATATTTAGTGCTTTTTGTTCTATTTTATATGCACAACATATATTGAGCAGATGCAATGGTCTATCTCTTCATTTTTTATATTTGTGCAGCAATGTTGGTTTCATTTACCTAAAGTGGGCTGCAGAGGAAAGTTAAAACTGTAATAACCTGTGTGCATTGTTGACAGAGGTCAGAACTATAGGAAGAAGTTATTCACACTACAGAGCTCACGCACTTCTCTTCGTCACTGATGACTTGTTGATCTCTGCCTTAAAAAAGGTTTATTTGGAATGTTGCACTTCCATCATAGCTGTCAATACATTTACAGGTTCCCTATGATTGCTTTGAGAAGATGAACTGTAAAGCACTGGTAGCTGTAGCAGTTTTCCTTTCCTACTGTGATTGTCTTTAACTGGATTCTTAAGTAGGCACAATTAAGATTCCTATGTAGCTTTTTTCTAATTGTGTTTCAGTCATATTATTGTCATCTAATTAGTATCTGTGTGCCTGACCCTTTGTGTTTCTCTCTGACTCTCAACTATTGACTCTGAATTGTGAAGGGTATTGGCAGAATGGTGGGAGAAGATAAAATATTTTGCTGGGAATGTTTTTCTGTTTGGACAGTTTTTCAGTGTTTGCAATCCAGAGTTTTTAGAGAAGGTCTAAAAGACCTGTTTGTAAGGTAGAGTGGGTACCCAAAGTTGGCCATGTGTGTGTGTGTGCATGTGTGAGATGCAGAAGAAAGTCTCCTCAGCTTACTTCCATTCCCCCTTTGTCTTAAAAACTCAGTGGAAAGTGGTTGCTGTCTGCTGGGTTACTCAGAGTCAGATGCAACTTGTAAGAGAGCAAGCGAGTAGTAGCAAGCGGTAGGAGAAGAGTGGATTCTGATTATAAAGTGCCTCCAGTGTATGTGTGTATACCTCCGCTCATCTCCCTCCCGTACCATTCTGCTAGGCTTGTTATTTGTACTGTTCCCAGAATGTCTGTACCTTGATATCAGATTGCTAACCACTTTTAGGAGTTGTCCTCACAACTAGATTCATTCTCCACACTGAAGGCAAGTAGGTGTCAGTTACCTATTGCTTCCCCTCGTGGTTAGCCATCCATGAGCTGGTAATTGAATTCTGATTGCTAATGGGAACAGGCAGTCTGACTTTATGCCAGTAAACTAGCAAGTTTGTCTAGTTTCAGATAAGAAGCAGTCATATGTAAGCCAAAAAAAGTGAGTTGAAACTTTGAAGACTTTTTGCTGATGTGGAATAGAAAAGACAAGGTCCTTCAGACACCTTTTTACTTTCCGGATAAGCCAGGAGATATGCTTTGAAGTCATTTGCATAGAAATTGAATCAAGATGTAGTTTTCGATAGTAATTGAAATTCGTGATAATCTTACTAATGAAAGAGAAAGGCCAACACCGTGAAGCATGTACTTTGTCAGTGGTACCCCTTTTGTGGATTATAGTGCTTCAGTTTAAGCAAATGTATAATTGCAAACTTTTGATTGAATTTTGTGATGTAGCGCTGGATTTTAAGTGGTGAACAGTGTTTGTGTGGATGTCCATGCATGTAGAACAATTAACTCAGACTGCTCACATCTGATTTTTGCATCTTTAAATTCTGCTTTCCCCAAGACCTTAGCTGATGGGTCCACTACTGGCATTCAGTTGGCCCTCATGTGCTGAGGGTATGGGAACCAGGCTTCCCCCGGCTGGATGAGAACCTTCCATTTCATTTTTTTTCTTTCCAAGAAATCCAAATTGGCTTTCTGTTCCTTGACAAGAGTTGGGTGGTAGAGTGTGGACCAGCTTGTTGGTCTTTGGAATAACTTGCCTGGAGCACTCCCAGTTTCCACCTTTGCTTTTTTATGACGAGACATGTGCTGCTGCACACTAGGTTTCCATCTGTTGCTAGTGCAAGATGCTTAGTAACAGTGTAGGATTGCTAGACTTTACCTCTACTAGGCATCACATAGTGCTCCTGCTAGATGTCACTCTTGCAGCAAGCCATAGCCACCTCCCTCCCCTTGGATGGGAGAGCCAGTAACAAACACTCACTCCCATCCTCCCTGGCCAGTTCCTACAGGTGCCCAAGCTACTATTTGAACTCAGATCATCTGCAGCGCAGTCAAGGCTTCATCCCTGTACACCAGCTCTGAATAACATTTTTGTTGCAAAATCACTGGGGTCATAGCAACAGCAGCTGCAAGACAAATTCAGGTAATGCACACTCTTGTTCTATTTACTAGAAAGAAAGACCTTACTTATTCATAATAACCGAACAAGGGAGCCTTTGTTGGTTCCATTCCTGCAGACTACACTTTTAACAGGAGAACTAAATATATGGTATGTAAAGCACAGTCCATTGAGTTAAAGATTGTCCACAAAGAACTGACCGAGTGAAGTTAAAAGAGGAACCAAATGAATCAAGTAATATACTGTTTTCAGAAGAGACTGTCTGAAACAGAGAAATGTTTATGCTGAATCTTTTGGTTCCATTGCATCCTTTCTGCTTGTAACTTGTTGGAAAAAATGTTTGATTGACTGTATCAATGAACTAAAAAGGAAAAATAAGTGTAGCATAACTTGCTAACAAAATTGCGGATTATTTGTATTTGGGGATGAAGAGTTTCATAGTCCAGCAAAAAAAAAAAATAAATAACTGCTTAATTGAAATTTGTTCAGACAGAATGCCAGACTGAAATAGAAGTGGTCCATGATAGATAAGCCTCCATTACTCAGTACAGTGTCTTTGAAAAAATCTAAGGTACATGTGAAAAGTGACAGAGCAGGAACGACCGAACACCCAGTTAGACTTGAATTAACAGTTTCACAGTTTTATTGCAATAACATTCTGTATAAAGAAAATTAGGAGATTTCTGCAGAAAATGAGATTTTGATAGTCAGAGAAGATATAACCAAAACAGTGCCTGACATTAGTGTCTTCCACACATTTAGACCATCAACTGCACAGACAGGGACAAAGGGTGGAGGAGAGACGGTCTGTGTTGGTTAAACAGAAAAATGCCCTAAAATTTATCCACGTGCAAATCAGTATAGACAAAGTCCCACACCATATCCTAACAAACTATAGGTCACCCTCTGTATCCCTAAAATCCCATAGCTCATACCTGGACCTTCTGGAGGCACTCACCATTAAACCAAATACCCTGTTCATGGGACAGTTTAACTACCGTTCTATAGCCAGGGAAACATACACTCACCATACTCGCAGGCACAACTGTTCCTAGATTTTATTAACACAAATACCCTTAGCCAGATAGTGCACACATCCACCAAAGGTTCAAACGTACTGGGTCTGATACTAACCAGTATTGGTGCACCCCCTCCCCAGTGTGTCAAGTCCTCACCGGTGAGGTCAGACCACAAAGATGTCACCTTCAAAATAAAATCAACTCAGTAACCCCAGCAAACACTGTAAGTCAGGAACTAATCCAAAGGAAACTGCACCATAAGTGATTGTTTATCAAAATTCAATAACCTTCCCAAGCCAGAATTCACAACAACCTATGTGGAATTGTTTGCGTAGACCCTGCACAATCATGTAAATGGCTGCATAGAGATTGCTGTACCTACGAGAAGTAAGCCCAAAACAAACTATAAAAACAAACTACATGGTGGAATCTTTAATAGGGTATATGACAAATGGAAAAAGTCATGGCTAAAATCAGGAAGAGCCACTCCCATAATGATAAGAGCTCTTTAATTAAATTTAACAGGAAACTAAGATGACTAGTCTAGTAAGGCAAACAGGCTAAAGATAACCTTAAGGTTTTCTGCAGCTGTCTAAAACCTCAAAGGCAGCACACATCAGTGTGCCATACTTGTGCTCAGTGGTACTACCTTCACTGTGCAGAGTGACATAGCAAATTTGCTGGTTGTAAAATTCAGCTCAAATTTCACCTCCCCTCCCCTGCTTCCCTCCATGAAATGCCTACTAACATAAACCTCCCCAAACTATTAACAGGGAGCAGGTTCTGACGGTGCTTGCTAAGGCAAAAAACACAGCCTCATTGGCCCTCAGCAGTATCCCGGGATGCCCCCTAAATAGCTGGAAACATGACCTATCAAGACAACTTGAGTCACTTTTCAACTATATGGTGACACTTTCCATATTATCTTGAAATTTGAATGTTCTCATAGGTATAGACAAAAAGGAAATAGTACTTTCTTATATAAAGAAGTGCAGAGTGCAAATCATAATGATATAGGAGACACATTTGGAAAGAACTGAGCATGTGAATGTGATAAAGAAAGGATTTCTTGATAGATATTCTGCAGAACATCAGGGACAAAGGAAAAGAGGAGTATTTATATTAATTGCTGGAGGAGTTCCGGTAGTGATAGAAGAGGAAAAAAAGACAATAACGGCAGATCTGTAGTAGTAAAGAGCTACTGGCAAGGTATGATTATGTTGGCATGTATTTATATTCCACCTAAAACTGCTGTTTTGGAGATTAAAAACATTTGGGGAGAAATTATCAGCTTTAATCAGGGAATATTACTTTTAGGTGGTACTAGAATTTGATTTGCAGCAATGAACATGTATCTGGGAGGCCTAGAAGGGAAAATATAACAAAAGAGGGCATATTTCTGAAGACTTTTATGCAAATATTTGGTATGAAAGACATGAATTCAGTAGTAGGAACGCAGAGTGAATTTACTTATTATTCCCCAAGGTACAGTAACTAGGTTGTACCTGACAGAAATTCTATTTCACAGCAACATGTCCATTTAATTGTGAACTTAGATCTGAAATAGTAATTGGATGTGTATTGTGTGCCAGTAGTTACCAAGATAAAAATGCAGGGTAATGAAACTGAGCATCCAAGTGCTCCGGATTGTGTGGAACGCTCCGCATTTAAGACAAGCGAAGTGACCGTTCCACATTGAACAACTGTGGCTCCGTTACAAGGATTTTGATTGGTTTGTGTACCGCAATTACTGCCAATCGGCATTGCGGTATACAAACCTCTGCTGCCATTCTGCATTACACAGCGTTGGCTGTGCGCCACAGTTTTTGATTGGCTTGTAGACCGCATTTACAGCCAATCGTGAATGCATTCTACAAGCCAATCAGGTAAAGAGTCTCAGGAGGACAGGAGCCTATGAGAGCTCCCCAGTACTAGCCAATCACATTCTGGGAAGCCTTTTTGCGCCAAAATAATGGCTTGCAAAAGGCTTCCCGGAATCAGGGGTTTTACTTTTTAGGTCTAATCTTCAGGAAAGAAGACCGGGAAGGAGCGGAATATGGGTTGAAGACATCAGGAGAAGGAAGGTGCATGTTGTGGACATCGGGAGAAGGAAGGTGCGGATTGAAGACATCGGGACTCGGAAGCGGCCAGAACAGAAGGGCTGAGGTTTTATTTTGCTGCAGCTTGCTGCTGGACTACCAGGATCGCCATAGTTTGTGCCGTGGTCATCGTGGTGGATTATTTGTGCTGCTGGAGACTTTGGCTAACTGCATATTGAGCGGTTGCTGTGTACCTAGGCAAAGTTAAGTGTTTTAGCTGCAATGGCAAGTGTTTTCTTTGAGAACTGGTATGCTAGCACATAACTTGTTATTCTAACAACTGTCCAAGTTTATAAGAGCAATGTTTAGTGTCTGTAAGTTTGTGCTGCTTGTTTCTAGTATGTCTCTGAAGTCTGCCAGAAACAGAGCTGAATGTATGCCAACACAGATGCTGTTATAAACTTAAAAAGTTGCTAGAATAACAGGAATATTTAATGTTCGTTTTTGTACTGCTTGTCCCCCTAGGATTTTGAAGTCTGAAAGTAATTGACCAATTGTGTGCCAACACAGATCCTGTTATTCTAGCAATATTTGTAAGCTTATAAGAGCAATATTTAACGCGTCTCTATGTTGGTGTTGGTTGTCCTCCTAATATATCTCAGAGTAATTGCCATTTATTATAGCAATATTTCTAAGTTTATAAGAGCAATATTTAAAGTGTCTCTGTTGTTCTGCATGCCCCCCTAGTATGTCTTTTTTTCCAGAAACTGTATGCCAAGCCAGAACCTGTTATTCTAGCAACTTTCTAAATTTATAAGAGCAATATTTAAAGTGTCTGTGCTGCTTGTCCCCCTAGTACGCCTCAGAGAGTAATTGCCATATTTTATTAGAGAAACTGAATGCCAAGACAGCTCCTGTTCTAGCAATATTTCTAAGGTTATAGGAGCAAAATTTAAAGTGTGTCTCTAATATGTCTGTTTACAAAATGTAGTAAATCTGATTTTTATTTTTGTAAAATGCTGTTTCATTTACTTATGGTGTGGTTATGGTATTTGTAGATTATCAAATAAAGGTCTTGGATCTGGGAAGTGTGTTTTATTGAATTTTACAGATGTTCTACCATAATCCATGGCAATGGCACATTTCACGCAGTGTGAAAATAGGGTGTTCCACATTTTGACCATTTGTCACACATTGTTAGGGTCTGTGTTCCACATTGGCCTCTTAACAGGTTGAGACCTATGTAATGAAGTAGAGATGAGATGCTGGCAAGGGATAATTCAAGAAATAAGGAAAGAGTGGGATTTTGGACATAGATCCTTAAGGAAAATAACAATCGCAAAGACTGTTATCAGAACAGATCAGGATCTGTCATGCACTATTGCAAATAAACTAAAAATATCAACACAGGTAGAAAAACTTAGGAGATATGCAGATAAATATAAAGGAAAAGTACAGATTAAGCAATTTATTGATGATCCCAAAAAGTTTTATAGAGAATTGGGAAACAAGGCAAAGGGACTTGAAATAACACTCAAAAAGAAGAAATAGGTACATTTTGGAGAAATATCTATGAAGATCCTGTGGAACGTAACAAAGATGCTAAATGGATAGAAGTAAAAGAGAGAATAAAAAGTTCAAATGTACAGGATATAAAGCGGGATGAAGTAAGGAACAGAGAGATTGAAATAAAGTTAAGAAAAGCCTCCAATTGGAAAACCCCAGGCCCAGTTGAAGTGCCTGACTTCTGGCTAAAAGTATTAGCATCTTTGTATGAAGATTTAGCCATGAGTAAGAACTATTTTATATGCACACCCTGAACAGACTCCAGCCTGGTTAACAACAAGAAAAACAATGCTCCTACTTAGGAGTGAACTTGCAAGTTATCCCAAAAATTATAGACCAATAACTTTTTTTTTTCTCAAAAAATTTTTTATTAATTATATGAATAGCAAGACAATTAAAAGATTATACATAACAAGAAGGCATAAATGAACATATAACAATTCATCTAGTGATAACAACCTTCATGAGATTTTGATAAGTTATTTAGAAATAAAACATACACCATATGTACACTATATACAAGTTAGGCAACCTGAGAGAAAAAAAAAAAATATTTAACATTAACTATTTAATATGTTTAGAACCTTTTCTAACACAACCTTTCTAATAGCTTTTTTTGGACTTCCACCTAAGTATCTTTGAGCATCAATAAATTTAAAAGCCATTTTCTGGAAAGTAACCCATTTTAATTTAGAACGATCAATCCAATTTTGTATTATATAAAGTTTTAGTAATGAGCAAATAAAATGATAACATGAATATCAACTTTTGAAAGATGAATCAATGGAATATGTAGAATAGCAAATTCCCACGTCAACGTGGATTTTGATATCCCATTTTCTGCAGTCTGACTTTCAAAGATGTCCACAATCTGTGAGAAAAATGACAATACCATAGAATATGAAGGAGGTCTGCTTGGGGATGAGAACAGCATGAACACGAAGGGGACTTATTTGGGTTAAATTTGTTTAATTTGATTGGGGTAAAGTAGGCATCATTATTAATCATTAATTGTGTGTATGCTAATTTTTAAAAGGGATAAATTTCTTAGTGTGTCTAATAGCCAGGACTTTCTGAGATTCTGACAATTGGGAATTATAATTCAACCAAACATTAGATAAAAGACAGTTGTGGTCCATCATTAAAGAATTAATTAATTTATATGAGTTTGAGAGCATTTTATCAGATGATGAAAGTATTTTGATAATCGTGTTAAGGTTTTTCAATTGTGAGTCTATGGGGACCAGAGATACAAATTTTTTTTAATTATTGCTCTTAGTTGTGTAAGAATTGGTGAGTAATTCCAGTTTACTTTCAATAACTTACGCCAGTCAGATAAAGGCAAGTCAAGATATTTCAAAACATCTCCTACTTTTAGATTTTTAATTAAAGGATAGTTTGTTAAGTTCAAAAGTTTATTGTCCAATAATATATTTGGGTTTAGATGAATTGGCTGAACATGGTGCGAGATCTTTTCTAGTTTACACATTTTGAGTAAGGTTTGGAAATCTCTAATCTTTTGTTTAAATACTGTAGATATATTTTTAATAAATAAACTATCCAGAGAGATAAAGGGAATAGCTTCAGGATTTAAATTATTAGAAATGACATAATTATACCATAATTTTATCCATAAAGAGTGATTTGGATAAGAAGTGTTATTGAATTTAGAGATAGTAAGAAGTTTATTGGATGAGACAATCAAATAATAGAGATAAAGATTAGGTAAACCCAAACCTCCCTTGTCCTTGAAAATGCCAATCTAGAATAGGAAATACTAACAGATTTAGGGAACCATATGAATTTTGCCAAAGCTTTATTTACAGACTCAAAAATTTTTGAAATTATCTGATCAGATGATGAGAATTGGTAAAGAAATTTAGGCAGAATATTCATTTTAATAATGGCCACCCTTGAAAGAAATGAAAGGTTTAGATGTTTCCATCTGTCCATATCAGACAATATAGAGTTCCATAATTTATTAATATTATTTTGAAAGGAAGATTTATTATTGTGTTCTAAATTGATTCCTAAATATTTTATATTATAAGTAAACTGAAAATGATCGTCTGGAAACAAAAAGATTTGTGTGCTAAATGATTTAAGGGAAAAATATGAGTTTTGTAGAATTTAAAAGATAGTTGGAAACCAAAGAAAAATAATCAATAGAATTCATTATTTTTCTGTAATCAGATAATGGAGTTTGAAAGTAGATTACTAAATCATCCAAAAAGCAGAGAAATGAATATTAGTATTAAGAATTCTAGGGATGTTATGAAAAGTATTTTGAGTAATAAACAATAGCAAAGGTTCTAAGTAAATATTGAAAAGAAAAGGGGACAATGGACAACCCTGTCTTGTTCCTTTAGTGATCTTTATCGGAGCAGAAAATTGACCATTAATGTATAGTCTAGTAAACATATTCTTGTATAAAACTTTTAAAAAATGTATAAAGAATAAGGGAATATTAAAACATAACATAGTTTGAAATAGAAAGTTCCAACATACTCTGTCAAAGGCATGCATCTATAATCAAAGCATATATAGGGTTTGGATTTTTCTTAATGAGATGAAGTATAGTCTCTAAAGATAGAGTATTATCCCAAGCATGTCTCTGAGACATAAAACCTGATTGATCTGACGAGATAATTGAGGGTAAAATCCGTTTCAATCTGTTAGCCAGAATAGATGACAGAATCTTAATATCCACGTTAATTAAAGAAATGGGTCTATAATTTACTGGGTCAGATTTATCTTTATTATTTTTTAGAATTAGAATGGTTTTGGATGTGTTCCAATGAATATCTGAGATATCATTAACTCTTATATGATTGTAAACTTTAAATAGAAAGGGAAGAACTACCAATTTGAAAGTTTTGAAAAATTCTGGAGTAAAACCATCAGGTCCTGGAGATTTACCCAGTTTAAGATTATCTATTGAATCCGAGATTTCTTGTACCGATATAGGGGTAGAAAGTAGTTTTTGCTGATTATCATTAAGTTTAGGGAACTGCAAAGAGTCTAAAAAGAGGTTTGAGTGATTATCTTTAACAGAATTAGAAGAACCTGAATATAACTCAGTGTAAAGAGAGGTGAAAAGTTGAATAATCTCTTCATCAGTATTATATAATCTGTTATTATAAGATAAAGATGTAATATTTGGATTTCTGAAGTTAACTTTAATAATTCTCGCTAACAATTTAGATTGAACCTGGGCCCACTCTGAATATGAAGCAAGTAGCTTTTGTTCAGCTAAGGAGAGGTTATTTTGGTGAAGCAGAATTAAATCTTTCTGACAATCAAAAATTTGTTTTTCTAAAGTAGCATCATAGTTCAGACTAAGATGATTTTCCAACGAAGAAATTCTTGATTTTAAGAATTCCTCTTTCTTAAAGTATTGTTTTTGAAAAAGCAGCTTTACTAATAAATAAACCTCTTAATCTTGCTTTACATGCAGCCCATTGTATGTCATAAGGAATGTCTGATGATTCAAGACTATTCACCATTTCATTTAGGATTTCTGAAGCTTGTTTGCAAATATCTTCATTTGACAATAAGTTATTATTTAAGGTCCACTTATTAAACATAGTTTTATTTTTGATATTGGGTTTTATGTTCAATTTTAGTGAAATTCTTGAGTGATCCGAAAAGAATCTAGGTTCTGTAGTAAAGTCCACAATATATTTTGAAATATAATCTGAAATTAGAAAGAAGTCTAATCTGGACCACGAATGATAGCACTTAGAATAATAAGTATATATATCATTCTTGTTTATATTTTTAACAGTGCGGAGGGGATCTATTAAATTATATTCTGTCATCAAATCATTTATAGCCAGAGTAGATTGAAGATTATAGGTGACAGTGGAGCGGGAACGATTGATTACAGGGTTTATAACTGCATTCCAGTCACCACCCACTATAATGTGATGATCCTTACAGGATGCAAGAATATTGTAAATTTTTAAAATGAACAAATGTTGTGAATTACATGGGCCATATAGATTTAAAATTAATAAGGGTTTGTCCAAACCAGCAATAGAAGCGGTAAATAAGCACCACGTCCCCTCATCATCAAATTTCTCATCAATAATATTCCCAATGAATTTTTGTTTAATGATTATAGCTACACCTCTGGAGTTAGATGAGTCACCTGAAGCTATAATCTTTTTGATCCATTTTTTTTAACTCTTTATTCCAATCAATACGTGAAATATGGGTCTCTTGAATAAAACAAATGTTAGCCTGTGATTTAAAGATCATATGAAATAATAGTGACTTTTTCGCTTTATCTTGAATGCCTCTAACATTCCAAGAATCTAAAATTATGTCAACAGGCATATTCTACAAGTATAATCATTATTGATGCTATAAAAGTGAACTCAAGGTGCAAATCCAACACAACATTAAAAAGAAGAAGAAAAAAATAAAAGAAAAAACAGTCTTTAAGTATTCAAGCAAGTCATCAAATAACATTTGTTGAAAAAAAGAAAAAAGTTTTTTTAAGAACCATGAAATGTATAATAATAACCTTTATCCTGACCCTAGTGCCTACCCACCAATCCCCCTGAGATAAAGGAAGAGCAGAAGAACATGAAAAAAAACATTGTAATTATAGATAATAATAACCTCAAGTTAGAATACAAATTACTCAAAGGAAGCCTAACATAACATAAAATCCGAGTAATACTACTAAAAATATATACAAAATTAACTAATTTCAAGACGTCCAACATGCTTAATCCCTACTTCTAATACTAATCTAAAGCTCCTATCCTTAAATTGAAATTTATAGTGATTAAATGTATTTCCTCAAGTATTTCAAGAGAAAGAGAAACAAGTAAATAATAAATAAATCACACTCTGCTTAACTAGAACACTCTATCATAAGAAGTAATACAATTAAAACTGAAAGATATGTAAGATAATATATATAAGTATAACAAAACCAACTGGTAACATTATAATATAAGTAAATCAGCATAGCATTACTGAACTAAAGATAATAGTCATGCACTATCTACTGAACCTTCTTTAGTACTTTAGTGATAATTTCATTAATCAACATGACCATTAGTATGATAAAAGCACTAATACCTGTAGCATGAGTATTTAGTTATAGTTCAAATAGAGCAAAAAACAACTACCAAGCAACCATATCTCAAAATGAAAAACAATTCAAGTCTGGAGATGCATCTATTAACTAGATAATAATAGTACAGGAACTATTCAAAATGAAATATTATAAGCTGTAAGGTTTTAACACTAGTTAATATACATGAATAAAGTATAATTATATTATTAAATAGTAACTTAAACAGCATCATATATATTGGACTGAATGTACAACAATGTGCATACATATAATTTTAAATCTACTTTTTGAATATTTTACTAATGACTCTGTTAGGTTATGTAGCCATACTATTCTTCTAAGCTATAGATGTAACATAGCAAAACAGCATGAAAAGACAAGGCTTTTAAAGTAAACATTTTGAACATCTAATTAAAACAGAAACAAGCAAGCTAAATGCAGTAAATCTAAGGGCTTAAATATATACATGTAGATTCAGCTAATCATATTAAAGATAGTTATTTCAAACCTTTCAAATAAGTAAAGGCTTTCTTAAACATAAACTACTAATCATAAATATCACATCCAGCCTCTGAGAAGAGAGAGAGCAGAGAATAGAAAGAACATGAAACTTTCATATGAACAGGTATACTTTGTAACATTTGTCAAATTAAACACTTCAGTATAATATAAAATATTGTATGAAAAAATATTCTGAATAGGAAAATATGTTCATTTCTTTACACATCCTTTAGAATTTTAATATATAAAACTAACCTGTTCATTTGTTTCCAGAAACATTTTCACTCTGCTTTATGAAAGTAGCAGCTTGCTTTGAAGTCATGCAGACACACTAAAAGTCAATATATTATGTGACATGAATCTGTTTAAATTTAAAAAGCAACCTTCATTTATGAAGAGAAAACACTTTAAATAGCCAGATCTATTAAAAAGATAGTGCTATTGAATACTTGTTGAAAACAAGCAGACTTGTGTCTTTGAAACTGTCCTTCTTTCCTCACAAATGATGACATCACCATCCATCTCAGAGAGACTGTAGTGTGCGCATGTTCATGCAGAGCATCAGCTGGAACTCTGAGGGGAAGATTTTCTTGTTAGAATGTTGAGATGGAATGTTTTTCCCTCCAAAAATCATTTAGCTTACACAGAAGGCTGTAACTCCAAAGCTTGCAGTAAAATTAACATATTATCTATTTACACAGCAAGCATATGTGAGAGAAAGAGAAAAAAGTAAATACAGGAATTTAAATGCTTCTATTAATCCACACAAATCTAACAAGCATATATCCTGTCACTGCACACTGTCACACCAAATCCATAATGTGTAAATTACATGACAAGTTCTTAAGGTAATATAATTATGTCACACCAGAATTACAAATCATGTAACACAAATACTGTCAGATTAAAGAAAAGAAAAGATCAAACCTTATTGTAGTTCTTTAACAGTAGAATATTAAGATACAGTGTCAGGAAGCTTTTTAAATGTTTTAAGAAAAATGTCTTTTGCATCTTTAGGATCTGAACATACAAATCTTTTGTCATTAGCTGTGAAAGACAAGGTATTAGGATATGCCATTCGAAATCTAATCCCTCTTTTTATCAAGTCAGCACAATAGGGGCTAGTTTTTGTCTATTTAATTTGATCTGTGCAGGAAGATCTTGGGAAAATGATAGTTTGTGAGACTTCCATATGAATTGTTTCTTTGTTTTAGCAGTTTCTAGGATCTGGAAAGTGTCTTGAAAGTTTAGTAACTTAGTATAAATTAACCTTGGTGTGGAAGAATCTTGCTTTATGCAGTGCTCTGTGTGCTCTCTCTACAATTATAGATTTTGAAGAAGCTTCACAATTTAACAGTGTTTCAAAGATATTTTTAGTCACAGATAACAAGTTTTTATTGTCATAAGATTCAGGTAAACCACGAATAATGATGTTATTTCTTGACTCCTGGCTTCCAGATCCAATATTTTAGCTTGTAAATCTGAAACAGTTTTATCTCTAGATTTAAAGTCACTTTCCAATAAGTCTGTTTTAACCTCCAAAGCTAAGATTTTATTTTCAATAGTAACAATACTATCACTTATTTGCTTTAAAGATTTACTAAAGTCTGCAAACTGTTCTGAAAAGTTTTGTATAGCACTTTGGATTGGTTTTAATGCTATTTTTAGTTCTTCTAAAAGGAAATTTGAGCCATTTAAATCTTTATTACTTACATTAAAAGTTTCTGTAGGTTGTCTAGATGATTTCAGTCTTTTTGAACCTGAATCTTTTTCAGGAGAGAGCATTGAAGTATATTTGGCCTTTGTAGGCTGAGTCTCCATGGAGTCAGATTTTGTAGCCATGCCCAGAAATGGAATGCAGTTAACAGGATACCAGGAACTGACTGGAGCAGTAGGAGTTCCAGCAGCAGAGAGACCAAGAATGTTCTGAGGTAAAATAAATCCCAGGATAATAATTCCAGAAGAAAAAATAATCCAAATGCGTAGAAAAAGATTTATAAAATCTTTTAGTATAAAAATTTGAGGAAAAAGGTTGATGTAAAGTTGTAAAAAAAAAACAAAAGTTAAATAGCTGTGAGGAGCTCAGAGAGTAAGGACTAGACTAGTCGGCGGCCATCTTGGAATCTTATAGACCAATAACTTGCCTTCTGTCAACGTATAAACTGTACACCAGAACTGATGCTGATAGAGTTTATAGTCATTTAGAAGAAAACTTAATCATGGCAATAGAACAAAAGGGTAGTAAAAGAAAGTCATATTGAACAAAGGATCATTTGTTGTTAAATAAAATCATAATGGAGAACTGTAAAAAGGGGAAGAATCTAAGTATGGCATGGATTGACTACAAAAAAAGCATTTGATAGCATTTCACATTCATGGATAAAAGAGAGATTAAAAATGTGTAAGATACATCCTACACTGATCAATTACATTGCAGCGACTGTGAAACAGTGGCATACCACTTTGCAGTTGAGCCATGATAAAGGACAAATTATTATTCCAGGGATAAAAATTCAAAGGGGGATATTTCTGGGTGACTCACTGTCACCACTACTATTCTGCCTTGCCCTTAACCTATTAATCTGTCTACTTAACACATTAGGCCATGGCTGTAATTTGGCTCCTAGAAAAATAGTCTAAAGACCTCTCATTTTCTTTTTGTGGATGATTCATTAGATGAGGAAATGAAAGTACAACTGCAAGTGGTTAAAACTTTTTCAGATGATATAAGAATGTAATTTGGTCTTGATAAATGTGCAAAAGCAGCCTTTAAAGCAGGAAGGCTGCAGCACCAAGAAAACATCAGTTTGGGACAGGTATGTGATATAAAAGAACTTGAGCAAGAAGAAATGTATAAATATTTGGGAATTGATGAAGGATCAACAGTAAAACATGAACAAATGTGAATAAAACTCAATAAGGAATATTTTAAAAGGCTTAAATTAATACTAAAAATAGCATTGACATCCAGGAATACAGTCCAAGCTATAAACCAGTTTGGTCTTCCTGTCTTAACGTGCAGCTTTGGAATGATTGGCCCCAAAATGTGTTGGACAGGTTAGACAGGATAGACAGGAAAACAAGAAGGATGCTTCATGCTCATCAAATGATTTATAAAAATCATTGCTTACCAAGATTATATATCCCATATTCTGAAGGAGGTTTGGGCCTCCTCGAAATTGATTACATGTATAGATCTGTAATCAAGGGACTGCACGCATATCTGTTGACTTCACAAGACCCAAATCTAGTGAAAGTTCTTAAATATGAGGAGAAAAAGTATAAGATGACTTCCCTGCCAAAGACAAAAGAAAGAATATAAGGTGAAGGATTTGATGAGAAGGCAAGAAATGTGGAAAATGCATAAATGTAGCTGCAAACATAGGATACTCTTGGAACAACCTTATATTGATTAGGGTTGAATGCAGGAATGGTTAAGGAGAGGTGAATTTAAAACAAAAGATGAAAGTTTAATATTGGTGGCTCAAGATAATGGACTATCTACACACTGGTTTGCAAAGTCCATTGAACATGCGGGAGAAACAGACAAATGTAGGTTTTGTAAAACAGAACTGGAAACAATCGCACATCTTGTAGCTGGTTTTGATATACTAATAGCAGAAGGATTGTAAGCTGAAAGGCATAATAATATGGCAAGACTGTTGCATTGGGCATTGTGCAAACATTATGGTGTTGAAGTGGCTGAAAACATTGGAAACATGAGCCACAAAGTATCATAGAAAACCAGATATAATAGTCCATGAAAAGACAAAAGTAGCATTGATTATTGAAATTGTTACACCCAGTGACTACAATGTCTTAAGTACAGAGAGACACAAAGTCATAAAATACCAAGATTTGCAGGCAGAAACAAGGACACTGTGGAAGAAGGATATCAAGACAGTTCCAGTAGTAGTAGTAGGGGCAACAGGTCTTATAAAACTGAATTTACATTCATGCTTAGACATTTATTTTATCAATACATTTAACTCCATACAAATTGCAGGAGGAGTCATTACTGGGCACATTGCCGGTGCTGTAAAGGGCACTTTTGACTAACATCGAAGATTGAAACACTACTAATTTCATGAACTTTAACTGTACTTTGACTTAGGAATGGGGTCCATTCCCATCATGGTATTAGAAACCCAAAAGACTTGGAGAAATTAAAAAAAAAATGTTATATCCTGAAAGCAGCAGAAAGTAAAGAACTAAGCCAACAGGAATGGAGAAAGGAGATTCTACCAATAGTGATGACTGCAGTTAGGGGTACAGAGAATGGACAAGAGAGGATTGGAATTTATTGGAGGAAGACTGCAAATGAATCAATGTATTGGGAACAAATAATTAGAGAAGGAAAAGTAATAGAATGGGAAGAGGCCAAGACGCCATTTGGACTGCTGGTTTGTGATTGCTTTCCCTATCAGGGATTGATATCAGAATATAGATAAAGAGAAGGGGATAAGGGAATCCTAAATGAAAGACCTGAACTGGTTGAGCTATTAATTGAATATAGAACAGGAGCTGACTTCCAAGATGTCTGCACATTGAGTAACAGTTTGTCTACTCTCCCAGTCTGAAAACAAAAACTTAGCAGAGAAAGTCGGTGGATCTAGATTTCTGGGTAAATTTTAATGACTAACTAGTAAGTGTACTGCCTAGATACCAGGAAAAAAAGAAATATAAAGGGCTTGGAGGAAAACCAACTACAAAAGTTGAAGAGAAAAAACAGACTGGGAAAAGTATTGCACTTGTTCAGAAAGAAGCAATGCAAGTTCCAGACATTACTTCCAATAACCTGAAGTATAAAGCAGCAGCACACAGACCTGGTTAAAATAAATGAAACACTGATGGAGTATATCAACGCAAGCAATAAAAAAAATGGAAAAAATGGAAGAAACCTTTAACAAATATTCAGATAAGGTGACAGAACTGCAGAGCTCAGAGGCTGAAATGAAGAAAAGACTGGCCGAATATGTGACTGCACAAGAAGAGATGTTTCAATAATTAATCGAATTAGAGGACAGAACACTTAGGGAAAACCTGAGATTTTCTGCTGTACCAGAGAAGCTGGAAGGAACAGTCTGTGTTAATTTTATTGAAGTATAAATAAGCAACTGGACTGGTATTCTACAACAGGAATTGTTAATTGAAAGGGCACATTGTGTGTGCATTCCATACCTGGCTATGAGACATCAACCTAGACCTTTAATAGTAAAAATGCAATCTTACCAGCAGAAGGAGTTCATAGGTTCATAGGTTTATACTAGGCTGTCTGCCCTAAGGCATTTATAAGCCTAGCCCAAATTTTTGTGGCTTACGCCACCCCTTATATGAAAAAAATACTGTGCCCATTAGTTTGTTGTGCCTCTGTCCAGCAGTGACACAGAGATGATTCCCGGGGTAAACCTACAATCTCCCATCCACAGGTCTAGATTTCTCTTGAACAGAGTCCGCGAGGTGCTCTGCCTCACATGGACCGGGATTTTATTCCACAGCATAGGGAGTCTCTGAGTGATAAATCTATCCCTCGCACGCCCTATTTATATCCGTGCTAAGGTTTAAGTCGCTTGCTCTAGTGATTTTGGTGGATTTGGATTTTTGAGGTGGAGCATGTCCATTAATTCGGTTGGACATGGCCTTGTATGTCAGGCACATGTCACCTCTGAGCAGACGGTATGCGACTGAATAGAGCTGGAGTTTCTTCAATCTGGCAGCATATGACAGATTTTGGAGTCCCTTTATCCTTTTGGTGAGGAACTTTTGGGGTCTCTCCAATTGCTGCAGATGTCGGGTGAGATACATCCCGAATGGGGCATTGTACTCGATCATTGGTCTGATAAGTGAAGAGTACAGGGGAACAATAACCTCACTAGATCTGGTTGTGAATCCCTTCATGATCAGGTGGGCAATGTAGAAGGTCTTTCTAACCACTTTAGCAATGTGAGTGTCAAAAGAAAGGCCACTGTCAACCTGGGTCCCCAGGTCCCTGATAACCTCTTCTGTGCTTAGTGGATTGCCACCTATATGGTAGCTTGGGGTTACATTGTTTTTCCCGAAGGGTATGACTATACATTTTTTGGCGTTTAACTTCAGGCCATGGCTCTGGCACCAGCTATCTGTTTCCGTGAGTCCCTTCTGAAGGATATCCGTGTCTGATGCACTTTCCACGCCCAGATTGCAGTGGTCTGCAAAGTTTGTCAGCCAAAGTCCTCCTATGTTGGCCTGTACTTCTGAGAAGTAGATGCCAAACAATAGGGGCCAAGGACCGAGCCCTGTGGGACACCACTTGTGACCGGCTTGGAGTCTGACACAGCGCCAGCAACTCTAACCCTGTGGGTTCTGTCCTTAAGCCAGTTTGCAACCCATCTTGTGACATATGGGTTTACATTTAAGCTGGTAAGTTTTCTACAATACCCGAGTGGGTATTGTGTGAAAGCCTTGCAAGGTCAAGGTAGGCTGTATGGACTGCCTTTCCCTCATCAATGGCCTTGGTGACTGTTTCAAGAAGTCGACCAAGTTCAAAAGGCATGATCTTCCCTTGACAAAGCCAAACTGGGTCGGGTCCAATGTCTGCAAGTCCCCTATATCTTTGTTTATGAGCTCCATTATGATCCTCTCCATAGCTTTGCAGACTAGACTTGTTAATCTTATGGGGTGGTAATTACCAGGGTCCGTAGAGGCGCCTTTGTGGAGTGGGACTACAGTTGCCGACGCCACTCCTTGGGCACGTATCCTGTGGTAAGGCTGAGATTAAACAGCTGCCTTATGTGCGGGTTTAATTCCTCATTTAGCTCGTGTAGCACACAGCCGGGGACACCATCCGGTCCCATTGATGCTGTGTTTTTAGCTTTAGAGAATGCAGCTTTCACCTGCGCATTTGAGATGTCCGGGAGGCTACACTCGGCTGGGATAGTTATCTCTCCTTTAGGGGGGGAGAGGGTGAAGTTTGCACTGAACCTGTCTGCCAGTATGTTGGCAATGTCTGTGGGTTCAGTGATTTTTGTATCATTTTGGACTAATTCTGAGCATGATTCTGACAAATCTGTGGCAGAAGGACAAAGTGCTAAAAATGGGAGACAGCAGAGTGTTTGTGGAGAATGACTGCTCATTTCACATCAGGCAGAAGAGGAATACATTTATTTCATTATACAGGGAATGCTGAGAAGCAGGCATAGGATTCAAACTGCTGTACCCAGCTATCCTCAAAATACTTTTCATTGGAGGAACAAAAACATTTTTTGATTAAGTGCATGCAAATGAAGAAATACAAAACTTTGTCCAACAATAAGTAAGCTGTGAAACAGAAGAAAATTCTACTTTTTGTTTTTCTGGTAATAAAGATCACAGAGAGACTGTGTCAGTGAGATCTTTCCCAGTGTTGAAATGGAAAATTATTGAGAGAGGGAAACATGCACAGAAGGTGACTAGAAGAAATGAGAGTGCACTGGAGATGAAGCAGAGATAGAGTTTGGGAGATGGCAATTAACAGGAATAGAACAAAAGAATCTAGAAATGTTGGACTTTCTTGGACTTTGTTAAACTTGTAGGGGACTCTAAAGCATATGCCCTACTTCATGGCATTAACGTTTGGAGACTAAAATCAGTAACCTGGAACCTGAAAAATGTGGGATTACAAAGCAATAATTATATTTGTGAAACAGGACAGAACAAGAATATGGAATAGAACAGAAGCTGCCCAGAAATAGGGATAATTAGTAGGGCATATAAAATATTGCACGATAACCATTGGAATCAATCAGAACAGGTCAGAAAGGATTTGGAAGAGAGAGTCAGATATGCAGTTCACAAGGAAACAATGGGATTGAAATAGGTATGGCTCTCAAATATGCAGCAAAATGTAGAAGTTTTAGGAGTTTTGCCTGGAAGTGTTTGCATATATACTTTTATACCCAAACCACACTCCAAACAGTTTTTCCTCAGATAGATGGCAAATGTTGGGGAAGAAATAAGTTACTGGGAACATATATTTTGGGAATGTAAAGAGTTGGCAGACTTTAAAAATTCCTTGCAAAGTACTCTGTCAGGAATACTGGGTAAGCAAATGAGTGCATCTAAGAAGATGATGCAGGATTTGAATTGCCTAGACATAGTAAGGCCTTGTTAAGTTTAATTCTGCCAAAAAATAATTGCTAGAAAATGGAATTGAAAATCTAAACCAACTGTACTTGAAGTAGTGAATATTGTAACCGAGATAAAAGAACATGAAGTGGCATCTTTAGAAAAGGGTAAGAGGAGTAAATTACATAGAAAAAAAAATTGAAATTGTGGGAACAATGCTTTGGAGGGGAATGAGGTTTAAGGGAAGGCGGGAATTTAAAAATTTATATAATACTGCGTAAATTATATGTCACATGGTATTATGTATCATATAATGTTTGTAAATGCAAACTTGTTAATATGATTTGAGTACTTTTATATAAATGTAAGTTCACCTACGTTACGAGTGATAATTCAGTAAAGGTGTTAAAAAAAAAAAAAAAAAAAACAGGCTTGGCTTTGTACCACAAGAATGGAGGACTGAAACAGTTATCCCACTTCATAAGGGATGACTGTCAGCCAACCCTGGAAACTATAGACCTATTAGTCTGACTAGTCTAATATGCAAAGCCATGGAGCGAATTAGCATGGAAATGATCAAGAAAGACATATGCAACCTTCAGACACCCCAGGAAGACTGAATAAACCACCAGTGGTGCTTCAAGGAGAGAGGCAGGCCTACTTGAGGAGCAAATGGGACAGTTGACTGAGAAGGGGGCGCTGTTGATCAACATTCAGCAGGGCCAAAAGCAGAAAAGTAAATAAATATTGGGAGACAAAATTTTGACAGCAGCAGTATTTGCTAAGAAGTTTAAGTGAAGCTTTTTCCATCTGTGCAGATAATTCCTAGTATTGTCTAATAATGGTTTCTTATTTCTAACTTAGAAGAGAAGTCCTGGACAAAGTGAATACCCATGTAATTTAGGTTTTGAAAGAGGGCATTGAAATTGGCTTACTGTAGGGTTTAGAAAGTTCCTCATTATTGTGCAATGTCTGAGCTGGTCTATATAAGTCGCAGGGCGGCTGTGGCGTACACCCCCCACTTTGGGTGGTGCAAGGGAGCCTTGCACCCCCATGCAGAAAAATCTGTTTTTGATCTTATGTAGGTTTGACTTTTTTGTAGTCAACCTTTGTTTTTCAACAGCTTTTGCTGTCAGCAACTTTGTTGCCAACAGTGTGAATGTCAACTTTTTTTTTGAAAATGCACTCATTCTGCAGTAGGACATTTGAACCAGCAATTTTATAAGTAGGAAAACACGAATTACAATTGATAATTTTTCCACTGTGATATGTTTGATTGGATAGTGTGAATCACTCTCTCTTTAATTGGAGAAGTTTTAACTAAAGAAATAACTTTGTCTATGGGAGTGTGAGAGTTCTTTGAATGGTTTAGGTTTGCAGAAGTGGTGATCTGCAGTGCCATTGATTCTGTAAAAATTACATTAGGTAGGCATTGTTCTGCCCATAAGGGCTGTAATAGTTATATTTGTCTTGCAGTTTTAATCTGTGGGCAAATAGTTTAGGGGAAGTGACCTCTGACCCAACAGAAGAGTTTCCATCACCCTCACTTATAGTGCATGTTATTATACTGCAGGGTTGTGGATTGCATCTTAAAGTGTTAAATCTGCCAGCTAATTAGTTATTTGTCACTTCTGCCTTCTTTGTATTGTCTGTTTAGGTTTTTGATTTTGCTCTCTGTTTACTTTCTTGTTCCTCTGTAGCTAATGTGTGCTGCCTTACCAGTGCCAGATCTTTGAATCCCTTCTACTTGAGCTGCATGAACTTTGAGCCTACCTCAGTATCTTCCCAGTAGTCTTTAACAATAAAGTTAAGGAAATCCTTACCTGTAGGAATCTTTAAGAGTAGAACATCAAACCTATAGGGCAGTAAGGCTAGGAACAAGGGTTATATAGGTCCATCAAGTCCACCAGCTTAAACGTAGGGACAAGGGGTATCTAGGTCCAGCAAATTCACCAGCTTAAACTTAAGATTCAGTAATGACCTAGTACCATTCATAGCCAATAATACATTGCATAATTTAGACAAACTAAGAAGAACATAGTGTAGCATTCTGGTGGTACAAGAAGCATGTGCTAAAAATATAGGTTTTACTCACAGGATTCATAGCTGTCCAGACATCATTGAGCAAAAGATCTGTGAGTAGATCATGAAAGATGTTTTGTTTTCTTTTCTTGGGCATTTTATTTCATTCGTATGGCTTCCTATATTATTTGGAGTTTAGGGTCACGTTAAAAGATAGCCATTTGATATCTTGAAACCCTCATTGGAAAGTCCCAAACTTGTGCAGACTGAAAGACTGGAAATTTGGACCTACATAAGCTAAGTACAAGACTGCCATTTCTCCAAGGTATGGTAATCTCAGAGTGTGTGTGAGTATACAAGTTTGGGGTGTGTGGGAGGTAAGTTTAAAGGAGATGATGATAGATATTCACTCTTTGTGCCGTGGAAGCCCAAACATCCAGCATGTCTACCAAAGACTACTTGTTGCTTTTAAAAGGTATGCCGAATGTAACCCAAACACTCCTTGTGTAGCATAGGGCATAAAGGTGACATTCAGGCCTACCATAATCAGAACTTCTTTGCTGCCAGTCTGAACTTAGCTTTTTACCATCTGTCTGTTTGCCTGCGTCCATTTTCTGACAGTAGAATGTATTTTCGTTCTCCAGTGACTACCTATGCCTGTTTGCTGACTTCTATTGCAGTTACAGATAAGTTGAAGATTTTGTTTTTTCTTACCTTTTTTGTGCTCCTTGTGGTTAATGTCATCCAGGAAGTGTAAATGCCAGTGTGGGAGACAAGATTCCCCATAAAGACTACTATGATAAGTATCTTTTTTATCTAGGAGCTTCTCATGACTGTACATCTTGTTCTATTTGTCAGGCAGTCATTCGGAAAACACTTTGCAGTAGACTTTCTTCCCTTTCCTTGTATCTTGAGAACCAGCGTCTTAAGCTTTTCACTAAAAATACATTGGAAGGAATCTCCTGCCCCTAGGGTCAACCATTAAGGAAGAAGAAGGTGAAAAATGTACAGTCAGAATCTTCCGCTGCCTAGCCTCTGCCAGGTGTTTCTGCCGAGGTCTTAACAAACCCGGAGGCTCACCCGGCTGTGTTGTCGGATTTCTCTGCCACGACTGTGACTGAGGCCAGTGAGGGTCTGGCTGGCAGCATGTCCGAAGAGGATTTACAGGAGTCTGTCTTAGGCATTCAGGGAGGACCACAGCTGATTTTTACGAAGGGGCTTAGAGGAGTTCCTCAGTTTTTGGTTGGGGAAGGCATTCCTGCTACTGTTCTTGAGTGGTGTCCTGGATCTGAGCCTTCTCAGCTTTCTGGAGGGGACATTCCCTTAAAGAAGAAACAAAAAATTAAACATGATGTTCATCGTGTTTCACTGTTGCAGTCATTACTCTTGGGTTATCCTGCTGGCAGGCTACCCACAGTCGGGCCGAGTTCCAAAGTCTATGTCCGGCGTCGGTTGCTGTCGCCTCTTCCCTGACATCAGTGCGCCAGGGGTATAAAAGATGCAGCCGACGCCATTTTCTACAGTCTTTCTTGCCGCGCGATGCCCGAAGCAAAAGCAGTTCCCAAGTGCCGGTCGGCCGAATCCTGAGATTTTCAAAACTGAATTTCAGAACCGAAGTCTTCATTAAAGCTAAGTACCCCATTGGGGAAACTTTTTTCTTGCTCCAGACCGATGTCAGAAAAAGTTAACAATTATATTTCTTGTGGGAAGCAAATACCTCATAAGGATTTTCACTCTTACTGTATTCCTTGCCTAGGCCCTGATCACAATGTTGCTAGCTGTCGGTTTTGCGCTAGATTCAAGCGTCGTTTTGATTTTGCATTTCATTACTTTGGCCGAAGATTTAATTATATAATGCCGGCGGAACAGCCGACAACCAGAGTTTACAAAAAAATGCAAGGACAAGGATAGGCATCCGAGGTCCAAAACCGACGACGAAGCCTCTTCAAGGCCAGTCGCCGGTTCTCAGGTGCTTTCGCAGCCCCTGGCGCCCACTACCTCAGAGCCACAGGCTGCTTCCGACTCCCACGTGGCGCCGACTGGGCCTCTGGAAACTCAAGGTATTGGACACTCGGAAATCAATCCTTCAGATTGATCCGGAGCCGCTGAGCAGGCATCGGCTTCTGAAGGTGTCTTCAGACCTACACAACTATATATTAAGCCATCCTCAGCTTCAAAGACAAAGACTAAAGCAGCTCTAAAGACAAAGAAACAAGTACAGCATTCTCCTACTCAGACTTCCATGCCTAAAAAACAGATGCTCAAAATGGCCAAAGACCTAATTACTTTGATCAGGGGCTCCCATCTCCCTCCTGATAGGAGGCCTAGGCAAGAAACAAGAGTATGACTCTTCTGATCAGGTATCTATTTCCTCTGATTCCTCTTCTGAACAGGATTTTTCCATGCTTCCCTATGAGGGTTCTGATGTTGAAGAATCCATTCCTTCAGCCTCTCCTCCTGAGGACTATTCTTTTGGGGAAACACTGCATACTATGAATGAGCATTTCCACTGGGAGAGCCAAGATTATTCTGAGTCTAAGAAAAGGCTCAGAGATTTCTTGCTACTTCCTCAACATAGACCCCTTGCCATTCCTCCTGTTATAGACATTGTAGATGATGTATTTTCAGTGTCCGGACTATCCCCTGACTCTCTACCTCCTGCACCTGCTAAGCCAGACAGATTTATTTATTTATTTATTTGCAGTTGGTTTATCAGGATAGTCCATTGGGCCAAAAGAACCCATTTTCAATGGAGTCCTGGGGAGAAAAGCTCCAGCACAGACAAAATTAGGTACATACAAGATTGCTAAATATAACGATAATTATACAAGTAGTAGATAAAACATTTAGCTCAAAAATTCAAGAAGCATTCAAACAATACAATAAATGAAGATTAATGCGAAGTAAGTGAGCTGAGACAGTAATGTGATTTACATAACAGAGTTGTAATTGAGAAGGAACATAACATTACATTCAGAGTAGTTATTCTGAAGGAACACAAGCTTTGTTAGGTAAAGTTGAGTATGAAGGCATAGAGGAGGTTAGATGCCATATATTTATGAGGGGTGGGTACAGATACTACAGGGTCCTGGATTCTCATAAATTCCTATATAAAAACCCTGCTGCTGACCCAGAACCTATATCTCAGGGTCCCAAGGGGGTTAAGGCTGCTACTGCGAAAAATCCTGTCCCCTCTGATAGGGATTCTAGGGCTCTAGACACTTCTGCCACCCTGGCTGTAAGAGCTTTAAATTGTCAGATGTTCTTCGTTTTCCATTGCTGCAGTCCTTACTATTGGGTATAGTCCGCATCCAGTCGGCCCGAATACCAGAGTATAAGGCGGTCCGATGCAGAAGCAGTTTTGCGAGTGCAGGTTGGCGTTTGAAATATTTCAAACCGGAGTTTCAGACCGAATCAGAGTTGGCAACATTTTGGTTTTTCTTGCCTCAGTATTTAACCGGATGTCAGAAAAAGTGAATAACTGTATTTCTTGTGGGAAACAAATACCTCATAGGGATTACCATACATTGTGTATACCTTGTTTAGGGCCTGAGCACGGCGTTGTTGGTTGCCGCTCTTGTGCTAGGTTTAACAACTATTAAGAGGAGGTTAGACTGTGCCAGATTAGTGTTTGGGAAGCGTTGCAATTATAAAATGCCGGGTTGATGAACCGGCAGTCTGTCTCAGGCAGAAACTTTACTGTTACAGGATGTACCTCTCAGGAGGCAGGCCAGGCTGAGGGGCTTTAACTATTCTTCCCTCTCTTCCCAAAGTAGTTAGAGCCTCTCCTTCTGTTGCCAAAACTTCTTTAGAGGTAGGCCAACTTCAGCTGGTTCTGTACCTAAGAAACATATGCTTAAAATGGCAGAAGATTTGATTACTATGATTAGAGGTTCTATGCCCTCCTGATAAGAGGCCTAGGGTGGAACCAGAGTTTGACAGTTTTGAACAGGGTTCAGGGGCTTCTGAGTCTTCTGGAAGATTTGCAGGAGTATCCTCATTATTCTGATTTTGATGTGGATGATGCCACTCGGCTTCTCCTCCTGAGGATTTTTCATTTTCAGAGCCTCTGCATTCCATGAGGGAGCACTTTAAATGGGAAGGCCAGGATTACTCTGATTCCAGGAAGAGGCTTAGGGAATTCTTGTTTTACCCCAGCATAGGCCCTTAGCTATACCTCCTGTGTTGACTGTGGTGGAAGATGTTTTGCAGAGGCTTCCTGAACCCTGATTCTTTGCCTCCTGCTCCTGTTAAACCTGATAGGTACTATAGGAAGCTCATAAGTATTTGTTTAAGAGTCTGGACCCAGAAACTGTTTCTCAGGGGCCTAAAGGTGTTAAGGCCTCTGTGGTTAAAAATCCTGTTCCCACTGACAAAGAGGCAAGGCGTTAGATAGGTGGGGTAAGAAAGTATACTTCTTCCACTCTAGCCATGAGGCGTTGAATTGTCAGTTTCACATGCTGAAATATCAAAATTATCTCCTTTCACAATTGAAATCTAAGGTGGATGCTTTGGCGGAAGGTATTGATTGTAAAGACTTGCTGGATTTAGTTTGTGTCTGAACAAGTGGGCAAGCATTCTTTGCAATGTGGTTTTGATGCTGTGCAGGCCTCTGGCTGCCACTAGTTCTGTTAGGCATGCCTGGTTGAGGGATCAAAATTTGGCTGAGCATGTTAAGACAAGGATTTTGGATGCTCCTTTACAGTCTGATGTGTTGTTTGGTTCACCTGTGGAAGCAGTTTTAAAGAAAATGGAGGACAAAGCTAAGTCTATGCAAACTGTTAAAGATTTTTGCAGGTACAGCCAAGTTTAGTAGAAATTGGCCTGCTAAGGGGTGGACATATCCTGCTTATGATTCCCAGTCTAGGGGTAGGTCTAGACGTGGTAGGGGCAGGGCTCAAGGTTCTTTTAGGCCTAGAACAGGGAGTTCACCTGCTCAGACTTCTAGTGGCTGCCAGTAGATTCTCATCGACTGTCTCTTTTCAAAGAAAATTGGGATTTAATTACTCAAGACAGATGGGTGTTGGACATCATTGACCACGGTTACAGATTTTACTCCCATACAATGCCCCTTTCAAAGGCATGCCAGACGTTCCTCCTCCACAAAGAAAAGAGGCTCACAAGCAAGTTTCTCAGTTACTCCAAATGGGGCCATTCAGCCAGTCCCTGTATCAGAAAGGGGCTAGGATTTTCGTGGAGACTGCTTTTGGATTTATCTCTCCTCAACACTTATCTGGACATTCCCAAGTTCAAGATGTTGGCGTTACAACAGCTTTTACCCTGCTGGGCAAAGATCACTGGATGGTAACTTTAGATCTCAAGGAAGCTTACCTTCATGTGCCTATCAGGCTAAGTTACAGGAAGAGCTGGAGATTCTCATTATCAGTTCTCTGCATTGCCCTTTGGCTTATCTACTGCCCAGAGTATTCACAAAGGTTCTGGCTCCAGTGATAGCTTACTTCAGGCTACAAGGACTTCAAATCTATCCTTATTTAGACGACTGCCTGATTCTGGCTCAAGAAAAGGAAGACCTTCTACAGCATCTGGAATATCTTATAGCAGTGCTAAGATGCCTAGGGTATTCTGTGAACGAAATAAAGTCCAGTCTAGTACCCTCTCAAGACATGTGCTTTCTGGGTGTGAGACTGAATACAGCAGCCCAGATGGCCTTACAAACAAAAGAGTCTATCACTTTACTTCCATCAACTATCTCATCAGTCCGTGCTGACTGCAGAGACAGTCCTTCAAGCATTAGGGTTCATGGCATCTTGTATTCTGGTGCTTCCCAATGCCAAACTGCATATGAGGAAGTTACAATGGTATCTCAAAAATGTATGGACACAGCACTGCCAGGATTTAGACACTGTCATTCAAATAATACCTTGCCTTCAAAGAGAATTTTTGTGGTGGGCTCAGGAATGTCACCTAAACAAGGGACTCTAGTCAGATTTTACCGACAGATGCCTCGGACATTGCTTGGGAGCTCATCTAAATGGAAAGTGGATACAAGACAAGTGGCCTGCCAGACTACAGCATCTACATATCAACATGAAGGAGATGTTAGCAGTCCAGTTCGCATTACTGGCTTTCAAGGAGTTACTTCTTCCAGGGCAGGTGTTGATTCTAACAGACAACACAACTGTCATGTGGTACTTCAACAAACAAGGGGAACACATTCTTATCCTCTATGTAACTCTTACAGAACTCCTTAGCAGATGTGTTAAGCAGACAAATCATGGATCCCCACAAGTGGAAACTGGATCTTCATGTATTAGCTCCAGATTGATTCCACATCTGTTATCCCAGCAGGACGGTCATCTGCTCAATGTCAAGCTTCACTCTCTTCATCTGACAGCCTGGCATATTCTGTGTTGAAACACAGCAGGTCTCAACTTCCTCAACAAGTTTTAAATGTGATTATGGAAGCTAGAAGACCTAGTACAAGGAACAAAATGGAAGAGATTTTTATTTTGGAGTAAAGCAAAGAATTTGGAGATTTCTGAGCCTAATTTGAGTATGGCTCTTCAATATCTTACTGAGTTACTGGACAAGGGTCTGTCCTTCTCTTCCATTAAGATTCATGCTGCAGCAATCTCAGCTCACTATGATTGTGACCCACCATTGTTTTCGCATCCTTTGTTCAAGCAGTTTCTTAGAGGGGAAAAATATAAGACCCGAGCTCCTACTCCTGCTTGGGATCTCAATTTTGTGTTGGAAAACTTACTCTACAACCTTTGTTGGCTATTACTTCTGCAAGAAGGGTGTCTGAGTTGCAGGCCCTTGGCAGGATTTTCCATAAGGATAGGGTATCATAATCCTTCCTTTATGCCTAAGGTGGTTTCTAGTGTGGCTTTAAACCAAACTATTAGTTTGCCTACTTTTATGCAGACCCCAAAATAAAGGGGAAAAGATTTTGCATACTTTAGATGTACACAGTTACTTAAGCAGGTCTAAGGATTTTAGGCAGTCTCAGCAGTTGTTTGTTTCTTTTGCTTTGAGTTCAGGGCAAGCCTGTGTCAAAACAAACTATTTCTAGGTGGATTGGCTTTTGCATTGCATTTTGTTATTCCCATCATGGCAAGGAGGTTCCAGCTGGGATTAGGCCTCATTCCACTAGGGCTACTGCCACTTCAACAGCATTTCGGGGTGGCAACTAAGGATATTTTGGAAGCGGCTACTTGGAGTTCAGTGCATACTTTCTCTAAGCATTATCACCTTCCTATCTACTCTAGGTCTAGGGCTGGTTTTGCCACAGCTGTTTTGCAAGGCATGTTGTCAGCTCCTGCTTCTTTATGCTTTGCCAGCCTCCCTTACCTCTGCTTTGGGATTCTACGGACTGCAGCAATGGAAAACGAAGAACATAGTACAGTTTTGTACCTACCATAAATGTAGATGTTCGAGGATTCCATTGCTGCAGTTCCCTCCTTCCCTCTGTGTTTAGGGGTGGTTGTGTAGGTGAGTTTACCTGCTTATATTTTTGTATATATTGTTCATGTTTTGGTGCAGGTATTTTGGGCCTTGTCTTTAGGGTCTTCTGACATCTGGGGCAAGAAAAGACTGAGGATATCATGCGCATTAGTACCCAGTCTAATGCGCCCTGACCTGGTATTCGGGCCGACTGGATGCGGACTATACCCAATAGTAAGGACTGCAGCAATGGAATCCTCGAACATCTACATTTATGGTAGGTACAAAACTGTACTTTTCACATGCTTAAATATCAGCAATATTTACTGTCACTACTTAAACAGAAAATGTTGACAAATACTGAATGTTCTGAGAACAAGGAATTGCAGGATTTATTGCATGCAACTGAACAAGTGGGAAAGCATACTTTGCAATGTGGTTATGATTCACTGGTGGCCTCTTGCTCTTGCAGGGCCGATGTTACAGGCTCTGTTATTAGAAGGCATGCTTGGTTAAAGGAACAAAATCTGCCTGATCATGTTAAAGTAAAATTATTAGATGCACCATTACAGCATGATACTTTTTTTGGTACTAAAGCAGAAGAGGTGTTGAAAAAAATGGAGGATAAAGCAAAATCCATGCAGACAGTCCAGGATTTCTTACAGGTATAGCCACCCAGGTATAGCAGGAACTGGCCTTCTAAAAATTGGTCCTTTCCAGTCTCAGACAGACCACAGAGAGGCAGATACAGGTGTCCTAGAGGCAGATCTCAGCCCCAAGGCTCATACAGGCCTAAACAATGGGGTGCTCCTACCTCCAAAAGCAGAGAAGACAAATCACAACCTTACAGGAAACAGTCCCAATGACTTTCCTCTTCCAGTTCCAAGCAGTTTCCTTTTGAAAGCCCCCTTAGGGGGGAAACTAGCACTTTTTTCATCAAATTGGCAAATGGTTACCCAAGACAAATGGGTTCTGAACATAGTGTCCCAAGGCTACAGGTTCCATTTGCACACCCTACCAAGGTCAAAGGGCATGCCAGACCTGCCACACAATCAATGGGCAGAGGCACAAAAACAAATTACAGCCCTCAAGGATTTTACTCCAGACTTTTTCTAGTGCCCAGGAAAGACAAAACCTGGAGACGTATTCTGGACCTATCTATACTAAATACGTATCTGGAAGTTCCAAAATACAAGATGTTGACTCTTCAGCAGCTACTGCCCATGCTTGGCAAGAGGGCTTGGCTAGTAACTTTGGACCTAAAAGAGGCATACCTGCATGTCCCAATCAGACAATCTTGCAGAAGATACCTGAGATTCATAGCTGGCTCAATGCATTACCAATTCTCTACACTGCCCTTTGGCTTATCTACTGCGTCCAGGGTCTTTACAAAATGCTTGCCACCAGTAATTGCGTTTTGCAGACAAAAAGGAATTCAAATTTATCCCTACTTGGACGACTGCCTAATTCAAGCAGAGAACAAAGACACTCTTCTAAAGCAGCTGGCGTTTGTAAAAAGATTACTAATTGGCCTAGGGTACACAGTAAACGAAAAGAAATCAAAACCAGTGCCCTCTCAAGAGATAATATTCCTGGGCGCAAGCTTAAATACAACTGCCCAGATGGCTTATCTCATGCCAGACAAGCAAAAGCAAATGACTATGTACTTCAAGAAATTGGCAACAAAAACCCACTTATCTGCAAGGAAAATCCTGCAGGCCTTGGGTTTCATGGTATCCTGCATTCTACTAATTCCATATACCAGACTGCATATAAGGAAACTACAATGGTATCTGAAAAGTGTTTGGACTCAGCATTGCCACAGTCTGGAGACAGTAATTGCACTCATTCCCTGCCTACAACAGGAGTTTGGATGGTGGGCAGAAGCCTGTCACCACAACAAGGGTCTGCCATTCAGATTACCCACAGCCAGACAGACACTGACAACGGATGCATCAGATTATGCCTGGGGGGGCCCATATGGCAGGAAAATGTTTTCAGGGCACATGGCCTGCAAACCAGATGCATCTTCGCATCAATCAAAAAGAGATGCTAGCTGTTCAAAATGCCCTGACAGCTTTCAAGGACCTGCTTCATCCAGGACAATTACTAATAAAGACAGACAATACTACAGTCATGTGGTACATAAACAAGCAGGGAGGTACTCATTCCTACCCCCTCTGCAGACAAACAATGACCTTATGGGACACAGCATTGGCCTTTCAACTACACCTGCAAGCTCAATTCCTGCCAGGAAAAACAAATACTCTGGCAGACGAACTAAGCAGAAACCTCATGGATCCCCACGAATGGAAACTGGATCCACAAGTCTTCAGGATGATAACAAGGAAATAGGGATGCCCAGACATAGATCTATTTGCCTCCCCTCACAACTATCAATTGCAGAGATTTTGCACAAGGACTTACCGCAAGCAAGCATGAAAAGTGGACGCCCTATCATTCAGCTGGAGAAATCTAACAGTATATGCTTTTCCCCCACTACCTCTCCTTCCCAGAGTACTAAAGGTCAGACAAGAGAAGCCAAAAATGATTCTGATTGCACCAGACTGGCCACGCCAGCACTGGCACCCAATCCTGAAGAGCTTGTCTCAAGGTCCAGCATGGATATTGCCTCAAACTTCTCACTTGCTGACCCAGCAAAACAATCAGATCCTGCACAGCCAACTCAGGACCTTAAATCTGGCAGCATGGTGGATAGTGTAGCCATAATAAACACTCCTCTTTCAAAATCAGTTATGGATGTTATCTTGGAGGCCAGGAGTCCCAGTACCAGAAAGTCTTATGCAGAAAAATGGAAGAGATTCTGTGCTTGGAACCAGGAACAAGACATTGACACGTCTGTACCAAACATTCCTCAGATTTTACAATACCTGACTGAGATGCTGAACAAAGGCCTTTCTTTCTCATCAGTTAAGATTCATGCCTCTGCCATTTCCGCACATTACAATATAGAACCACCTATCTTTTCTCACCCTTTAATAAGGCAGTACCTCAGAGGGGACAAAAACATTAGGCCTCCAAGGAGAGCACCAATTCCGGCCTGGGACCTCAATTTTGTTTTGGAAAAACTCACACTGCCTCCTTTTGAGCCAGCATCAACAGCGGAAATTAAATTATTATCCTGGAAAACAGCTCTGCTCCTAGCCATTACCTCTGCAAGACGAGTCTCGGAGTTACAAGCACTCATGGCTGTGGAACCTTTCATCATTTTTCATCCAGACAGGGTTTCTCTGAGGACAAACCTGACATTTATGCCTAAGGTGGTGTCCAGTGTGGCCCTCAATCAAACCATTCACTTGCCTACCTTTTATACAAATCCACAGAACAAGGGGGAGAAAATTCTGCATTCCTTGGATATACGCAGGCAGTTATGCTTCTACTTGGACAGAACTATAGCTTTCAGAAAGAATGAGCAACTTCTAGTGTCATATGCTGCAGGATCACAAGGAAAGGCTATCTCAAAACGGACTATTTTAAATGGATAGGCCACTGCATCCATTTCTGCTATTCTCAACATGGCAAATCAGTGCCCAAGGGCATTAGGCCTCATTCCACCAGAGCAGCAGCCACTTCAGCAGCCTTTCTCAGGGGAGTACCAACCAAAGAAATCTTAGAGGCTGCAACTTGGAGTTCAGGGCACACCTTTACAAAGCACTACCACTTGCCTCTCTAAGTCCAGTTCAGGCTTCGCCACTGCAGTTCTACAGGGTCTCATAGCCTTCCCTAATCCTATTTAGCCCAGCCACCCTTCCTCAGCTTTGGGATTCAACCCAAGAGTAATGACTGCAACAGTGAAACACGATGAACATAGTACAGTTGTGTACCTACCATAAACCATGTTGCAGTCCAGGTAACCCACCCACCCATCCCCCTTCTCTTTGCTGGGCCTTATCTGCAGTTCTCTATCCTATACAAACTTTTTGGTGTATTTGCTTGTAGATGAAGGAAATGTTATTTTTGTGTATGCATTTCTTTTTGATATATATATTTTTCAGCCTACCTATTTGGGGCACCTGACATCTGGGGCAAGAAAAACTGAAGAAAATGGTGTTGGCTGCATCTTTTATACCCCTGGTGCACTGACATCAGGGAAGAGGCGACAGCAACCGACGCCGGACCTAGACTTTGGAACTCGGGCCGACTGCGGGTAGCCTGCCAGCAGGATAACCCAAGAGTAATGACTGCAACAGTAAATACACTCGAACATCTACATTTATGGTAGGTACACAACTGTACTTTTCTTTTGCTGCTAGGGATCCACAAAGTGAGTGGCAGGCCTTCACTCAGGGACTATTTGCTGCTTTAATGTCCTTAAAGCCTACTCAAGGGGTTTCAGTTCCTGCTGTTCCTTGGTCCTCTACTCCCCTTAAAAGGCCTAGAGAGAACAGGATTCTTGACTTGTTCTACTCAGATTCCATGTCCTTTGGACTATGGGTTAGCGGAGAAAGATTTTATTAGTTCAGATGTTGCTTTTGGAAATTTTGTTTGGGGACACACTGTCTAGAATGATGGATTTATTTATTTTTTTTATGTGGGAATGTGCTCAGGTCTCTGATATCCATAAGAGGTACTATGAGTTGCTGTAATTGGATTCCCCTAAACCTGTGGCTATTCCTCCTGTTTTGGCTGCTTTGATGAATGCTTTTTCCATTGCCTGTCATGTATCTGATGCTTCCAAGAAGCCTGACAGATTTTATAGGGTGCCTGAGGATTTTTCTTTACTATGTGAATGTCCTGCTGCTGATCCCTTTGTCGTGTCTTAACTTGTGATACGCCGTCTCAGTTGCTTTCTTCAGCCAAGTTGCCTTCTGACAAGAATAGCAAAGCTATGGAAAGGTTGGGTAAGAAGGTTTACACTTCTGCTTCTCTAGCTTTTAGGGCTATTAATTATCAGAGTCTATATCATATATTCAAAAGTTGACAACGTTGAACACTGTAAAAAGTGAAAATGCCAGAACTCGAAGTTCTGTTATTGTGATTGTAGTACAGTGAAGATCAGAATATTTGCCCTTTCCTCACTGTAGTGCGATCTCAGAGATGGAATATATAATTAGTGGGGGGGGCATTCGAGTTCCGGCATTTTTGCTCTTTAGAGCATTCAACATTGTCAACTTTCGATTATATGATATAGACCCTAATTATCAGACCCATATGTCTAGGTATGTGTTGGCTCTTCTTTCTCAGGCCTATCAACCTATTTCTGATTTTCTAGACTCTGAGGGTAAAACTTCTGTTCATTTACTTGTTTGGGACTTCCCTCAAGCCATTCTTCATTCTACTAAATGTAGTTATGATGCAGCAGATGCCTCTTCTAGTTCTGCTGTTTTTGGCTCATTGATTAGGTATTCTTGGCTTAGGCTTCAAACTCTACATGATGATATTAAAGCTAAGTTGATGGATGCCCTCTGGATCCTAAACCTTTGTTTGGGGAAGTTGCTGGTTTGTTTAAGTCCCTTCAGAATAAGGGTACGGCCTTACAGGAGCTTACACATGTGTTTGTTTCTTCTTTGTTTAAATTTCAGAGAAACTACCTGCTAAGCCTGCCTTTGTTCGTAGGCAATCCCACCCTTCTTCTAAAGGTAGGAAGAGTGGCAAACGGGCTCCTCTTGCTAAGGCTTCTCTGTTTTCAGGGACTCTGAATCTTTCCTGTCCAAACAAACCAAGTCCTGTATGACTTTCCATCTCTTCCCAGCCACATTCCTCTTCACCTTTCTCTTTCTCTCCCTGTTTGGCTTCAGATCACTCAGGATTCTTGGGTTCTCTTGATTATTCGTCAGGAGTACTTCATAGTGTGGAAATGATATCCTCCTTTTTTGGGCATTCCTCAGCCTAATTGGGAAGAACTGTCTTTTTCCCCAGAGGTTCTTCAAAATCTCTTGACTCAGGGCACTATACAAGAAGTGTCTGTGCTCCTAAAGGGAGAAAGGGTTCTACTCCAGACTGTTTCTAGTGCCCAAAAAAGAGGGCACTTGGAGACTTACTGTGGACCTCTCTCATCTAAACACTTTTCTAAAAGTTCCTGCCTTTCGGATGTTGTCCCTTCAGATTCTGTTTCTTCACTTGCTCCCTCAGTCCTATATGGTGTCTCTGGATCTCAAGGATGCTTATGTCCATATTCTGATCCATCCTCTTTCAGGAAGTTTTTGTGTTTCTCTGTTGTTTCCTGGCATTTTCAGTTCTCTGCTTTGCCCTTTGGCCTTTCCACTGCCCCACAGATGTTCACTAAATGCCTTGCTCCTCTGATAGCTTTTTGCAGGCTTCGAGGGAATCCAACTTTTTCCTTACTTAGATGTTCTGTTGATTTATGCGTCCTCTCCAGAGACTCTCTTGCGAAATCTTCATTTTGCTGTTTCCGTTCTTCATAGCATGGGGTTCACTATAAATTTAAAAAATATCTTCTCTGACTCCTTCTCAGTATGATGTTTTTTGGGGGGGTTGCAGGATTCAGATGGTTCCAATGCTTACATTCCTGCCCCCTCCAAAGGCCTTAACTCTCATTTCTTTTTTTCAAACTCTTCTTCCTCTGGCTTCCGTTACCGCCAGGGAGTTTCTGAGAGCTCTGGGTTTCATGACATCCACCATTCCGATGTTCCCTCTGGCCAAACTTCACATGAGAAAGTTTCAGTGGTTTTTGAATTCAGTGTGGCTCCAACATGCACATCCTGTAGACTTTGTAGTTCCTCGTCTTCCTTTTCTCAGACAGGAACTTCACTGGTGGATTCAGCAGTTGTCTCTGATTCCAGGGATCCCTTTGTATCCCCCCTCTTCCCTCTCAGGAATTGTTCACAGACGCTTCAGACATGGGATGGGGGTGACATTTGACTCCTTAAAAATACAGAGGTTGTGGTCGCCTCATCAGCAGAAGTAGCACATCAATGTCAAAGAGGTGAGAGCTTTACTGCTTGCTTTTCAGGCCTTTCATCCTCTTTAGAGAACTGAGCAGTCCAATAATCCAGTTACCACACGAAGGGATGCAAAAAGTTTAATGAGGTAAGTGAGTAAGTGCTTTCACTACAACTGTACCTTCATCAGACCATTGATAAAAATGCCAGAAGACTATTTAAACAAACAGTGATGTCAGAAAGCAATAACCATTCAGCATTCACATAAAACAACACACCATCTTAAACATACAATACCATAAAAACTCTGGCATAACCTCTAAGACTGTAAACAAACTTATATTCTGAACCTTTTTCGATAACGTGTTTTGCTAACGCACTACGTTCATCCAGTTTCCTGATATAATTAACATGTTCGAGTATCCTTTCTTTAAAGCTACAATTTGTTTTAACAACAAAGTAAGCTTGACAGAGAGAGCACTCAGCATAATAAATCACATGCTCAGTTTTATAGTCTGTTTAAAAATTAAAATCATTATGACGTTTTGTGACAGGACAAGCAGTATAACTGGCAGTCCATACGTACGAACAGCCTCTGCATGGAAATGTACCTACACATTATGAAGTAACAACATTACTAAGTGTTTTACGATTCTTATAGCACAGCTGGCACTTAAGAGATCTGTTATTCCTGAATGCAAACTTCGGTCTAGGACCTACTATCTGACTAATCTCTTCATTGGCTAGCAACAACGGCCAGTATTTCTTCATAATATTACAGATATCTGTTGTACCACTAGAATAAGTAAAAACTAATCATAGGTTATCCTGAAGTTGTCTAGCAGGACCAACATCTGAACTGACAATCATGTGCACCAAAATAAGGTTTAGCAACAGTATCTGTATGTGACAACACAAACTCACTCATCCTGTTGACATCAGACACAGAATAGCTTCTAGAGACCAGCCATTTTTCACCTGCAGCAACAGCTTGTCTAGCTAATAAATCATTACTATGTAGACACATCTCTCTCAACAACTGTCCCTTGACTATATTTGTAGGGACATGGAGGCATACTCGATTTATGCAGTGTATTATTCCTTTAACATTGTTTCCTAAACATCTTACTTTCAAAACCTAGTCCATCCTTAATAATAGTGATGTGTAGGAAATAGAAGAAAAAGAGTAAGTACACTTAAATTCCAAATAGGACGTTGTGCTTTGCAAATATTCAAAAACTCATCAAAACTATCTGTGGTACCTTTCCATAAAATAAATATATCGTCCACAAAATATCTATAAAAAGCTAAGCTGTCCAAATATAAATTATTATTCTGTGCAAACTCAAACTCTCACTGAGCAAGGATGGCATTTGCATAAGAGTTAGCACATGCCATCCCCTTCGCAATACCAACTTTTTGCAGGTAAAAATCATCCTGAAATATAAAAACATCATTTTTTAGTATCAACTCCAATAAAGACCAAATCAACATCACCGTATTGTTGCTCATACCACTCAGCCTTGTTAGAAACATCATAACACTCTCAACTCTAATATCATTGGAAATTACTGCTAATAACAAGTTGATATCCAGGGTAACAAAAAGCAATTCAGATAAATCTTTACATTCATTTTGCCCTGCATATAAATCATGTAGAAAAACTTAGGTATCTCTAAGCACAGTGGGTATGCCATTAAGAAGAGGATGTAAAGATTTTTCAACAAAAATTGACAGCGGTTCTGTAATCCAGCCTTGACTGGAGACTATCGGTCGCATGGGGGGTATATGCATTTTTATGCATCTTCGGAAGCCCATATATAACGGGACCAAAGGATGTTCTACCGAAAAATAATCATATAATTCCTTATCAATAAGGTCTGTCACTAAAAGATCTTAAATATAAAATTCAGCTTTCCTCATTATGCCATTAACTTGGTACTTGTATATCTTTAAGTGGTGGAGTCATCGTTAAGCATAGCATGCATTCATCTAACATAATCTATACGATCTAAAACAACAATACCACCATCTTTGTCTTCAGGTCTTATTTCCAGTGAATCGGTTTCTCGTAAAGCTTTAAGAGCTAAATTCTCATCATATGTCAAGTTATAATATAAACACTTAAAATAATAAGACAGAGTCTGCCGTAACTCATTCTCACAAAGAGTTGCATCCTCTTTTCTGTCCTGGACCTCTCAAGCTTTTCACAGATAATAGCACAGTGATGTGGTATATCAACAAATAGGGAGGAACAAGATCTTATCCTCTTTGTCAGTTGGCATTTCTGCTATGGGATTTTGCTGCCAAGTATCAAGTGACTCTTCAGGCAGTTTATATCCCTTCGGTCAGAACCTTGTGGCAGACGCTGAGCTGGTCTTTAACTCAGTCCCTTGAATTGATGCTTGACAGGGATGTTTTTCTGGACATTATCCACCAGTGGGGTACTCCTCAAGTGGATCTTTTTGCCTCCCCTCTGAGAAGACATCTTCGTCTGTTTTGTGCCAGATGCCCAGGTCCTCTGGTGTAGAAGATGGAAGCCCACTCATTTTATTGGAAGGGAATGTTTCTTTATGCATTCCCTCCCCTTCCTGTCATTCTGATAGTCCTGTTCAAGATTCAACAGGATGCTCCCAAAATCTTGTTGGTGACTCCCTTTTGGCCGCTACAGCACTGGTTTCCTCTACTTCTGAATCTGATGAAGCAACTTCGGTTGTGAAAGCGCTTACCACCTTGTACTTTGTTGTGATTAAACGTTTTGCTGTGTGTTATCTTGGTGCATCTTTTACTTTTTACTTCTGAATCTAGTCAGGGACAGTCATCACAGGTTGCCTCACAAGGTGGATCTAATTGCACAAGACAAGAGATCCTTCATCCATCCCCACCTGTGTACGCTTCAACTGACACTGTGGGCAGTAGGATTTGATTCCTTACAGATACCTTTTTTCTGAGGACACACTGCAAGTCCTGCAGGAGGCCAGGAAACCTACTACTAGGAAATCCTACTTTTCTAAATGGAAGATGTTTTCTATTTAGTGTCTCTCTCATAACCTAGACCCACTTAACTTGGATGTTCCTTTAGTTCTGTCATATTTGAGTGAGTTGCTCAATGCTGGTTTGGCCTGTACTTCTGTTAAGGCCCACTTATCAGCTATCTCTGCTTGTCTGCCTTTTTCTCCTCCTTTGGCTTCTAAATTTGAGGGTAAACAATTTCTTTAAGGTGTCCTTAATATTTGATCTCCCAGGAAGCCTGTTCCTCTTCCCTGGGATCTTAGTTTTGTTTTGGAGACGTTGACTCAAGTTCCTTTTTACCTTGCTGCTTCAGTTTCCTTGCTACATTGTTCCTGGAAGACTGTTCTTTTGTTAGCTCTTACTTCTGAGTTGCAGGCCCTTATGGCTTGTCCTCCTTTTTTGGTCTTTCATGAGGGCAGGGTGTCATTGAGCACTAACCCTTCTTTTATGCCTAAAGTGGTTAATGAGCTATCACTGAATCATTCGATTAATCTGCCTACTTTTTCCCTTGTCTGCAATCTGACAGTGAGAGGGTACTGCATACTTTGGACATGCATAGGCAACTCAGGATTTATTTGGCTAAGACTAAGGCTATTAGAAAATCTGATCAGTTATCTGTTTCTTTTCATCCTAGATCTTCGAAGACTTGCCGTGTTGCAAGCAAGCTGTTTCTTCTTGGATTTCTAAGGCTATTTCCTTTTGTTACACTTTTCATGGCAAGCACCTTCCTTCTTCAGTTAAAGCTAATTCTGCTAGAGCTATGGCTTGTTCTGATATTTTTTAAGAGCTTAGATACTAATTATATTCTTGAGGCAGCTACCTGGACTTCTGTGCATACCTTTACCAAGCACTACAAGTTGGATGGTATTTCTAGAGCTAGGGCTGATTTTGTGAGTGCCGTTCTTCATGGCTTTTTAGGGGGCTCTTCTGATGTTCTTCATGTTTTACTGTTGCAGTCATCACATTTGGGTTATCTGCTTGCAGTAGCCCTCAGTCGACCTGATTAACAAAGTCTTGGGTCCTGCGTCGGTTGCTGTCTTTTCTTCCATGATGTCAGGTCGTCAGGGGTATAAAACATGCAACCGACGCCATTACATCAGTCCTTCTTGCAGTGCGGTGCCTGAAGCAGAAGTAGTTTGCAAGTGCTGGTCGGCCGACTCCTGAAATTTTCGTTTTCAAGTTTCAGAACCGAAGTCTTCAACTAAAAGCTAAGTACTCCGTTGGGGAAACTTTTTCTTGCTCTAAACCGATGTCAGTTTGCTTGTGTCTTTTGGCTTTTCCCGGTTAGGGGTCGCTCTAACTGAAAATCGAACGGGCAACGTCTAACTGTGAGGCGACAACGCTACCGCAGCACCACCACCGCAGTTCTAAACCGATGTCAGTAAAAGTAAATAATTGCATTTCTTGTGGAAAGCAAATACCTCATAAAGATTTTCATTCGTACTGTATTCCTTGCCTAGGACCTGACCACGTTGTACCTCACTGTCGGTTTTGTGCCTTATTTAAACCACAAAGTATCCGTCTGTATATTTTCGCTTCTAAATATTTTGGTGCTCGGTTCAATTATCCTGATATATCTTCGGTAAGCCATTCGACTACTGACATTCTGAAAAAACACAAAGATAAAGACAGAGTTAGGCCGCTAAGGTCCAAAGCTGCTGACGACTCTTCTCCTAAGCCAGTCGCCAGTTCGCCGGTACTCAGTGAGGCGCTTTTGCAGCCCCTGATACCCACTACTTCAGATTTGCAAGCCTCTACTAAGACCCATTCGGAGTCTGGTATGCCACGAGATGCTTCAGCTGTGGAACCTGTGGATGTCTCTACCTTGGATGGGTTCGGAGCCACTGTGCAGGCACCGGCTTCTGAGAGTGTATTCAGGCCTACTGACTTGCGTATTAAACTGATGCCATCTTCTTCTTCAAAGCCTAAAACTTGAACCATGCCTAGAAAACTGACACCCAGACTGCATGGTCAGGCCTCTATGCCTAAAAAACAAATAAGAATGGCTGAAGACCTTATTACTTTAATCAGGGGAAGCCAACCTTCTCCCTCTAAGAGACCATGGACTGAGTTTGCTTATGATACTTCTGTCCAGTATTCTGAATTCCTCTGATGACCAGGATTTACCCTTATCTACCTATAAGGATTCTGATGCTGAGGACTCTATTCCCTCTGCTTCTCCCCCCCAGAGAATTTCTCTTTTGGTGAAACCTTGCATACTCTCAGGGAGCATTTTCATTGGGAAAGTCAGGATTTCTCTGATTCTAAAAAGAGGCTTAGGGATTTCTTACTCCTGCCCCAGCACAGGCCTTTAGCCATGCCTCCTGTACTAGACATTGTTGATGATGCCTTTTCGGAATCCAACTTGGCCCCTGACTCTCTACCTCCTGCTCCCAGAAACCTGATAGATATTACAGGGTCCCTGACTCTCACAAGTTCCTTTTCAAAAATCCTACTGTGGACCCTGAGACCATTTCACAGGGACCCAAGGGCATTAAAGCTACTACTGCCAAGAATCCTACCCCCTCTGATAGACTCCAGGGCGCTGGATAGATGGGGTAAGAAGGTATACACTTCTGCAGCTTCGGCCATCAGGGCCTTAAACTGCTAGTTTCATATGTTAAAGTATTAGCAGCATATCACTGGATTGCTTAAACAGAAAATAATGTTGATTCCTGATTGTGCTGAAAATAAGGATTTGCAGGATTTACTGCATTCAGCGGAACAAGTTGGAAAAACATACTTTGCAATGTGGTTTTGATTCACTAGAGGCATCTTGCAGGGCTGCTGTAACTGGGTCTGTACTTAGAAGGCATGCTTGGCTTAAGGAGCAATCCTTGCCAGATCATGTTAAAGCAAAATTACTGGATGCTCCCTTAAATCAGGTCCACCTGTTTGGCAACAAGGCAGAATAAGTTCTTAAAAAGATGGAGGAAAAAACTAAATCTATGCAAACTGCTAAAGATTTTTTACAAGTACAACCTCCATGGTTTAGTAGGCATTGGCCTTCCAAGAATTGGTCCTTTCCTGTATCTGCTAGACCTTCTCAGTCCAAACGCAGATCCAACAGAGCTCCCAGGCTTCAGTCCCAGGGTACGCACAGGACTAAGCAGTGGGGGGCCTCCACTTCCAAATCTGGGAGTAATAAAACTCCCCCCTATGGTAAACTGTCTCAGTAACTTCTTTTTTAAATTTTCCAAGTACTTCTCAACTGACTGCCCCTTTAGGGGGGAAAGATTGCTCTTCGTGCAAAGAACTGGGAACTCATTACCCAGGACAAATGGGTTTTAAATATAGTCTCCCAAGGATACAGATTTCACTTCCACACTTTACCAACACCAAGCGGGTGGCCAGATCTACCCCCAAATCAGTGGGCAGAGGCCCAAAAGCAAGTACTTTCTCCCTTAAGCATAGGGGCTATTCAGTTGGTATCAGAAGAGGAAAAGGGACAATGTTTCTGCTCAAGACTTTTCCTGGTACCCAGAAAAGACAATTCATGGTGTCCTATCCTGGACCTGTCTGCTCTAAACACCTTTTTGGTGATTTCAAAATTCAAGATGCTGACTCCTTCATCAGTTGCTTCTTGTGCTAAGACAAAGATGCTTGGTTGGCAACACTAGATTTAAAGGAAGCATACCTGCACATCCCAATCAGGGAATCTTGCAGAAGATACCTACGCTTCAAAGCAGGCTACATACACTTCTCAGTTCTCTGCACTGCCCTTTGGCTTATCTACTGTGCCCAGGGTATTTACAAAGTGCCTAGCTCCAGTCATTGCATTTTGCAGGCAAAGAAATATTCAAATATACTTATACCTGGACGATTATCTAATTCAGGCAGAAAGCCAGGACATACTTTTGAATCATCTGGCCTTTGTACAGAGGGTGCTAACTTGTCTGGGGTACACCATAAACGAAAGTAAATAGCACCTGGTACCCTGTCATCAAATTATATTCCTGGGAGCAAGCTTGAATACATCTTCCCAGATGGCTTTCCTCACGCCAGAGAAACAAATTCATTTGACAACCTGCTTCAAACAAGTGGCCACAAAAACCCTGCTATCTGCAAGCCAAATACTACAAGCCTTGGGGTTCATGGCTTCCTGCATTCTTCTATTTCCATATGCAAGACTGCATATGAGGAAACTACAGTAGTATCTAAAAAGCCTATGGTGTCAACATTTTCAGGATCTAGAAGCAACAATTCCTATCATACCTTGCCTACGTCTAGAGTTTTTTTGGTGGGCAGAAGCCTGCCACCAAAACAAGGGACTACCTTTCACACCACCCCCTGCCACCCAACCCTAACAACAGATGCATCAGAGTATTATGGGGTGGCTCACCTGGCAGGGAGGTGCATTCATGGCAAATGGAACCCAAGTCAAATGCACCTGCATATCAGTCAAAAAGAAATGTTAGCTGTGCAGAATGCTCTGACAGCCTTCAAGGATCACATTCTTCCAGGACAATTAATGGTAAAGATGGACAACACCACTGTTATGTGGTACATAAACAAGCAGGCAGGTACACAGTCTTACCCCCTCTGCAGACTAGCCATGGCACTGTGGAACACAGCCCTGAGCTACCAAGTGCATCTACAAGCTCAATTCCTGCAAGGAAATCTAAATACACTGGCAGACGGACTAAGCATGGACCCACACGAGTGGATACTGGAACCAAGGATTTTCAACTTGTTGACAAGCAAATGGGGGAGCCCAAAATATAGACCTGTTTGCCTCCCCCAAGAACTATCATTTGGACAAATTTTGCACAAGGACTCCCCACAAACAAGCTTGGAAAGTGGATGTTCTGTCCTTCAGCTGGAAAAAACTATCAGTTCATGCCTTTCCTCCTCTGCCTGTACTCTCCAAAGTACTACTAAAGATCAAGCAAGACGAACCAAGGACGATTTTGATTTCACCAGACTGGCCACGCCAGCACTAGTACCCCCTCTTGTGCAGTATGTCACTGTTGGCCCCATGGCTCCTACACTATTGTCTCAGCAGGAGAACCAGATTCTACACCCTCAGCTTCAAACACTGAACCTAGCAGCCTGGCTAATTACCTAATCTCTCCTTTACCATCCCTCAGTAAACCAGTGATGGATATCATTTTAGAGGCAAGGAGGCCTAGTACTAGAAAATCTTATGCTGAAAAATGGAAAAGATTCTGTGCCTGGAAACAATCTCAAGGGATGAGCACAGCAGTGCCCAATTTACTTCAGATTTTACAATACTTAACTGAGATGCTTCACAAGGGCTTGTCTTTCTCCTCCATCAAAATTCATGCCTCAGCTATTTCAGCTCATTATAACACAGAACCTCCCCTCTTCTCTCATCCACTGCTCAAGCAGTTCCTCAGAGGGGCCAAAAATTTACGACCACCCAGGAAAGCTCCAACTCCGGCCTGGGACCTTAACTTTGCATTGGAGAAACTCACTCTTCCTCCTTTCGAGCCAGCTGCTACTGCAGATTTAACATTCCTTTCTTGGAAAACAGCTTTCCTTTTAGCAATCACTTCAGCAAGAAGGGTATCTGAATTACACACCCTTATGGCAGTGGGGCCTTTCATCATCTTTCTTGTGGACAGGGTGTCCCTCAGGACCAATTCCTCTTTCATGCCCAAGGTGGTATCCAGTGTGGCCTTTAATTGGTCCATTCATTTGACAACCTTCTTTCCTAACCCACAGAACAAAGGGGAACAGATACTGCACTCCTTAGATGTGCACAGACAACTTAGATTCTACTTGGACAGGACTAAACCTCAAAGGAAATCTGAACAACTGCTGGTGGCATTTGCTGCAGGGACAGAGGGGAAGGCTATTTCAAAGTAAACCATTTCCAAATGGGTAGCCCATTGCATTCATTTCTGCTACAAGCACCATGGAAAACCTATCCCACAGGGGATCAGACCCCACTCAACCAGGGCTGCATCTACCTCTGCAGCCTTTTTCAGAGGCGTCCCAACCAGGAAGCTGCTACCTGGAGTTCTGTACATACTTTCACCAAGCATTACCATCTGCCACTTTTCTCTAAATCCAGAGCTGGCTTTGCCACTGCAGTCTTGCAGGGCCTTATAGCTGATCCTAATGCTATCTAAATTCCTCCTCCCATCCTTAGCTTTGGGAATCTACCCAAATGTGATGACTGCAACAGTGAAACACGAAGAACATAGTACAGTTGTGTACACTTACCATAAATGTAGATGTTCGTGTGTATTCACTGTTTCAGTCCTGGTTACCCTCCCTTCAGCCCCCTTACAACTTTTGACTATATCTCTACTCTCCTTTACTATGCTCAAAAGCTTTTTGGTGTATTTGCTTTTTTTGTTGGAGGTATAACCTTCTATATTTTGTAGATTTAATTGCTTCCCATTGGGGGGCACCTAACATCTGGGGTAAGAAAAACTGATGTAATGGCATCGGCTGCATGTTTTAGACCCCTGACGACCTGACATCATGGAAGAAGAGACGGCAACCGACGCAGGACCCAAGACTTTGTTAATCAGGCCGACTGAGGGCTACTGCAAGCAGATAACCCAAATGTGATGACTGCAACAGTGAATACACTCGAACATCTGCATTTATGGTAAGTGTGCACAACTATACTTTCCTTCCCCCTCTCAAGTTTCCTCTCCCATCTGATAAGAATACTGGAGCAGTGAATGTAAGGACTGTGATGCCCGTGCACTGGCCCAGTAATCAAGGAGCCTCAATCCTCACCACTAACACCAGTAAGGGACATGCATACTGGGAGGATAACAAGTACACACACACAATAAAGTACAATTTCCCGTAGAGCACACAGAGATCACAGTCGGTCTGGGGCTGGTTTCTCCCTTTCTCTTCAGATCCCCAATAAGACTCCCCACTGGCACAGCTGTAGGGTTCAGATCTCAGCCGAGTAGTCAAGCCAAAACCACCAGTACCCTCTCTGTCCAACCAGTGCTTTGTGTCCCTGCCCAAGTAGTTGACAGATGGCATACACTTTGAGATTTGATTTATATATAAACACACAGACACTCCTGGGGAAGGCTAGCACACATTCACTAGCTATGCCCCCTTCTTTCCAGGCTCTAGGGTAGTAATCACTGCAACCAACTACTGTTATCAGCTACTATAAAAGGCCTTTACCAAAGGGTGTCCAGTTCTACTGTGTAATGTTACTGTTATCCAAATAGTAAGTGTGACCCAGGGCTAAGGCTATTGGAGTGGCTTGTACAGAATCATCAAATATATGCAAGTACACTAAGAGCTTAAGTTATCTCTGCTCAAAACAGCCACAGTTAAGAGTTTTAAAAATGTTTAAATAAGAAAAGCACAAGACAATACTCAGTTCAACACAGTGACAATAGAGAGTTCAGAAATCACAGGCAGTACTTTAAAACAACATTGTAGGACAGTCTGATATAAGTATAGAAAACAGCTATACTAATATTAATGTATTCCTATCTATCTCTAAGAGAAATACTAAGATCCTTAATGCTACTTACAGAGCAAAGCAAGTGCTGGTGAGTTGTCAGATTGAGAACAAAATACAAAATGCACCTCTTTCCCTCTGAGATAGTTCTTAGATTGATAATATACATTACTGCTGACTCATCTCAGATTACATCATTCTTGTCACCTTTGATTTAGTCTCCAGGCTAACATAACTTAAAATTTAACATTTATTTGGGATCTGCAGCTGCCTGGAAGTCACAGAGCAGTAAAAGACACTTTACATGTGAAACCTAGTAATTGTCTCTGTCTTAATACAATAGAAAGAAACTCCTGTCCCGGACATCCTGTCTCTTAGCTTGAGATCACACACAGCCATAAAATTTTTTACTTATCAGCTTATTTTCTTTGAGTTTGTAAGTTAACTCTGTATGTCCCAGTTTTCTGCCATGAAAACATACATTGCATAGGCATAGAGTTTGTACAAATTTCTGCTTTCTTCCAGCAGGGTGCACTGTGGTTAAATTTTTGAAGCTCAGCACATAACACAGTTTTCTTACATTTATGAAACAAACCTGTGGATCATATTAATATTTACAATGACATAGACTTAGTTACAAAATTATTTTTAGCTAGGCTGGCAGCCCCTCAGTTTATCACAAGGACATAGTACAGTTTTGTAAAATCTTACTATAATGATAGATGTTCTTGCCTTCACTACTGCAGTATTCACTCATTCTCTCTATCCCCCTAGTCTTTTATCTTCTTGGATGTACAGGTTACCCCTTGGGTTTCTTGGACTGTGTTCCTAGTGGGGAATTCTGTTCTGATTATGGTAGACCTGAATGTCACCTTTATGCCCTACACTATGCAAGGAGAGTTTGGGTGACATTTGACATACCTTTTAAAAGCAGTAAGTTGTCTTTGGCAGACTGGCTAGAAGTTAGGGTTTCCGCATTAGGGAATCTCATCTGTTAAGAATACAGCAGCAGTGAAGGCAAGGACATCTACCGTTATGGTAAGCTTTTACACAACTGTACAATCTTCCATTTCATAACTGTAGTCCAGCCATTTGCATTCCATGAGATTACTTTGGTATTAAAAGAATGGGACAAAAAGAAAATATATATTCTCACATAACATTGCTGAATTTAGCATTTGGAATATGATTTATACAAAAAAATCACTTAAAAGGAACAGGGGAAGGATAACAAGCCAAGTTTAAAATGAACAGCAACTGTAGTAGCTGAAAAGATGCACAAAGATATTGACTATCAATACTAAGAATAAATGCTGAAGAGTAGAAATAATACAGCCATGGGATCCACTGAGCATCTGTCAGGCAGTAAAGGTGTCTGCAAGAATTCGTAGTTATTGGAATACGTTACATGGTCATGCATGTAAGGAAGCCATATACTTGTTACTGTATAAAACGTAAATGGAATAGTGGTTTATGGACCTAAGCTAAAGGGGAATAAAACAGAGAAGTCTTCAGTTATAGAAGGCCAGAAATAAACAGCAGTCAAGTTTTTTTTTTTTCAAATAGATCTTAAAACTGAAAACAGTTTTATTTTTTTTTAATGTCATTGCATGCAACAACACACAAAACCAAATAACAGAAAATACATAATTCCAGAAAAAAACCTGCTTACTCTTCTCCAACCTGCTGCAGATTTTTCATACAGCAATATTTGTGAAATATGACATCTCAGAAAGTTAACTGTCTCTAACTTGAAAGACAAAAACTGGAACATTTTCATGAGTCAGTAGCTCCACTATATCAAAAGATGATGCTGCATCTCCTTAGAGTGTTAACTCTTGATTTATTTACCCCAGAGGCCAAGTGAGGAGATCCAATTATAGTCTGTTTCTGTAAAGAGGAAAAGAAGTATTTTCTGACCCATAAGTACAAAAATACCAGACATTATGCCTTGACCATCTATTACATAGCTGTGTCATCAAAGTTTATGTAGCAAGGCCCAACACATTTTTCTTAGAGCACAAGTAAGGAAGAAGGTATAAACTCCTTATACAATTTGCAAAATGTTACGCATTCTGCTGAGAATCTTTTGAATACAGAAAATTATTACTTTTGTGAACTAGCCGTGAAAGCCTCACCAGTATTTTTGTAATATAAGAAAGGATGCTATTTTACTACTAGTACATCCTCCTCCTGACATGAAGAAACTACTGTATCAGTTTATTAAGTTGAATTTTAATGTGCAAGACATGAAATACAGCTACATGTAGAAAATGTAGATTTAAGGAGGCTGTATAAACTTGCATAGAATTAAACAACAGAAGTGCTTGCATTCTAGGACTTTTATAAGCTACCATGTGTTGTTGTCAATCTCGTCCTTTATTTTCACTTATGGGGTTTGGATCTGATGTCTGATTCATCTCAGCCTTTTCAGTAGCTCAAGGTCTTCAGCAAAGCTCGTGGGCCTCCTTCCCTGCCCATAATGCAGTTCCCCAACTTCCTCAGATCTCATTTTACGCATTGCAAAAGAGGTTCTTCAAGCAAGCTCTGGGCTGAGTTCTTTTGTATTTTTCTTCTAAATATCTAAAATAGCTTAAAACTCATTTATTTTTACTTTTCTAGTTACCAGCATTAGTTGCAGTCCCTCCTAGTGGCTCCCCTTGCTGTTAGCATAATTTGTTTATTTTTGGCCATCTAACGTGCTACCACTTTAGTTAGAGAGTGTTTTGTTACGTTTACCTTTCCCTTTTAGTGGTTTTGGTCTTTTTGTAGCTAAAGGTCTTTCTGGGTCCTGCTTGTTGTTAGTCCCCTTAAGTTAGAGGACTTTTCTGTTTCTCTTTCCCTCAAAGTCCCCCTAAGTCTGCTAAGTTAGAGGACTTCCTTTTCCCTTTCCTTTTACTCTCAAAAGTCCGTTTAAGTTAGAGGACTTTTTCTAATTTCTATTTTCTGCTATTAAAAAAAATATATATATATATATTTTATATGTATACTAAAACATATATTTGTAGTTATAGTTCCTTGTTGTTTCCTTTTTTCTTTGGTTTTTGATACGTCTCTTTATTATGTCCCAAAAGGAAAGCAAACCTTTGGGATTTAAAAAAATGTGAGAAGTTTGGAAAAAAGATGCCCCTCAGTAATTTGCACTGTTTGGGGTCTCTTCACCTTCAGGAATCTTGTTCTATTTGTCACACTTTCAATCAGAGGGCGTTAATGGAACACAAAAACAAATTGATTCTGAAAGTGTTAATCAAAATCCCTTTCTCTGAGACTATTGGGTCTGATTCCTCCTCTCCAAAATGTGATAAATCAGAGAAGTCTGGAAAACGATCTTCCCCGGCTTCAAAAGATTCTTCGGAGCTGAGGGCCTAGTTTATTCTCCGACAGTTTTCACAGAGCCAGCAACTGCTATGGATTGGGAGTCTCCTCGGATCAACAGAAATCTCCTTCTCAGAAAACAGATTCAGAGTCTGCTTCAAAAACACAACCACCTGGAGAATACCATTTCTGGAATCGATCACATTTTGACTACCATCTCCCTTCCTTATGAGGTCTAGATCCCCGACGTCTACAAGGTCTACTAGCAGCCTATCCGAAGACATGGGTAGGGTTGTGCAAAGGCTGCTTAAGACACCTGGTTTGACCAAGCTTCTTTTGGATCCAAGCCTAAGGGAGTTGGTTCAGACTAGTCCTTCATCTGTGGCACTTATTCCTCCTCCGAATCGTTCCTCGGCCTCAGAACCGGAAGACTCCAACATCCAGCTAGCGTCTATTTCAGGTCCAGGTCCTCTTAGTTCCTCAGATCCAAAGTCTGCCCGAGTGTCTCTGCTCAGTCAGAGCAGGAGACCTCTGGGAGCTGACCCTCACCGGTCGGGTCATTGAAGCCAGTTTGGGTCCCTTCAGATCTGACTATGTCTCCCTGGGCTTTAGCTCAGGTGGGTTTGGCTCCCACCTCTGCTTTGTAGCCTCCATCTTCTGAACCGAGGACTTTTTTGGCTGCAACATCAGTTTTGTCAGGTTTGGGGAGTTCTTCGGAGCAAGGGCATTCTGCCTTCAAAGTTATGAAGAGGGTGATGAGTGCCCCCCAAGTCCCAGGCACGGTATACCTCGGAGCTTCCTTTCCCTTCTGTGCAAGTGTCTTTGCCTCTTCACTCCCATCCACAGGACCACAGGGGAACCAAGGCCATAGTGTGTTCCCAAGGGCATTCTGCCTTCAAAGTTATGAAGAGGGTGATGAGTGCCCCCCAAGTCCCAGGCACGGTATACCTCGGAGCTTCCTTTCCATTCTGTGCAAGTGTCTTTGCCTCTTTACTCCCATCCACAGGACCACAGGGAACCAAGGCCATAGGATGTTCCCTAAGGGACTCCCCCCTCTTCCGAGACTTCCCCAGAGTACCTCCCTGAGGAAGTTCTTCAGAAAATAACATGCAAGAGGAAACATCTCGACTCTTCTGAAGAGTCCGTCACTTCAGACACCAACCTCAAAGCAGAAGGGACCCACAGTCACCCCCTGAGGATATTTCCTTTGGAGACATCCTGGAAATCTTGAATCCAGGGGGGTGACTGGCAGTCCTACTCCCCTTAGGCAGAGAAGTCAGTATTTCTGAAGGCTTTCGGTTCTTGCCCTTCAACCTCCTGGATGACGCCACCTTTCAATGAGCTTGCTTAGTTAGTCTCTCAGAAGGCCTGGGAGACCCCAGATTCTATAGAACCCACCCCTGTGTGGCCAAATAAGCAACATCACAGCCCCTAAGGATCAGCCTTTTCTTACAAAGGGTGTACCAGTGGATGCCATGGTCACGGCAGCTGCCACTAAGAAGGAACTTTTCAAGACCAGTTCCTTTATCCATTCTGATAACAAGGATTCCAGGATGATGGATAGATTTGGGAAGCAAGTTTTATCTTCAGCGGCTTTTACTATGAGATCACTGAATTACCTTACCAACTTCAGCAGACTTCAGAGGGACCTGCTAAAAGAATTATCAGACTCCCTCCAGGGAACTGTAGCCAATGCGGCAGCAGATAGGGACAGTGCACAGCTCGCTACCCTCAATTTGGTGGTCAACTCATCCATGAGACTCATTTCATATGTAGCAGATGGAGCAAGTAGGGAGGCGTGTTCAGGTATATCTATTAGAAGGCAGGCCTGGATGCACCTTTGCAATTTCATGGAACCCTTTAAGTCTTCCTTTATCAACGCTCCCTTCAGTGTGTCTCTCTCTCTCTCTTCGGCCAAAAGTCAAAGAAAAGTTAACTCGGTGTGAGCAGGAAGGTAAGACTTTGTCTGCCATTGGAGTACGTTTTTCCACACCTACCAGACCATTTCCAAAGAGTCAAAAGTGTAGTGGGAAGATGTGGCTCAGAAAGTCTCAAAAATCTTACCAAGACACACACGGTGCAAGATCCTGCAAAGACAGAGGGGGGAACAATAATGAAATATTGCCTCCCTCTCGGCAGGGGAGGTCCGCAGAATCAGGTTTCCAGAAAAGCCTTCTTTGGTAAACCCTTTCAGCGCTCCTGAAGGAGTACCTGACTGCTCGCCTCTTGAGGCAGTCAGGGGATGATTGTTGCTGCACCTCAACACCTGGCAAAGAATTACCAGTGACAAATGGGTGCAGGACATAGTATCCAGGGGTTATATCATTCCCTTCTCTATCCCAGACGTTCCATCCAGTCATTGGGAACAAGCAACGCTAGAAATTCAAACGTTGCTAGAAAAAAAAGTCATCCAAAAGTCCCACAGACCAGAGAGAATTCAGAACTTACTCAACATTATTTTTAGTTCCAAAAAAGACAGGGGACTGGAGACCAATATTGGATCTCAGTGAACTGAACAAGTCGGCGAAAAAAAATGTTTTGGATGGTGACACTGTAGTCAGTACTTCCATTCATGGAAAACGACAATTGGATGTGCTCAATAGACCTTCAGGATGCGTGCTACCATATTTTGATAATGAGGCGGTCCAGAAGGTTTTTGCACTTCCGGCTAGGGGCCAGTCACTTCAGTTTCGAGCTCTGCCCTTTGGTCTCACTACAGGCCCCCCCGAGTGTTCACCAAATGCTTGGCAGTAGTGGCTGCTCACCTGATATGCCAAGGAATTCCAGGTGTTTCCGTTTCTGGATGACTGGCTCATAACCACCCCAACCAGGCATCTTCTGCAACAAGCCTGAACATACACACTTCACCTCTGCTCCTCCCTGGGAATTATGGTAAATTACGACAAATCTGGTCTAGAGCCATCTCAAAAATTAACCTTTATAGGGGCAGAGATAGACACCGCATCACTCATAGCATTACTCCCTCTTGACAGACTACATAACCTTCGCCTGCATGTTAGATTGCTAATCAACAAGACCAAATCCACTGCAAAGCAAGTACTACAAGTGTTGGCAGAAATGGTAGCATCCATCGTGCTTATTCCTGTTGCTCATTTACATATGCGAATTCTTCAATGGCTACATTCCACACCATGGTTAATACTGGAATTACCAATGTCACACAAAATTCTCATAACCAAATCATGCAGGAGGTATCTCAAGTGGTGGGTCCACTCCCATTCTCTGTCTCAGTGCTGTCCCTTTATTCCTCCCAACCTCAGGCCATGGTGACCATGGATGCTTCTCAGATTGGGGGGAGGGCATTATCTGGGGAAGATGGTCCAAGGCACCTGGCAAGAACATGAGGTGCATTTGCACGTAAATATCCTGGAGATGAGAGCAGTGCTCTTGGCATTGCAAGCATTTCAAGACTCTGTCCCTCTAGGAACGATAGCAGTTCAGTCAGACAAACATGTTGGTTGTCTGGTACATAAACAAACAAGGAGAAACCAGATCATACCTCCTTTGTCGAGAAGCTTTAAGGGTTTGGCAATGGGCAACGTCCTCCATCTATTTCCTGACTGCAACGCACATCCCAGGGAAATCCACCGTGTTTACAGACAAACTGAGAAGGGTCATTTTATGGCCACACGAGTGATCCCTCAATCAGAAGGTAATGGAAAAGATCTTATGGAAATGGGGCCAGCCTTGCTGCAACCTATTTGCTTCATCCATCAATGCCAAATGCAGCAACTACTTTGCCCTTATCCCTCCTATGGGGCAGTCACTGAGGGATGCACTGGTTCACGATTGGCCTCCAGAACTCCTATATGCTTTTCCACCAATCCTTCCAATACCCAAATTATTACAGAAAGCAAGCTTGTTAGAGACCATCTTAATCCTGATTGGTCCCTATTGGCCTCTCCATATCTGGTTTTCCTTTCTGCGGCTTCATCTTCGGGACAGACCATGGATTCTGGACTCACCTCCAGACCTGTTGACACATCTGTCAGGAATGGCACATCCCAATCCTCATAACCTCATATTAACTGCTTGGCTGCTGCAGTTCCCTTGATTGCCCTCATCTATCCTGTCTGGTGAAACATATTCTATTGTCTTCCCATAAGTTTTCTATATGCAGGCTTTACAATAGCAAATGGAATAGCTTCACAGCATGGGCAGCTGAAAACCATTTGGACCCTTTTTCTGTACCCATTCATTCTATACTGGAATTTCTAACCAAACCTTTTCTTGAAGGCATAGCTGCCTCTGTCATTAGGCAGCAATATCAAACTTTCATATAGGTGATAATGGATCTTCAGTAATGTCACATAGACTCTGCAAAACCTTTTTGAAAGGAACAATGCTGATTAGACCACCTTATAAAAACCCAACTCCTCCCTGGGATCTGAATTTCATATTAACAGGTATCATTTCTTCCCCCTTTGAACCTTGACCCGCCTGTGATCTAAAGTTCTTGTCCTGGAAGACTGTATTTTTAGTACCCATTACTTCAGCCAGAAGAATCTCAGAGTTACAAGCTTTATGTGCTACATCACCTGTTCTAATTTTTCATAAAGGTAGAGTTCTCTCCGCACTAATCCATCCTTTCTTCTTAAAGTAGTGTCTGAAAATAACTTGAATCAGACTATTGAGTTGCCAGTACTTTCCCTAACTTCAAGAACAAAGACAAGTACTCCTTGCATCTTCTGGATGTACATAGACAATCACACTTTTATTTACACAGCAGAACTTCAGCTTTCAGAAAGTTGGACCAATTCATATCCTACTATGAAACTAGGAGAGGCCTTCCAATTTCAGAAGTAACTTTTATCTAGATGGTCGACTTTCTGTATAGCCTACATCTGTAATTCAAAAAATAGATCTCTTCCCTTTCCGGTTAGAGCTCACTCTACCAGAGCAGTAGCGACATCTGCAGCCTTTCAAGCAAGATTACCTTTGAATGATATTTGCACTGCAGCTACATGGGCAAAACCGCATACCTTTATTACTCATTACAAAGTGGATTTGGCCTTCAGGAGTCTGGCTTCCTTTGGTTCTTTGATTCTGACGAATATTCTGTCATGAGCCACCCAGTAGTTTGGTTGCTTGGGACACAATTCCATAAGTGAAAATAAGGGTGAGATTGACAACACATAAAGAAGTTATGTTCTTAACATAACGGTCCATGTGTGTTGTCTATCTCATTCCTTATTCTCACAACCCACCCTCCATGCCCCCTGCCAAAACTCTTAGAAGACTGAGTGGACACTGGTGTTATGGATCTCCATAGCCTAAGAGATGCTGACATTGTTCCTTAAAGTATATAGATACTATAGAGATTAGTCCTTTCTTGTAAGTGGGCAAACAAGATCTGATGAAGTTGGGGAACTTCATTATGGGTAGGGAAGGAGGCCCACAAGCTTTGCTGAAGAGCTCAAGCTATTGGAAAGGCCAAGATGGATCCCACACATCGGATCTGACCCCATAAGTGAGAATAAAGGATGAGATGTACAACACACATGGAACGTTATGGTAAGAACATAACTTGTTTTTAGGTGATGTAGTGCTGCAAAATAACAGCTGGCTGAGGCTATGTACAAGGTGCATCTGCGATTAACATAGTGGTCGTTAATGCATAAATCTTGAACAAGAAGACTAAATCAACACTTGGGCAAGTAGCGTAAAGCAACACTGGTATTGTGGTCAGTTGTGTATAGTGGGTCTATATTAGATGAACGAACGATCAAAATGTCGAACACAACATGCTTGACACACTTTGATCGAACGTCTATCTAATCGGAAGCTGAAAATGCCGAAAACAAGAGTTCCAAAAATTTATACTTGGCCATGTTAGTGAATGTAGCTTGTGACGTAAACACGCTAAACTGTTTGGAATAGGTAGGTAAGCAAATTCTTTCCTTGTGAAAGAATTCTCTTTGGGATTACCGGGAAATTGCTCTTTTCCCAATGTAGAGCGATCTCGGAGTTGGTATATTTAGTTAGGGGGTGTGTGTGGGGTACAGCCCCCCACATCGGGGGGTGTAGAGGGCGAACCCCCCCACCTTCTTTTAAAAGTATAAGAGTGTGTCGAGGTTTAAAAGCTGTGAAATGATGTGAGCGAGTAGGGGTTTATATATATATATATATATATATATATTTATATATATATATATATATATATATATATATATATATATATATATATATATTGGTTGTATGTTAGTTTATGGAAGGTGTTGGCCAGACAAAATATTTCATTTAAGTGATATTATGGCTTTTAAGTTTTTGATTAGGTGAACTTCCTATTGAAGTGTGTCGAGCATGTTGTGCTAGACATTTTGATCGTTCGTTTATTTAATATAGACCTGTGAATAGTTATTATCCTAGAAGGTATTGAAGAATAAAAAGGGTGAAAACCCAAACCATTTATACAAATTGACCCAATACTGGGTAGAATGATATCTTTCTATATCTGGTACTTGAAAGCTTGCGTATTTTATCTAATGCCAAGTGTTCAGGTGAAATCATAAGGTAGTTTCTTTGCCACAGAAAGTTTTTCTAGATATTATTAAATTTATTGCACAGCAGATGTCTAGGGAGAAACAGCATATTCCCTATAAAAATCCAATCAGCCAGTTATTTTTCAGTAAGTTAATTTCACCCACTAATGACGTATCAATTTTTGGAATGACAAAATCCCACTGATCTCTTATTGGCCTCTGAAACTTGGCATTGAATAGATTGAAATACATCCTTAAAAAGGTCATTCCTAAGAATTTAAGAGTCTAATTTGTTTGATTCATAAACATCACAGTGATCCTGGGTAGACTTATTTGGTTACAAAATGGAAAAACAATACTCTTAATACTGACTAATGTTCTTGATCTCCACAAATGCTCCATTAAATCAGCTATTGCTTGTTATATTAGGTTATTATAAAGTCATTCAATACACAGAATACTGAGATATCTGTACTATAGTTTTAGTTGTGCTAATACTTTACAAAGGCAGCCAAGGCAATATTGCATTATTGTTGGTATCCACAAGAAAATACCAAAATGCCACTTCTTCGTCCAGGTAGCAAAGAAAATTTAAAGCTCCAAATAACTGCAGCATGACAGAAAGCCCAAATATATCTACAGGCCAGTGTTCACTAAGTAATCCTTGTTTCTAAGATAATCTCCCTTGTACGCTCTTACTGTTGGACTGGTCAGAGAAGGCATGCCTTCTGGGCAGCAGTAAATCTTTCTCTAGCTCAAGCTCCTCCCCTTACTATTGTCAGGGTAAAGGCTAGGTAGTTTTTCTACAAGAGACTAACCTGAACATTGCCTAGCCTTTCCAGATCACATTGCTGCCATTCAAGCTTCAGTGTGGTCTCAGTTTAGCTCAAGTTTTAGAGGGATTATTTTTTCCAAAATAGATATTTACTAATCATTTTTCTTATGTCTTAATTTGTATAGCCTTTCTACTTTCTATAGCCTTTTCCTTGTTATTCCTGTACTATTCCCTTCTTGTTCCATTAGGTTCGCCATTCATTGAAAAATAAAATAAAATGCGTTTAGATCTTGCTTTCTATGCTGGACAGTGAAATACATAATATTGTTAATAGAGCTATTGGTTGGATTTAACTGTTAACATGGACAAAAGTAATAAGGAAAAGGCCTCTGGCGTCAAGAAATGCTGCCAGTATTTACACAAACAAGTGAAACCAAAACAGAAGATCCTGCAGATTGCTTAGAGGTGACCTGTGTCTGTCATACAACGCATCCTCCAAACCATTACTGATGGATTTATTGCACATCAGCAAGTCAAATGACATAAGAAATACTTGATCTAGTGTCAAAACCACTTCTGCAACATCAACAGAACTGTTTGGAGATACAGATATATCTCTCATAGGGTACTGCTGCCATGGAACAAATTACCCATCTACATAAAACAAACAGTGTTATGACAATAAGTTATCACGTACCTGGTGTCAGCATTGTTGATTCTAGTGCAACCACTGATGCTGAGGGCAAGGACACCAGGGAAGGCATATCCAAAGATGCTGTGGGAATTATCGCAGATTCTCTCATCTGTTGGCCAAGGCCTTTGACACAATCCCCACTCAGGCATCATCAAAAAGTTAACACAACTTGGCGTAAATCCCTATCTCATCAGGTGGGTGGCCAACTGGCTCACCGACCGGACCCTCAAGGTCAAAATAGGCACCTTCACCTCCAATTGCAGACCCGTCACTAGTGGCGGTCCCCAGGGATCTGTCCTCGGACCCCTGCTGCTTGGCATCTACTTCTCAGAGGTTTAGGCAAAGACAAAAGGCCTGTGGCTGACCAAGTTTGCGGATGACTGTAACTTGGGTGCTGTCATTGACTCTTTCCCAAATGATTTTAACATGCTGCAAGAGGGTCTCACAGCAACTAATGACTGGTGCCAAAGTCATGGCCTCAAGCTAAACGCAAAAAAAAGTATCATCATACCATTCAGCAGAAGCACAGCCCCTACCGATTACCACATCAATGGCAACACCCTAAACACACAACTTGTGGTGAGAGACCTGGGTACCCAGGTTGATGATAAATCCATATTTGACCATCATGTAGTGGCAGTGGTCAGAAAAGCCATTTACTTGGTTCATCTCATAAATAAGGGAATTGTATCCAGAAAAAAGAAAGTTATTACCTCTCTGTACTCCTCCCTCATTAGACCAGTAATCTAGTAGTGCACCTCTCCAAACATCTGCACCAACTGGAAAGACCACAGAAATACCTCACAAAGAGAATCCATGGCCTTCAACAACTGTCCTATGTGGACAGGCTCAAATCAGTATCACTCTACTCGGTATCGTACAGATTGTTCAGAGGTGATCTGTATCTTGTCTACAAGGCAATCTTGGATCTCATTTCTTCTCGAATTCATCGAACCAAGAAGTTCGGTATGTCACTTCCAAGGTTCTGCCTTTTAGATGTGTTGGAAATAGAAACTTTTCATCGATATTATGGTCATTCAATGGAAGCATTTTCAAGGAATCGATAGTAAACCTTTGTATGTATATATGTGTGTATATATAAGTTTACTATGGTAAAGCCGAAGTGGACTCAGTCGAATCCACTTCAGACAAAGTACAGAGGCCAAATGGTGACAATGTCAAACCAGTACAAATCTCACCCCATATCTCGACCCATGCTAAAATCTGTTCCGAGGTCGAAGCTGAAACTTATTTTGACAATGTCAGAATTCCACATTGTCATTTTCATGGACATGGGTCGATGATCACATCATTAGTCCGCTTCGAGTTTGCCATCATAAACCTATATAGATATATATATATATATATATATATATATATATATATATATATATATCTATATGTGTGTGTGTGTGTGTGTGTGTGTCATTCGAGTACTAGAGAAGCTGGCAGAACACTTCTTTCTCCCGTAAATGCTTACCACAGGGAGCCATAGCTTTCTTTTTCACATTTAATACATTGTTATAGCCCAGTGATTGTCTAGCTGGAGCTCCTCCAATACATGATGATTCACCACTCTCTGTACACTTCAGCAGTGTTAGCTTCCTGTAGTTATTGCCCAAGAATTTGATTGTAGACTACCTGGGCATATTAGAAAGTCTCTTTCGTGCCATAATCCTACGCAGCCCTTGACCGTTCTCTAGTTAAGTTGAAGCACTGTGACACGTTCCATCCTAATAAAACATATCACATGTCATTCCCCTCTCAACCTTTTGGCAGATCCGTGATTCATATGTCATTCTGTTTTTAGTTCTGTTCTTTGTGTATTCAGTTATATTTCTCATCTGAGTGGTGTGTTGAGCAGTTGATGTTCTTTGTGTTTCACTGTTGCATTCATCACATTTGGGTTATCCCTGCCAGGGTAGCCCTCAGTTGGCTCGAATACCAGAGGCTTAGTATTTCTGCGTCAGTTGCTGTCGCTTCAGGACTGACGTCAGGTCGTCAGTAGTATAAAGTAAGGCAGCCAATGACATTACTTCAGTCTTTCTTGCTGAGAAGCACAAAGCAGAAGCAGTTCGCATGAGTGCCAGTCAGCAGCTACCTGAGTTTTGTTTTCTGAACTGAAGTTGAAGTCTTCTAAAGCTAAGTACCCCGTTGGGGATCCTTTTTTCTTGTTCTAACCGATGTCAGAAAAAGTTAACAATTGTCTCACCTGTGGAAAGCAAATACCGCACAGAGACTTTCATTCTTACTGTGTCACTTGCTTAGGCTCAGACCACGAAGTCCCCCACTGTCGCTTTTGTGCTTTGTTCAACGCCAGAACTATACATCGTCGGGACGTTATTGTAGCTAGATATTTTCGCTCTCAGTCCTTGATTTCCGATGTGGCTTCAGTAAGTCATCCGACATCAGGTCTTCCGAAAAAACGTAAGGATAAAGACAGAGACAGAGACCGCACAGGTCCAAACCTACTGACAATGCTTCTATTAAGCTAGTCATCACTTCTCCGGTCCTCAGTGAGGCACTTTCGCAGCCCCTGATGCCTGCTTCTGTTGATTCGCAGGCTGCCACCAAGACCCTTTCGGAGTCTGCCGCAAAACTCATCGACTAAAGATCCTGCGGTTGTCTCTACCTTGGATGGATCCTGACCTGCTGAGCAATCACTGGCTTCCGAGGAAGTACTTCGCACTACCAATTCTCGACACAAACCAATGACTTCTTTCGCATCTTCTGTTCTTTCGAAAACTACCGAGTTTCTAAGGCCCAGGGTACAAACCACACCCAAGAAACTGACAACCCCATCTCAGGCACCTGCTTTCTTGCCTCAGTCTCAAGTGCTTAAAATGGTAGAAGACTTTATAATGTTGATCAGGGGAAGTCAAGCTACCCGTTCCAAAAGAAAAAAGAGATTTGGCCCCAGTAGTCTTATCTGAAAAGGAGCCCGATGACTCCGATGCCTCTGAATATGAAGGCATGCAACCCCTCTCTGCTTATGAGGATTCTGATGCAGAGGAATCCATTCCTTCAGCCTCTCCACCCGAAGATTTTTCCTTTGGGGAAACTCTTCATACTTTAAGGGAGCATTTCCTCTGGGAATGTCAGGACTACCCTCAGTCTAAAAAGAGACTCTGGGAATTTTTAGATCTTCCACAGCACAGACCCCTGGCCATTCCTCCTGTCCTGGATGTTGTAGATGATGTTTTCATGGAATCTAGTTTAACTCCTGACAACCACCCTCCCACTCCCAGGAAACCTGACAGGTATTACAGAGTCCCTGACTCTCACAAATTTCTTTTAAAAAATCCTACTGTTGACCCTGAGGTTATCTCCCAAGGGCCTAAAGGAATTAAAGCTACTTCTGCTAAGAATCCCACCCCCTCAGATAGGGATTCCCGAGCATTAGACAGATGGGGTAAAAAAGTATACACCTCTGCTACTTTTGCTGTTAGAGCACTAAATTGTCAGTTCCATATGCTAAAATTCCAGCAGCATACCATGGAACTTCTCATACAAAAATATAAAACTTTCTTGCTTGTGCAGAAAGTAAAGAGTTTCAAGACTTAATGCATTCTGCAAGTCAAGTAAGTAAGCACACCTTACACTGTGGTTTTGATGCCCTAGAAGTATCTTGCAGGGCAGCAGTCACCGGTTCTGTCCTTAGAAGGCATGCTTGGCTAAAGGAACAGCCCTTGCCATACCATGTCAAATCTCAACTATTGGATACACCCTTGCACAAAGACAACTTATTTGGCACCAAGGCAGAGGAGGTCTTAAAAAAGATGGGAGAAAAAGCTAAATCTATGCAGACAGTTAAGGATTTCCTGCAAGGTCCAGCCACCCAGGTTCAGTAGGCACTGCCCCTCTAAACACTGGTCCTTTCCTGCCCCCTCCAGGTCAATTCAGCCCAGACCCTGGGGAAGCAGACCCCCCCCCAGACAACAGCCACAGGGAATGCAGAGATCAAAACAGTGGAGTACCTCCACCTCTAAACCAGGGGGTGCAAAGGCACCCCCTCATGTTAAGAACTCACAATGACTCTCCATTTCCACCCCCTCCCTCTGCCCATCTGCACTTGCCTCTGGGAGAAAAATTCTCCTTCCATGCCAGCACCTGGGCCGCCATTGCCAACAACCACTGGGTCCTCAACATAGTGCCCCAGGGATACAAATTTTCTTTCCACACACTACCACCCCCAAAAGGGATCCCAGATCTACCTCCAAACCATTTGAGCAGAGGCCAAAAAGCAAGTCCTTTCCCTGCTCTCCATGAGGCAATAGAGCATGTTCCTGCAGAACAGATAGGCCAAGGTTTCTATTCCAGGCTCTTCCTGGTACCCAGAAAAGAGGGCACCTGGCACCCCATCCTCGATTTATCCATTCTAAACACCTTCCTGGTGATACCAAAATTCAGAATGCTCACCCTTCAGCAACTACTACCTATGCTCTCCAATGATGCCTAGCTAGCCACCCAAGACCTAAAAAAGGCATAGCTACACATCCTAGTCAGAGAATCATGCAAGAAATATCTATGTTTCAGGGCAGGATCTCTGCACTTTCAGTTCTCTGTGCTTCCCTTTGGCTTATCTACTTCTCCCAGAGTTTTCACAAAATGTCTGGATCCTGCCATTGCTTTTTGCAGGCAAAGAAATATTCAAATTTACCCATACTTAGATGACTGCCTAATTCAGGCAGACAGTCAGGAAAAGCTGCTCAAGCACCTGGCCTTTGTAAAGGACCTACTACCCTCCCTAGGGTACACTATCAATGGAAAGAAATCCAAACTAGTACCCACCCAAAAAATTATATTCCTGGGAGCAAGCCTGGACAAAGCATCCTAGATGGCATTCCTTACACCAGGAAAGCAAACTTGCCTGACAGCCTATTTCTCCCAACTAGTCACCAGACCCCAGTTATCCGCAAGGAAAATCGTACAAGCTCTGGGGTTCATGGCATCTTGCATTCTACTCATTCCGTATGCCAGATTGCATATGAGGAAACTTCAGTGGTACCTAAAAAGCCTTTGATGTCAACACTGTCAAGACCTGGAAACTCTTATACCAATGATACCTTGTCTAAGGAAAGATTTCCTTTGCTGGGCAGCAGCATGCTACCACAACAAGGGACTACCCTTCTCATCACCCCACGCCGCCCAGACCTTCACCACAGATGCATCAGACTATGCCTGGGGTGCGCACCTGAACGGCAGGTGCATACAGGGCCAATGGAGCCCACATCAAATACATCTGCATATCAACCAAAAAAAGATGTTAGCTATCCAGCACGCATTGACAGCTTTCTGACCCCTTCTCTACCCAGGGGCTCTACTGATCAAAACAGGCAACACCACAGTGATGTGGTATATCAACAAGTAGGAAGGGACTCGCTCCTACCTTCTATGCAGGCTCACCATGACCATTTGGCACACAGCCTCAGCCATGCAACTACACCTGTTAGCACAATTCCTGCCAGGATCACTAAACTCTCTGGCAGACAACTTAAGCAGAAGTCTTCTGGACCCACACGAGTGGCAGCTAAACCAAAGAACCTTCACCCTTATAACTCAGAAATGGGGCACCCCGAAGGTAGACCTCTTTGCTTCCCACTGCAGCCATCAGTTCAGCAAGTTCTGCACCAGGGAGCTTCACTGCAGGGCCTGGAAAGTGGATGCTCTAGCTTTCCAGTGGGTCAACCTCTCGGTCTGTGCATTTCCCCCACTACCTCTCATTACCAGGGTACTGCTCAAAATAAGGGAGGAAAAACCAAGGGCAATCCTGATTGCTCCAGACTGGCCACGCCAGCACTGGTACCCACTGCTGTGCAGCCTGTCCCCTCTGCCACCATGGTATCTCCCTCAGATCACAACACTCCTGACTCAGAGGTAAGGAGAATTCATGCATCCCCAATTGCAGACCCTCAGTTTGGCAGCCTGGCTTATTCCCTGACCACTATACAAGCTGCCAGTCTCAGTAAACAGGTTCTGGATGTTATACATGAGGCCAGATGCCCTAGCACTATAAAGTCTTATGCTGACAAATGGAAAAGGTTCTGCACCTGGATCCAGGCTAAGGGAGCCGATACAGCATAGCCCTCCCTACCTCTCATCCTGGATTACCTAGCTGACCTACTACACAGTGGTCCATCCTTTTCCGCTATTAAAATTCATGCCTCTGCTATCTCTGCTCATTTCAGCACTGAGCAACCTCTTTTCTCACACCCTCTCACCAAACAGTTCCTCAGAGGGGCTAGCAACTTGAGGCCACCCAGAAGAGCACCTACCCAGCTTGGGACCTAAACTTTGTGTTAGAGAAACTCACCTTGCCCCCATTTGAACCATCAGCTTCAGCAGAATTAAAGTTTCTTTCAATGGAAGACCACCTTGCTTCTGGCCATCACTTCAGCAAGAAGCTACAAGCACTAATGGCTGTAGAGCCCTTCATCATTTTCCATGCTGACAGGGTCTCCCTCAGGACTAACCCATCCTTCATGCCAAAAGTGGTGTCCAGTGTGGCTCTCAACCAATCCATTCTTTTGCCCACCTTTTTCCCTAACCCACAAAACAAGGGAGAAAGAATGCTGCACTCTCTAGATATGCACAGACAGCTCAGATTCTATCTAGACAGGACTAAATCATTCAGAAAGACTGATCAGTTGTTAGTCAGCTTTCCTGCAGGAGCAGAGGGCAAAGCCATATCCAAACAAACCATTTCCAAATGGGTAGTGCACTGCATCCATTTCTCCTACAAGCAACATGGGAAACCTCCCCCTAAGGGGGTCAGAACTCACTCTACCAGAGCAAGCGCAACCTCTACAGCTTTCCTCAGAGGAGTCCCTGCTAGGGACATCCTGGAGGCTGCAACATGAACATCTGTTCATACCTTCACCAAGCATTACCACCTGCCTATTTTCTCCAAATCCAGGGCAGGCTTTGCCACTGTACTCTTGCCGGTCATCCTAGCAAGCCCCAAGTCTTCTTGACTACCTCCACCCTTTTCCTCAGCTTTGGGAATCAACTCAAATGTGATGACTGCAACAGTGAAACACGAAGAACATAGTACAGTTGTGTACACTTACCATAAACATAGATGTTCGAGTGTATTCACTGTTGCAGTCCTGGTTTCCCTCCACCCCTCTTTCTTTCTGTCTCTCTTATTACAAGGAACTTCTTCGTATTTACTTTCTACTGGTGGGTTTCTTCCACCATATTCTGGCTCCTTACAGGGCAAGAAAAACTGATGTAATGGCTTTGGCTGCCTTACTTTATACTACTGACGACCTGACATCAGTCTTGAAGCGACAGCAACTGACGCAGAAATACTAAGCCTCTGGTGTTCGGGCCAACTGAGGGCTACCCTGGCAGGGATAACCCAGATGTGATGACTGCAACAGTGAATAGGCTCGAACATTTACATTTAGGTAAGTGTACACAACTGTACTTTTCTTTGAATGTGGTCATTTCAGATTTGTGCCACTCCCAGTGCCTCTGTTACTGCCCAAGGTCCTGCTTGTTGATGCACAGTTTCAACTTAGAAATGCCCTTCAGTACTGTATGCATCAATAAAATCAGAGTGATAGTCTCATATTATAAATCCCCAGAGTCTGCACTGGATTGTTAAAGAATAACACTTATGTTAACTATTCCCAACAAGGATGAATAGATAGCACTGTAATGTTTTTGGTAGTATTTCAAACAAATATACTTTCCTTCTCTAAGTAAATTTATTGGCAAATGTTTAGTCAGATCCCATTGCACAAATTAATCTAGAAATCATTTAATTTGTCCTTTTGACGTCCCACACAAAGACTTTGCGTATGCTACTTCTGAACATTTCCGTGGATGACCACCCCTTGTCAGAGTATTTTTGCAAGGGGCAAGTGTTTTGAGCCCCACCGTGTGGAAGGGGGTACACCGCCTCCCTATCCCTGCTCACTATATATGTTACAAGGTAATTTTTTTTGGAATAGGGGGAATACTGTGAGATATCCCAGCCTTTGACTTGCCGTGTATTGCCCTATCTTTCTTCTAGTAGTTGTAAAGTTCAGAGGCTTGTAGTTACAGTTCTTGGAGCTATAACAGATGCCCTAGGGAAGTATTGCTGTGCTGTTAAAGAAATTTCAGCCAAGTCTGTGGAACCTTCATATCATGTCTGTTGTGTAGGAATGATTTCAGATTAGTGACTTAAAATTCTCAGAAAGAAATCTGATGGAAGTGGAAGTCAGCTTTAGGAATCAATTTGAAGTCAAGGAAGAATAACCTTGGGCATTATAAGGGCGTCAACCCCCCTCCAACACACACACACACACACACACACACACACACACACACACACACACACCAAACTTAAATATACTATCCTTGAGGTTACATTGAGTGGGCGAAAACAAGAATGCTTGTTTGACAAATGAACTGAGACTCATTTCTCTTATCTTAAATTTAATATCTGTCAGTCCATAGTTAATCAAACTGTCAACTCCGATAAATATTTTATTCTGTAGTGAGTACATTTCAAACAGATGTCCACATTTGTATGCATAACCAATCATTTTATCAGTTTCAGTGCAGGAAATGTTTTGACCACAATTGAAGAATGGAAAGAAAGTTAATTTGCTCTTGATTGTGCATATATGGGTCTTTTCAAATGCTATATATGGAACTGGACCATAAAATATTGTAAAGATGTATAAGAATTATATTAAAGAACCTAGATCAGCTGCCTGGAGCCCTTTTTTAGTAATGGACTCCTAGCAAGAGCATAATCAGATGTTCATAGAAGATTTGTAAAAAGTAAAACAAAATTGTACATATAATTGGGACAACTGCCCTTAAATGAGTGCTTCTTGTTAAGAACTGCATGCATAATATGGATGATTACAACCCATGTCTGCTGGTGTTCGGACAAAAGCCAAATCTTCCACTGTTTATTGATAAGCTGTCTTTACCTGAGGGTACAGTGAGGACTGCTTGGATAGGACATCATATGTCTGCATTACATGCTGTATACACAGAGCATTTACTGAAAAAGAATAGCTATATAGGATTCAGAAAGATGTGTGTAAGCAGTTACAGGTTAGTGATAACTTACATAAGACTAGGACCAAGATGTACTGTCAATGTATAGACTGTGAAAATGGGAGAGGGGTCCTGCATGGTTGTCTTTGTGAGACGTGTGTGTGTGTGTGTGTGTGTGTGTGTGTGTGTGTGTGCACACGCTTGCACCATTTGAGGCTCAGGGGAGGAGAGTGCACAAGATAGTGATGGAGATTTTGGTGTCCCATGTTTAATATCTTCAACAGAGCAGATGTACAGACTTTGCAGCCTTAGATCATGTAACAGGCACTGAAAGTAAAACAGTGGCAGCTAAAACCGGTACTTATTCTACTGCTGAAGAATCCACAGACATGCAGCTTCTGTCATTATAGAGTCAGCATACATGTGTGGGTAAAGAAAGTAGCATCTCCCCGAAAGCAGAAATCCTTGGATGTACTGCAGATGCAAAAAGGTAAGTGTCAAAAATGGTATAATGTGTAAAATGCGAAGCCAGATGAATTTCCTGGGGTTGTAGGGACAGCTGATTTGTTGAGGGCCAGAAGTCTTTGTATTGAACTTTGGGTGGTGGATTAGGTAATCCAAACCTAGATGAGGACGTACTTGAAGTAGTGTCTCTCTCTCTCTCTCTCTCTCTTCGTGATTCAGAACAAAAGTAACTAAGCAGTAAGAAAACAAAAGTGTGTGTGATTAAGTTAAAGATGTATAGCATAACTTTTTTTTTTTTTTACAATGTGGGGGATGCACCCTAAAAGACAAACGGGTATTGTGCCCAAAGAAATGAGCAACTTGCTCTTTCCTTAAGAAAACTCCATCTGTCCCTTAGAATCTTCAGAATTGCTTCTACTTTGTCAGACTGTGGAAGTTACTATTCATGAATTGTCAGCTTTCTTACAATAAATTGAACCATTTCATCACATCTATATTTGGCCTCCCTCTGAGGCAGACATGAGCGGCATTAAAAACAATGCATTTGTGCCTTGCAGATTTTTCCTTTCTGGCACCGTAATTAAAAGGTACCATGTTTAATGCTGAAGCAAAAGTGTTACAAAACTTACTTCTTTCTATTGACATAATGAAGAGGGCAAAATGAAGCAGGCTGCTTCCTGTCCTTGATTATATTCATGGTGCTTAAAAGACTGCAACAGCTTTGACTTCCCAGGTACATTTTTTCATCAGATTAAACTAAAAGAGTAGCTTTGGATGAGAGTTTTTGCTTAATTAGCACTCAGCGTAGTTGTTCTGGTGATTCCACATATGCAGTATCAGGTAAAACATGTTAAAAACCTACATTCTATCCTAGAGAGCCCTTTAAGGACTTGCAGCATGAGGCTTTCCAACAAGCATACACAAAAGTTGCTCAACTGGTATATAATAGGTCAAATTTTTTGACTTGTCAGATATAGCAGAGCTGAAGTCATATTTGATGACTGAATTTTGCTCTCTAGCATAAGTCATGCCCCTGTACAAAACATTCATGAAAAGCAGAAAATTAATCACTGCCTATTCAAATGAACTTGGAAGACTGCATAGGCAGCTATTCAAGATTTTTTTGCATTGAGTAAAGTCTCCCACACCATCATAGGTGGGCATACCCCCAATACAACCACATAATATAAATGTGAGATCTTTAAACAACATAGTAAATTAAATCAGTTTTATATAATTATCATTTGGTTTCTGTGCTTGAGCAAACAGGCTTCAAAGAAATTGGCAAAATATTAGTAAGTCCTATACAATTCTTTTGTGACTCCATTTGAAATAGGCAGCTATCTCACAGGTATATCCCCCAGCTGTTACTGTAACGACCAGATATAATTTTGTATAGAACAGGTTGAAGTCATAGTGTGATTGTTAAAAAGAAAATAAATGTTAATATTCTCTTTATGTTGTTTCATTTTCTTTCACTCTGTCGCCTTATTTCTTTTATTTACTTTTTCTTGTGATTAATGCCATTATTCCCATTTTGCTGACTGCTGCCCCGCTATGTATTTTTTCTCAGCTGGAACGGTCATGCGGCGATTAATTTCAGAGTGGAATGTTACCCAGATGGTAAGTGACCTGAGCATGGTCACTGTGCATCTTATGCTGTCAACATTGGAAGAGAACAGCGATCACAGGCCCTCCTCAAATGTGAAGAAGACCCATCTCCTCAGCTTATCCTCCCTTAGCTACCAACGTCACAGCAATCGCATTGGAGAGGTATGGCATTGATCCTAACATCCTTATTCCTAATCATGATACTTTTGCCCATGTCAAAAATCACAGCAGTAATGTTTATCTTTTTTGTTAGTAATAAACGCTAGAAAATAAAACTGCCTTTCCTCCTCAGTCTTGCATATGTTATGGTCCATTTACTGACAAACAATTACAGACATGAAACAGAATATATATTTGGGTAGTTGTTATGCAGCAATTGAAATTACTTTAGTTTGCATTTGTTGGACTTGTTTAAATGTTATTGTACATTTTTTTTCATTTCTTTCCTTCCAGGCTGAGAATGATATTGGTCATTTATGATCGGTGTTCTACCCTAGCTAACAAAATAAATTAAAAAAATCTGTTTGGAGGTGTTACTGAACTTGAATGGTGCATTGTAGTCCTGTCTTGTTAATTCAACATAATAACATGAAAGAAGCATATAATATATTATACCCCAGAAGCCTTGGCTGTTTTTGCTGTAGTATTCATAATTGGTATCATTTGTTCATAACCTCTGTGTGGTCTCTTTCCCATCCTTTCTTTGTAGATAAAAATGTGATTTTTATTAGGTAACTTTTCATCTGATGAGCAGGCTGAGTTACTAACCTTGTCATCCATGATCTTACTTCTGCCAGTATAATATTTAAGTGCATTAGAGTGATGAGACTACAGTGCATTAAATACACGTAGCCAAAGAAGCGATGTGTTTTGAGCAGTTGAGGCTTCTTGCAAATAGTCAGTACAATAAGGTACACAGCAGAGTTCAGCTGCATCAAGTAATAAATGTTAGAAGCTACCATGCCACACCCACTAGAATCATAATATATTAAGTTGTTTGTCCTGCTACTTACAAAGTTAAAAGTGCAAAGTTACAGGTAGTGGGCAGGGTAAGCATATGCCCAGCTGAGAAATTTACTAACAGAAAATAAGTAGTCTCTGTGCAGTTTCTAAGAGGATTAGAAAGGACATTCCATGGGTAGATTCTTCAGTAAGAAATATTTTTTATCAAGTACAAGTTTGTAAGAATGGATTTCCAGGGCTTGAGTTCAGAGATGCTTAGATATGTAAATAGAGTAAGAAATCCTTTTAGCAATTGTGCAAAAATCCAAGCTGTTTGCAAATTTTAAAGTTGTTTTTTTTTAACTCTGAAGCCTTTTAGCAATATTATAGGCAGAACTGTGATAGTACAAAAACAGTATGGCTTAAATGATGCATCATTTCTGTTAACTTCAATGTATTTTTCTTTCAGTTGGCCTGGCTCGTGAGAGAGTCATTTGACCAGTGCACATACTCAGTTAATGAATGTAAAATAAATTAAATGCATTAAATTTAAATACTTATTTTTGGAAAATGTTTTAACCTATGTACACTGTAAGCGCAAAATGGAGCAGTAAATAGAAAGGCCTTATATGTATTGTAGAGCTAATCTATTGTTAATCAGGCATTCTCTACCTTTGTTGGATGAAGTATAAATTACTAGTTACACTCCTGTATGCTTTAATTTGCATGTTAAATTTGGTTTGTAGATAGTTAATTTGTGAAATGAGAAGGCAGGGTAAGTACCAGCAGATAAGTTTGCAGCGATGATTAATGTCTTCAACTCAGAAAATATGACAAAAGCTACTTAAAAAGCTAATAGCTTTCAAGGGCCTTTATTTTTTAAATGTAATCTTCTAAGAAAAAACTAGTGGGGATTGTATTGTTATGCATCCTTTTGCTTGGGAATATGAGTGTAGGAAGCATACATGGTGAAGGAAGCTTGGTATTCCAAGCAGTTAGTTCATCCTGATAAAAGTGGTATGGTAGGTGAACCTTCCTGAGGATTAACTGGAGAGATATTCCGTATTATCTATAAGTGAAACCAGGTGTAAGCTCATGTGTACAGTCCTGACCCTTCTTCTAATGTGAGGGCCTTCACCTTGCTTGTATACTTTAAATTGGGTTTGTGATTTTTAGGAGAAGTTTTACTAAGTAGCTGCTTCCACTCTTTCACCTGTATGTATGTAACTTTGCAGCAGCATTTGTGTTTATGTGGTGTCAGATTATACAGCCTTCCATGGTCACTAGTTGTGTGAAGGTCTTATGTCTTTTAGATACTTTTAACTGTCTGGGTTATTTTATGATTAACAGACATTTTAGGTGGATGGATGAAGCCAGAGACCAAAACAGTACTGCTGGAGACTTCAAAAAGAAGATGCAAATGCTGTTGTGCCACACCAGCAGACTTATGTTTGGTATTGCAGCAGTGAATGTCTGCAAGTGGTGAGAATTACCATTACTCAAAATTAGCAGTATCCCACAAGGATAGAGGAAATACTAATGATAGATTCTGTAGCATGACTGAAGATGCTGGATATCATAACATTGACTGCTCTTAGTGACGGTACAAATTGCTTCTGGAAAACATTTTAGCAGTAACTTTTGAGGAAGAGAAATACTGATGCAAAACATGGACTTGTAAAGACAGATGTTGGACACAAATGCATTGGCCACTTCTAATGATGAGAATTGCTGATGCTGAGAATGTTTGTAATAGTCCAGTTATAGTTGGGATGAGACGATTAGTGGTTGATGCAGAGTTCCTTAGCAAGCAACCTATTTATCAGTAGGGGAGATTGTGAACATTGTAGTAGTGACCCTTCATGATGTGGAAATTGTGATTGTTGATATTGTTGTTGTATTGTAACCATCATGAAACAAAGAAGGTATTTATGCTGGTCATTGTAATGCAATGCTAAGTTCATAGGTTCATACTAGGCTAACTGCCCTTGCGAGCCATTTTAAGCCTAGCCAATTATCCCTTGTGAGATTCAAACCCTGCACCTTGTGTTTGTAAGGCAAACACCTTAACCATTAGGCTACCCTCCCAATTGGGTGAAGGATGGTAATGGTGATGAAACAGTTTTTGAATTGTACAAGTAAGCTCCATCAATGAAATACTTCTGTTGTACTCTGCAGTAGTCGTCTCTTATGGAGAGGATTATTTTATTTCTTCACACTGCAGTAGTGCAAAAGCAGGGTCTCTGATGCCTTAACTACTAACAATTCTGATTCACTAGGCAGCAGAGGTCCCAGAGTGTCAGCAGGTGTAAGCGAGGAAGGGAGTGGCATAGTTGACTGCCTTCCCTTGAGCTCTTCGCTGTAGGCTGGAACACTAAAGCAACAGTAGCAAGATTGCAAGGCATTGTGGCAATGAATACAGCAATTACAGGTACCCACTTTCTTGAAATAGGTTCCCTCCAAAACAGGAAGTACTTAAGGACAGAAAAGGGGCTTTTCACACATCTTCTGAGGGTTGATATTTGTGTGTAAGTCACAGTAGAAATGCTCTTAGCTCTATTGTTACATGGAAGATGATGCTTCACCACCCCGTATTGTATGTCACACTAACTAAAAAAAGTGGGCTGAAAGGTAACTGGTGGATGTCATGATCGCTGAAATTTTTTGGAAAAGATATCGCACAAAAAAGGATGTTAGCAAAGTCTTTATGAGTATATGGAAGGTTGTTAAGACAAAAGTGATACTTAAAAGTTTTTTTAATACTGGTGCTTTAAAGAAGAAACATAGAAAATAGACAAAATGTACTCTAAACTGACTGCATTTTCCTTGAGAAAGGGAAGCATTTTGGGATTCCATTTGAAGTGGTTCTCAGGCATCACATTTCATTTTGCATTGAATGTTTGTGGCATTATTTGTTTGGGCCTGAGTAGCAGTGGTGGAATATGTGGAGTACAGGGGTAAAAACATTCTGTAATGAATGCAAGCACCCTACCAATCAGCCTAAGCCACATTTCTGATTTGTACTGAAAACGGAAAGTTTTGATGTCATGTAGTCCTATCTCGCCTCCATTATGATATGTGGGTTCTACTCGGCCACTTAGAAAGCCTGAAAACTTCTGATTGGCTCGTGGCTAATGGGTATCCCATGATGTATGCACACTTTCCCCAGATCTCGTTTGGCACGTCTTCAGTCTGAAGCTTCTTTTGGTTGGCCGTGGCTATGTGATTTAGTTCTTTATTATTATGATTGTTAGAAGTTTTTTTTTTAACTTCTTGTGAAGTGCATTTCTTATTGCTGTTAGCCTTATTGTGATAACCAATTGTGTCAATTTAACTGGGCTTGACTTTGTCCTGGATTTGACTTTCTGCTATAAAATTTTGGGCCTGTTGGCCTTTTGTGTGTGTGTTCCCGTGAGTGTGTGCGATTTACTAAACCGTTTTACTTAGAGGTATTAGTCTGTTTCCTTTCCTTTACACTAGGTTCGTTTAAGTTACAGAATCTAGTAAAACTTCCCTTGATTGTTTGTTGTGAGAAATAGGGCTAGATCTATTTAAGTTAGAGAATCTAGTTCCTCTCTTGTTGAGTGAATGTGTTGCTTTTTCTCTTCAATCGCCTGTTGAGACTGCCATTATATCTAAGGAACATAAAGAGCATAAACAGAATTTAAAAAGTGTACTTAATGCTCTCAAAAAATGTTCATCACTGATGGACGTAGTGTCTGTGTGTACTGTTTAGGGGCCATATATCTTCAATAGACTTGTCTCTTTTGCCATTCCTTTAGTCCTAGTGTGCTCCAGGAACAGAAGAATAAGTTGATTCCAAAAGGATTGTTAAAACCTTCTTTCGAGGAAGACCTACCCAGCTCGTCGTCCTCTGCTAGGTCGCATTTTTCCAGTAAAGATAAGGGTAAGACCTCCAAAAGGCCTTCTCCAGCCTCAACTTCTGTCTCTGAACCTCCACAGAAGTTAACTAAATCGGAGATGGTCTCTGTCTCTTCGGCTCCACTGTCCTCGGAGCCGATCGAGATTCTGGACATGGGCTTTGCAGTGTCGGCACCCAGTGCTTCGGTGCCGATCACCAGCAGTCCTCTTCGGAGCCAGTCTACAGACATTCCACCATTCTCCCCTACTTCAAAATCACCTATTATTACAGAGAGCGAGGTCTCCAACACTGTCCTTCAGATCCTCCAGGAGCTTTTCTGAAGAAGACATCGAGAGAGTGGTTCTCAGACTCCTTAAGTCATCGGCCTTGCCAAAATTTTTATTGGCTCTGACCACTTCTGTCTCGGAGCTGACTCCTGTTACCGACCCTGCTCTTTTTCCTCCTCCAACCCAGATTGGGCCCTTGGAGCCAATACTGTCGGTACCGACTATAGTGGTGTCCTCGGCTCCAGCACCCCGGGTGGTTGTCTTGGAGCCGAGCCCCGCTTCGACACTGTCGGCACTGTATGAAGTGTCTAGGGTCCGGAGCTCTTTGGTTGGGCCTGAGGGGGACACTTGGAACCGAACCTCTTTGGTGCCGAGTCTTCCTCTTGGTGCGTCAGCCCAAGTGAGCTCAGACCCTACATCGTTCTTGGAGCCGATTCCTTTAGAGATATCGGCACCTATGCTCTCTTCAGAGCTGGGGCGTCATTCAGAGCCGGGAGAATCGGTTTTCGTGAAGATGAGGAGCATGTTGGATAGTTCATCTGTACCACATAGGAGTACCAATGCTATACTCCCTCAAGCTCCGACTACGGTCTCAGCATCCTCTCTCCCCCGGGATGGTAGAGACTCACAGCCTCAGGATCCCCGTTTGGGAGGTCCCCGATCTTTCGAGACCTCCCCAGAAGACAAACAAAACCGAAGACCCCACTGAGGAGCCCCCTTGGATCATGTAAGAGGAAGCATGTAGACTCCCCTGATGAGTCTGTCACATCTGACCTCAATGAGTCAGAGGGGTCCCCTAAGTCGTCCTCTGAAGATGTCTCCTTTGCAGACATTTTGGAGAGCCTCAGGCAGAGAGGCGGCTGGCCCACCATTACCCCTTCCGATGAGGAGTCAGTGTACCTGAAGGCTTTTGCGTCTCAACCCTCAGCTTCATGGGTGTCTCCTCCATTTGATTAATTGCTAGATCTCATGAGTCAGAAGACATGGCAGACTCCCAATGCCGTGGAACCGGTCCCCAGGAGGCCAAATAAATTTCTCTCCGCCCCTAAGGACAAAGAGTTTTTATTTAAGGGTTTACCTGTTGATGCCATGGTGGTGGCGGTGGCCACTAAGAAGGAGCTAGCAGAGACTACTTCTATCCATCCACCTAATAAGGAATCCCGAACAATGGATAGGTACGGGAAGCGTATCTTCTCTTCAGCGGCTTTTACACTCAGATCACTGAACTGTCCATCACATTTTACGAGACGTCAGAGAGATCTCTTAAAGGAGTTAGGAGATACTCTTCAGGGTACCTCGACCAAAGCAGTCCCATCTACAGTGTCTGCTAAGTTGGCTACCCTCACATCTGTTGTTAATTCCTCCATGTGGCTGATCTCATATGCAGCTGATGGTGCGAGTAGGGCAGCGGGTTCAGGAGTCTCATTAAGGAGACATTCCTGGATGCGTCTATGCAACTTTGCTGAGCCTTTCAAGTCTACATTCACCAATGCTCCCATGGATGGATCCACTTTTTTGGACCCAAGGTGAAAGATACCCTCACCAGGTGTGAGCAGGAAAGAAAGACTGTCTCTGCCATGGGAGTCCGTTTTACTGTTCTTTATAGACCTTACCCTAAAGGTCAGAAGAGTGGCAAAATGTAGTTCAAGAAATCACAGAGACCTTTCCAGGAAACACAGGGTGATGCCTCCTTCAGAGGCAGGGGAGGAGGAAATAATGGTAGATGTCGCCCTAGAGGCAGGGGAGGCCCACAAAATCAGGGAGGTCGTGATTCCTTTCGTGACCGTCCCTATCAGTGTCCCTGATGTGGAACCTGACTGTGCATCTCTGGAGCCGGTCGGGGGTCGCCTATCCTTGTACCCAGAAGCCTGGCTAAATCTCACTCAAGACAAGTGGGTACAAGACATCATTACCAGAGGTTACTCTATACCCTTTTCCCATCCTCCAAGCCCTCCCAAAAGGATCCCAGATGTACTACCCAATCACAGGGATTAAGTGGCTATAGAGATAGAAAAGCTGCTATTAAAAAAAGCCATCCAAAAGGTCCCAACAGATCAGGCAGGATTCGGAACATACTTCAGGTTCTTTTTAGTTCCAAAAAGAACAGGGGACTGCAGACCCATCCTAGACCTCAGCAGGTTAAACGAGCATGTAAAGAAGTCCAAGTTCCAAATGGTCACTCTACAATCCATACTCCCTTTGTTAGGGAGAGACCGCTGGATGTGCTCAATAAATCTCCAGGATGCCTACTACCACATAAGGATGGACAAAGCATCAAAGAGCTACCTACTTTTCCGGCTGGGAGCCAATCATTACCAGTTTCTGGCACTGCCCTTTGGTCTCACCACAGCCCCCCGGGTGTTCACCAAGTGTATGGCAGTAGTCACAGCTCATTTGTGACTAGTGCCATGCACTTGGTGTTCACCAAGTGCATGGCAGTAGTCACAGCTCATTTGTGGCGTCAGGGAATCCAAGTCTTTCCATACCTGGACAATTGGCTGCTGACCACCACCACCAGGCATCGCCTAATTCAATCGAGAGATTCCACAGTCAAGCTCTGTTCCCAGTTGGGAATCTCGATAAACTGGGAAAAATCCTCTTTTTTGCCCACTCAGTCTATAACTTTTATAGGAGCAAACATAGACACGGTCGAGATGACAGCCAGACTGCCTAAAGACAGAATACAGAATCTTGTGCAACAAATTTACAGAATACTTCCACTTCAAAGAGTTAAAGCAAAGGTGGTGTTGCAGCTTCTCGGAACTATGGCGTCAACCATAACCTTGGTACCTTTAGCAAAACTACATATGAGAATACTCCAATGGCTCCTGTCATCCCAGTGGTCGTTTCAACAGCTGCCCCTACATCATCAGATCCTGATTACAGATTCTTGCAAAAAGGACCTACATTGGTGGATTCAACCAAGGTTATCTTACCACAGGGACTCCCTTTGTACCGCAGCAACCCATTGCCACTGTGACCACGGATGCCTCTCAGATAGGGTGGGGGGGGGGCATTATGTTGGCAGGACTGTCCAAGGCACGTGGCAAGAGCAGGAGGCCCATCTACATATCAGTGTCCTAGAGAAGAGAGCGGTGCTTCTAGCATTGCAAGCACTTCACGACCTTCTCCCTCTAGGGACGATAGCTATCCAGACCGACAACATGTCGGTTGTCTGGTATCTAAACAAACAAGGGGGAACCAGATCATACCCCTTATGTCGAGAGGCCATGCGAGTTTGGGATTGGGCGTTTTCTTCCCAACGCTTTCTCATTACAACGCACATCCCAAGGACTTCCAACGTAATAGCAGACAGGCTAAGCAGGGCAATTTTGTTACCTCACGAATGGTCCTTGAACCAGAAAATAGCCAGTATGATCTTTCACAAGTGGAGACAACCCTGCTGCGACCTCTTTTCCAGTCCTATCAACACCAAATGCAGCACCTTTTTCTCTCTCATCCCCCCTACGGGGGAGTCTCCAAGAAATGCACTAGTCCATGATTGGCCCCCGGGACACCTTTATGCTTTTCCTCTCCTCCCCAAGGTCATACAGAAAGCAATGCTGTTGGGAAGTAAGATGACCCTCATCACCCCTTACTGGCCTTGTCAGATTTGGTTCCCTTTTCTCGGGCCTCACCTGTTGGACTGCCCATGGACGCAGGACCCAGTGCCAGACCTCCTGACACACATGTCAGGTTCTCTTCACCTCAGTCTCCACACACTCAAACTGGCAGCGTGGCTGCTCCAGTTCCATCACTAGTCAGGCTTCATGATTTGTCTCCAGCTGTGACTCATATTATTACCTCTTCTCACAGGCCTTTGACCAGAAAATTGTATCATAGTAAATGGAAGAGTTTTTCCATAAGGGCACACAATAGAGAAGTTGATCCATTTACAGCTCCCATTACTATTGTTCTAGAGTTTCTTTCTGAACTCTTTCACCAAGGTTCAGCGGCTGCTACAGTCCGAGTTCAACTAGCAGCAATATCTCATTTTCATGTGGGGATTAAAGATTCCAGTCTTATGTCTCACAAACTGTGCAAATCCTTTCTTAAGGGTTCCACGATGTTAAGACCTCCTCTCCAAGACCCCATTCCACCTTGGGACCTGAATTTAGTTCTGTCTAGACTTACTCTGCCACTCTTTGAGCCAGCCCATAGTTGTCAGTTGAAGTTTCTGTCTTGGAAGACTCTTTTCCTCGTAGCAATAACCTCAGCCAGGCGAGTTTCTGAATTACAAGCACTGTCTGTTAAACCTCCATACTTAATTTTTCACAAAGATAGGGTCTCTCGCCGGACCAACCCTTCCTTTATTCTTAAAGTCTGTTCTCAATTTCACTTAAACCAAACAATTGAATTGCCAGTGTTCTTCCCTAATCACTCCAACAAAGCAAAGTATACATTCCACCAACTGGATGTACACAGGCAACTACATTTCTATATCCACCGGACCAAGGAATTTAGAAAATCAGAACAGCTGTTTATTTCCTTTGCTAAGGCGAGAATGGGCTTACCAGTTGTATTTCCTTTATTTACAGTTCTCAAGGCAAGGAGTTAAAAGCACATTCCACCAGGTCCTTCTCTACTTCTGCTGCTTTCCAAGCCAGGACACCTATTGATAGTATTTGTGCAGCAGCAACATGGGCCTACCCCTCATACCTTCATTTCCCATTATAAATTGGATTTAACTTCCAGGGGTAGAGCTTCGTTTGGTTCCACGGTACTCGGGAGTATCTTCCAGTGAGCCACCCATTCAAGATGCTAGGAACTCTGTCCCACATGTAATAATGGAGGTGAGATAGGACTACATAACATAAAGAAGTTATGTACTCACCGTAACATTGCATGTATGTAGTCCATCTCGCCGAACATTATTACGAACCTACCCACCAGCCCCCTTCCTGGAGGATCTGGACACAGTTTTTTTTCCCTTTCTATAGTGTTTTTTTTTTTTTTTTGCCACCAGGGCTCCTTTTATTATAGTTTATTCTTCCGGACCTTTGTTCCTTTTTCATCTCTGATTCTGGTAGACTAGTAGCAAACAAGATCTGGGGAATGTGCACATACATCATGGGATACCTATTAGCCACGAACCAATCAGAAGTTTTCAGGCTTTCTAAGCGGCCGAGTTGGAGCAGAGGATCGACTCCGAACCCACATGTAATAATGTTCGGAGAGATGGACTACATACATGGAACGTTATGGTGAGTACATAACTTCTTTTTTCCTAGACTTCTGTCCCCATTCGTTATATAAACATTTATTCATCCCTCAGTTTTCTATATTATACTGCCACTTTAATAAAACCCCTTCTCTTTCAGATACAAAAACATGATTAAACAAATTTGTTCCTATTATATGACATTTAATTCTTACTCAGATTAGGGACCACCCAGACTTGAGCACTTTAAGACCCACTCTGATAAACTACCTAATTGGAATATTGAGATGCAGATACTAACGTCCCCTTAACAACAACCTAAATCACCACTTCCTACATTTTACTAATTAATATGTAAACTCCTGCCTGAACTATATTTGTACAAATCTTAACTTCTATATCCTGAAAAATGTAAAGATTCTCAGCATATTTACAACTTTGGCATACTGCTATGCATAGCTCATAAATGTACAGAGGATCATTATCATATATATATATTTATAGTTGTTTCCTGAATGTATTACATGTACCTAAGGTCTTGGCTGATGATACCACCAACCTAATTAACACATGTAAAATAAATAATTATGCATATTTGAATTTGCATGTCATTGTTAGCGACTTAGGGTTCAAGGCTACAGAGAACTGTAAGTACTGTCATAAAGGAGTGTAAAAGATAGTTGAAGTTACTGGGGTATTATCAAGTAAATACAGTCTTCTGAATTTAAATTATTTTGTTTCCGTCTTAGGATGTTTCTGTAAATGAGGGAGAGAATGCTTTTTATACACACAGGCTGCGTCTGGTAGATCTGAGGGCTTCGTGGACTACAACTAACAGGAACATTGCATTTGGCTTGTATGATGGATACAAGAAGGCAGCTGTGTTGAAAAGGAACTTATCCACGGAGGCTTTGAAAGGGTTAAGGATAGATGCACAGATACAGAACAAGAAATTCAAACGTACTTCAGTCTCCTTGTATCCACTGTCACCAACATCTCCTCCTGTTCCTCTTGAGACTGGTGAAAAATTAGAAAAGAGCCAGACTGAAGGTAGGTGCTGTACTTTTTTACATTTTGAACTGTGCCCCTTATGTAACAGAGAGGTTATACTAATACAGATTGTACTCTTGACATACTTTTATCTGTGTAAGCAGTGATCTGTGGAGGTTTAACTTCTGCTCACTTTGATGTATGTTTTTTGTCTTTAGGCATGCATGAGTTGTGTGTAACCTGCATGAGCAGTACGTGTTACACTGTTTAGTTCTCAAGGTATATAGTTAAATTCCTTTGTTGTATTGCCCAGTTTACTTTCTGTTTGATTGCCTTATCTTTAGAATACAACCTGCACTGAATTTTGGGGATGGGTTAGAAAGCTTACGGTTTCTCCAAATCTTCAGTTGTGTATTCATGCATGTACCGTGTGACCATGGTATAGAATATATGATATTAACCAAATGCATTTTATGCTGTTTTGTCATATTATTTTTCAGAATAAAAAAATGCTTTTTATGTAATTTTCATCACGTGGTCAGTATTATCATTTATCCTGCTAAATTGGTTCCTTTTAGATCTTTATGTAAATGTAATGCATTATAAGGTGAATAGCAGACTACTGTTTGTTTCAGTATGCTACCTACACTGCTATCATAAGGCTAATGGTTTTGCTTTACTGCTGCAATTGCCTGGTGGTGGCTTTTTGCAAGCATAGCTAGAATTTCATAGGGATGTCTTCCTAGTACCATATCAGGAAAATTAAATCCAGGAAGCAAGGGAAGAGGGTTTGAGCAGGAATCATCTCTGGACGTGTTGGGTATAGGACACTGGCAGTGCATATATTAGAGCACTCTTACTCCATTATGCATCTGATGCAGTCATAATTGTTCTTAATCCGTTGCATTACAATATTAAGGATGTTTATGTTGTGCTGGCATGAGGAAATAAAACACTTGAGGTGTAGAGGTTGTGTTATCTTCCCATGAGATTGAGGTCTGAGTGGTCTAATGAAAGCAAAAGTGGATAGGTGGTGCTCAACATACACCTGCAACATTGATAAATGTTACTTTGTCATTTGTTTGCTCTGAGAGTGTTGATGGAGAAGTACAGAGAATGTCAGAAGGAGTTGCATTGTGTTTTTGTAGACTTAGAGAAAGCATATGACAGGGTGCCTAGAGAGGAGTTGTGGTATTGTATGAGGAAGTCAGGAGTGTCAGAGAAGTATGTAAGAGTGGTACTGGATATGTACGAGGGTAGTGTGACAGCAGTGAGGTCTGTGGTGGGAGTGACGGATGCGTTTAAAGTGGAGGTGGGGTTACATCAAGGATCAGCTCTGAGCTCTTTCTTATTTGCAATGGTGATGGACAAGTAGACAGACGAGATCAGACAGGAGTCCCCGTGGACTGTGATGTTTGCAGATGACACTGTGATCTATAGTGAGAGTAGGGAACAGGTGGAGGAGACCCTGGAGAGATGGAGATATGCTATAGAGAGAAGAGGAATAAAGGTCAGCAGGACTAAGAATATATGTGTGTGAATGAGAGGGAGGATAGAGGAATGGTGAGGATGCAAGGAGTAGAGGTGGTGAAGGTGGATGAGTTTAAATACTTGGGGTCAATAGTTCAGAGTAACGGTGAGTGTGGAAGAGAGGTGAAGAAGAGAGTACAGGCAGGATGGAGTGGTTGGAGAAGAGTGTCAGGAGTAACTGTAAAAGTGAAAGGGAAGGTCTACAAGAGGGTAGTGAGACCATCTATGTTATATGGGTTGGAGACAGTGGCATTGACAAAAAGGCAGGAGTTTGAGCTGGATGTGGCAGACTTAAAGATGTTAAGATTTGCACTGGGTGTGACGAGGTTGGACAGGATTAGGAATAAGTATATTAGAGGGTCAGCCCAGGTTGGAAGGTTTGGAGACAAAGCCAGAGAGGCAAGATTACGTTGGTTTGGATATGTGCTGAGGAGGGATGGTGAGTATATTGGAAAAAAGATGCTAAGGATGAAGCTACCAGGTAACAGGAAAAGAGGAAGGCCTAAGATAAGGTTTATGGATGTGGTAAGAGAGGACATGCAGCTGGTTGGTGTGACAGAGCAAGATGCAGAGGACAGGAAGAAATGTGGCAACCCCTAACAGTGTGTGTGTGTGTGTGTGTGTGTGTGTGTAGAGAGAGATATATATTCAGGTGCTCCCTGGGTATATTTTGTGGAATAATAGTTATGAAAGTGATTCCCCTTCCTTAACACAGGGTAGAATTTGTGTGTATTTCATCATATTATGTTTTTTCTTCAATGGAATTTGTTATATATTTCATGGATGTTTTTATTTTTGATACAGTTTTGTAGCCTATTTTTAAAAACATTTGTACCGCTATTAAAGTAACATATATAAATTAGTTACATTTTAGTAAGCATTGTCATACCTTTTATGATGTACACATTTTTTTGTAATCTTTCTAACAGCATTGTTGTTCCTATGGAGCTGTTACTTTCAGCATAATCATAATATTGTTGTGATTTGAAAAATGTGTGTGCATAAGCTAAATAAAGCTGTATTTCTGAATGCACATGAGCAGTGTTGACGGAATGTTGTGACGCACAGAGAGCAGTAGCTAAAAATAAATGGTAGATTTGATTTCTGGGTGGGTGGCTGGGAAATTAATGGGTTGCTTTATATTAAAGAAGGGGGGTGGTATAGCACTTCCTGAATTTAGTCTAAAAAAAACAGAGGAAGTGGTGAGATACATGAGCCAGCGAAGACATTCCATAAGTGCTAGAGGTGATTACTACATTACAGAATTTAATAAAAGACAGCATATAGCCTGATAAGTAGGGATATTGGAAATAGCACTTATAACTGAAAATGTATCAAATGTAGTGGTTCTGTATATCACTAATGACCTGATTGTGATAAATAGAAAGAGGGGGAGCTGAAGCAGGAGGAGGAAACTCAGACAACACTGACTGCATTAAAAGAACCCAGGAGACATTACTAGAGGAAAAGTGAAAGGAATAAAGTTAATTGGAACAGAATATTTCATATGATAAAGGGTTACAGATATTGTAGGCACTGGAAGAAGAAGTTGAAGAATCTAGTAAGAAAGAAAAAAGCAAAAAGCAGCTTCAGAGCAGAAGGTTGTAATAGCTGAAAGCTAAGCAAAATAAGGCTGGGTAGCAGTGGAATAGACTTAAAATCCCCATAAAGGGAAGAAATCAGCCAGACTCAAGAATGCTGTGTACTGTCAGTAAATGTTAATTGTTTTAAAACATGGAAAATCGACTAGCTATACTGTTGTGGTAGAACAAGTAAAAAAAAAAAAATAGAGTTGTTGCCTCACAGCAAGAGGTTCTCCTGTTTGATTCTTGGCTGGAGTGCCTTCTGTGTGGAGTCTGCATGTTCTCCCCGCGGTCAAGTTGTCTCCGAAAGACATGCGTGAATGGGCATGCCTTCGCTAAAGGTTTGACGTCAGGCAGGCAACTCGGCACCATAAAAAAAATCGACTGCCAATCATTAGCGGACCGGAGTTCCGCTGTGGCAACCCCTAACCGGGAAAAGCTGAAAAGAAACATGGCAGAATACAGACAGAATATCTCTGGGGAAAGAAAGTGCTGTAGTCCTTTGGATTGAAGAGTAGCATTTACTTTGAAAAGTAACAGAGAGTGACTATTGCACGACAAGACAATCAATGACATCATTCATTGAAGGCTAACTTGCACAAACTTTAAATGGTAGGACAGGAGAATGAGGATTCTTAATGTATATGCTGTATATGCTGTACAAAATAGGAATGGAAGAATATAATATTACAAAGCATGCAACCTTCATTTAATGATGAATGACAATGTTTATTGAGTAGGATAGTTAGTGACACAGCAGACAAAGAAAGCAAGATGAAGGTGTAAATAAAGGTAAAGCAATGCATGTAATACACGAGTGAAAAATTGCATACACTCAGAATATATGTATGAAAGAGGAGATTGAGAAGTTTTTGTTTGTTTTTTTTTTTTTTTTTTTTTGTAAATGTCAGTTTGTTTTAAACTGTCAAAAAAATGTTTCACTACACTGAAACATCCTTTTCTGGATTTATCAAATACAAAAGAATATAATCTGCAAATAAGGCTAATTTGTCTTAAGTACCAAACCAGTTATACCTTTATATTTGAGTGCCTTGTTTTGCCAGTGACTCTTAAGTATAAAGCAAATTACAAAGGGGAAAGAGGACACCCCTGCCTGATTCCTCAGTTCAAACACAGCTTGTCAGAGAAGAAGAATCCTCTTACCTTGATTCTTACATCTGACCTTTCATATGTCTCCCTAATTAACTCCATTGTTCTGTTGGTAGGAAATGCAAATGCTGCTAACTATTGAATGGCTTCTTTACATTAAGCCCCCTCCCCCAAGGATAACAGGATTTTCTTGCACTCTGCTTCCCTTTGGATCATCATCATACTGTTAATGTTGTCAAATGTTTGTCTCCCCACCAGAAAACCAAACTGATCCATTTCTATCAATGCTTTTAACATATCAACCATTCTTGTAGTTAGTATAGACATAAATGTATAATCATGGTTCTAAACTGAAATCTTGTCTATAGAATATTTTATTTAAATGGTCTTTACCCTCTTTGGATAATACAGCCACCACAGCTTTCTTTTTTCCAAGATGCTTGAACTGACTTTCCCTTTTAAAATATAGTTAAGCAAAACCTTGAATATCTTTATCACTTTTTTCCATCCTAACCTCCAAATTTTCATAGGAATACCATCTATTCCTGGAGACTTGCTTGTTGATTGATTGTATATAACCATTTGTATTTCATCCTCTCCCATTGTAGCTCTTAATTCTTGAACCTTATTTAACCTCGGCATATTTAAGTCTTAAATATATTTCTATTTGTGTCTTTTCTTTGTTTTCCCATTTCATTTTTGAAATATCCCAAATACCACATGCCACTATAGGATCTGAGGTTATTTTTTTAGTCATAGGCTCCCTTAGGCTGGCAAAAATCCCTTTCTATTTTCTGTTGCCTAAGTTGTTATGCTAATAATTTTGTGCTTCTTATATAGCTGTTCATTGTTTCCATTTATAATCTAGTGATGTTAAGTTGTCAATCTCGCCTTCATTCTTGCTTGATGGGTTTGGAGCCGATCCTTGGCTCCGACTCGGCACTTGCTAAGCTCGAGAGTCACTTTTACCAGCTCGAGGCAGCCCCATATCCCCTGATGCAAGGCGGTAAGTACCCAAATCTCGTTTGCCGCTTCGCTGATGAGGTCCTCCTTTTACCAGCTCCTGGTAAGTGTTTATTATTACTAAACTTTTAGCCCCCAATCAGAAAAATTTCTCTTTTCTATAGAATTCTATCATTCCTACATAATTGTGAGGCTTTTTCTGACTAACTTTATTTTTCCTTCTTTACCTTTTTAGTCAGGCCTTTATTCCCTCCCCCCCCCCCACCCCCCTGTCAGGGTGTGTGTGTGTGAGAGTTTTTACTTCACATACTTTAACTTTGCTGATTCGGGACTGTGTGTGTAGTGTTTGTTTGGATAGCACTATGTCTAAAGAACAAAGGGTCTCAGGCTTCAAGAAGTGTGACTCCTGCTGTCAGAAGATGTCTCTGACAGACGGTCACACTTCTTGTTTATACTGCCTGGGACCTCTCCACCTGCAGGACTCCTGTGCAATTTGTAACTCTTTTAGCCAGAGAGTCCTGCAGGAAAGGAGAAATAAACTTATTTTAAGGGGTCTCCTTAAACCGGAGGGCTCCCCGGCCAAATCGGCTCCGGGCAAGCCTTCTAGGACTACCAAGGTCCAGGCTTCAGTTACTAAGCCTCCGGCCTTGGCTCCGACTCCTTTGGAGTCGAGATCGGCTCCGACTGGAGCCGATCCTAACTTGGCTAAATCCTCGGCACCGATGGCTATCGGTGCCAATACTGTTACTGTCACTTTGGTGCCGGCTCCGACTGGCTCCGACCACCATGTGGCTCAGGCTTCGGTGTCGGCACCGACCTGCTCCGACACCATTGTTTCCTTGCCTGTATCGGCTCCGGCTGGAGCCGATACATCTGGACCTACACTCGGAGCCGAAAAGTTATCGGCTCCGTCTGGATCCGTGGGGTCTTCGGCTCCGATGGTTCCTTCGAGGAAGAGGTCCAGGTCTCCCTCTTTGGAACCGATACTGTCGGCTCCGGCCTCACCTCTTCTTTCGGAGCGGAGACATCGGAGCCGATCATCTAGGTCTTCCAGGTTGTCAGACCATGATTTAGAGAGGGTGGTAAGCAGATTGTTAAAATCACAGGCACTAGCCCAAATGCTTCATAATCCATCTCAACAGACGACTATTAGTCCACACCCTCTTCAAGTTCCTCCTTCGACTCTACCCCAGAGTTTGGAGCTGGAGTCTACGGGAATAGTTACTGCTATGGCTGAGGGCCAGATAGCCCCCCCCCCCCTTCTGCGCCTTCAGCATCTACTCTTATCTCCTCCTCGAGACCTTCCTTGGAGGGATTCGGTGGCCGGGCTTCCCTGGTCTGCTCCGAGGGGGTGATAGATTCATAGGTTCATAGATTAGTACTAGGCTAACTGCCCTTGCGAGCCATTTTAAGCCTAGCCAATTATCCCTTGTGAGACTCAAACCCTGTACCTTGTGTTTGCAAGGCAAACACCTTAACCATTAGGCCACTACCCTTGTCCGACCCCGCTCTTCCCCTTGGAGCTTCGGCCTTGGTGAGCTCGGCTCCGACTTCTGCCTCGGAGCCTTCCCTTTTGCTGGGCCCGGGAGTCCCAGTTTCTTCGGAACGGGTTCTCTCGGATCTCCCTGGGAGGGGAGCCTTCGAGGTGATGAGAAGTGTGCTGGCTCCTGGGCTCAGTCAGCAGTCTATTCCTTTAGCTCCTCCCTCTACGGTGCCTGTTGATATCTCTTCCCGCTCTCTTGCTCCCGGACCGAGAGATCCACCGCCTCAGGTTTCCCCACTGGGAGGAACCCCCTCTTCCGAGGATTCTCCTGATCCATCAGGAGATCCTCCGCGCAAGAGGACTTGTAAGAGGAAGCACCTGGACTCCCCTGAGTCTACTACTTCGGATACCAACTTAGATGAGTCGGAGGGGTCCCCAAGATCCCCCTCTGAGGATGTCTCCTTTTCAGACATCCTAGAACTCCTGAAACAGAGGGGTAACTGGCCCGCCATAAATCCCTCCGATGATGAGTCGGTATACCTAGAGGCGTTTGGTTCTTGACCCTCCACCTCCTGGGTGTCTCCGCCTTTTGACCCCCTCATGCAGGTAATCGCTCGAAAGGCTTGGGCTTCTCCTGATTCCGTAGAGCCAGTTCCCAGGAGGCCTTCTAAATTTATTACAGCCCCTTCCGAACAGCAATTCCTTACAAAAGGTGTCCCTGTTGATGCCATGGTGGTGGCGGCCGCCACTAAAAAGGAACTTGCACATCCTTCCGTACCAGTCCATCCTCCTAACAAGGATTCCAGGACCATGGACAGGTATGGTAAGCGGATGTTCTCCTCAGCGACCTTTGCCATGCATTCGCTGAATTATTTGTGTCACTTCACCAGACTCCAAAGGGACATCCTTAAGGAACTAGGTGAAGTAGTACAGGATCCTGCAGCTCCGGGGGCACAAGACAAGATTGCTTCTCAGCTAGGAATCCTTAACTCCATAACCAACTCTTCCATGCGGCTGATTTCGTATGCAGCAGATGGAGCGAGTAGAGCCGCAGGTACAGGAGTGGCTCTGAGACGTCAATCCTGGATGCGGCTCTGTAATTTTGCAGATCCCTTCAAGGCGTCCTTCACAAACTCTCCCTTTGATGGGTCAACTTTGTTTGGTCCTCAAGTGAAGGATACATTGACCAGGTGTGAGCAGGACGGCAAGACTCTTTCTGCCGTAGGGGTCCGTTTTTCCACCCCGTCTAGACCTTACCCCAAAGGACAGAAGGGTGGAAAGATGTGGTTCCGCAAATCCCAAGGAGTCACGCCGGATACACGTGGTCATTTTACCCCTAGAGGCAGAGGGGGTAATAATAACAGACGCTGCCCTAGAGGCAGAGGGGGTCCACAAAACCAGGGAAGCAGAGAGTCTCTCTCTGACAAGCCCTTCCAGCATCCCTGAGGTGTTGCCCGACTGTCCATCCTTGGAGGCAGTCGGGGGAAGATTACCGCTGTACCCACAAGCCTGGTGTTCCCTCTCACAAGACAGATGGGTACAGTCGATCATATCCGAGGGTTACAAAATTCCTTTCGAGGAAAGTCCCTTCACTCACAAAAATTCCCTTCCAGATGTGCCACCCGGTCTAAGGGAAATCGCAAAGTTAGAAGTATCAAAGCTTCTACACAAAAGGGCCATTCAGCCAGTTACAACAGACCATGCAGAGCCCGGAATCTACTCAAGGTTCTTTTTGGTCCCCAAAAAGACGGGAGATTGGAGACCAATATTGGACCTCAGCAGACTCAACAAGTCTGTGAAAAAGACGAGATTCGAATGGTCACACTTCAATCAATTTTGCCCTTCCTGGGCAAAGACAACTGGATGTGCTCAATAGACCTTCAGGATGCGTACTATCACATAAAAATTCACAGACGCTCCAGAAGGTTTCTCCGTTTCGGCTGGGGTCCAGTCATTTTCAATTCAGAGCCCTGCCCTTTGGTCTCACTACAGCCCCCAGAGTGTTCACCAAATGTATGGCAGTGGTCACGGCTCACCTGAGACGTCAAGGATTCCAGGTTTTTCCGTATCTCGACGACTGGCTCCTTTCAGCCACCACCAGGCATCAACTTCTCCAAGCCAGGGATTACACCCTAAATCTCTGCACTTAGTTAGGAATTTCGATCAACTACGAAAAATCCTCCTTGTTGCCCTGCTAGTCTATTACTTTCATAGGCGCAAATTTAGACACTGTTTGGATGTCAGCAACCCTCACAGACCAAAGAATCTCAGATATCCAAAGTCACATGCGGATCATCCTTGCCAGCAAAAAGGTGCAAGCCAGACTGGTCCTGAAAGTGTTGGGCCTCATGGCAGCGGCCATTACTCTTCTTCCCTTGGCCCGCTTCTACATGCGTCTTCTTCAATGGATGTTGTTCACCCAGTGGTCTTACCAACAACTTCCCATGCGTCACCAAATCCTGGTGACACAAGCTTGCAAAAACCACCTATCCTGGTGGATTTCTTCTCCCCAGATTCATCAGGGCAGACCCTTTGTATCCCCAGCCCCGGTAGCCACAGTCACTACGGAAGCCTCTCTGATCGGGTGGGGGGGTCATTATCAGGCAGGATGGTTCATGGGACGTGGCAACCATTCGAATACCACCTGCACATAAATGTCCTAGAGATGTGAGCAGTGCTTTTAACGTTGCAAGCCCTCAACGACTTTCTTCCCTTGGGAACAATTGCAGTTCACACGGACAACATGTCTGTAGTATGGTATATCAACAAACAGGGCGGAACCAAGTCCTACCCCTTGTGTCGAGAAGCTCTCAGACTTTGGCAATGGGCGATCTCCTCTCATCGGTTTCTGGTAGCAACGCATATCCCTGGGAAAACCAACATTTTAGCGGACAGATTGAGCAGAGCTATTCTCATGCCTCACGAGTGGTCTCTCAAACAATCTATAGTGGAGGAGATTTTTCTAGAATGGGGCCGCCCATGTTGCGATCTTTTTGCTACTCCCCAAAACAGCAAATGCCCAGACTTCTTCTCTCTCTGCCTTCCCACTGCCAGGCCATCCCCCCAGAGACGCTTTTACCCAGGATTGGCCCCAGGGACTTCTTTATGCCTTTCCTCCCTTTCCATTGATTCCACAAGTACTCCAGAAAGCCACCGTTTTGAGAGCCAAAATGATTCTCATTACCCCTATTGGCCTCGACAAATTTGGTTTCCGTTCCTCCATCGTCACCTATTGGTGCAGCCGTGGCATCTGGACCCAGTGCCAGACCTTCTGATCCACCAATCGGGTCACCTGCATCGGTCCATTCCTTCTCTCAACCTCACAGCTTGGTTGCTCCACTTCCTTCCTTAGCCAGGCTTCCTATGATCTCTAACCCGGTTAGGGATATCATAGTGGCTTCCCTTAAAACCTCTACTAGAAGGATTTATACCAGCAAGTGGAAACTCTTCTCTTTTTGGGCAAAATCAAAGAATATAGATCCCTTTACTGCCCCTGTTCATGCAGTTTTGGATTTTTTAGCGGAAATCTTTCACTCGGGCTCTTCATCTTCCACGGTCAAAGTTCAGTTGGCTGCTATCTCGAACTTTCATGTCGGGTTTGCAGATCACAACATTATGTCCCACAGGCTTTGTAGAGCTTTTCTAAAAGGGATTTTTCTCCTTAAACCTCCTGTCAGGAGTCCTCCTCCTCCTCCTCCTCAATGGGACCTAAATCTAGTGCTGACATCCTTAATTCTTCCTCCCTTCGAGCCAGCTGTTTCATGTTCACTGAAGTTCTTTCATGGAAAACACTCTTCCTTGTCGCTATTACCTCGGCCAGGAGAGTGTCAGAACTTCATGCTCTCTCTGTTCGTCCCCCTTATTTGGTCTTCCACAAGGACAGGGTATCCTTGAGAACTAATCCATCCTTTTTGCCTAAGGTGGCTTCGAAAACTAATTTGAACCAATCTATTGATCTCCCTGTATTTTTCCCTAATTATTCCAACAGATCGGAACAAAAATTACATTATCTTGATGTTCACCGCCAACTCAGATATTATTTGGACAGAACAAAACAATTCAGGAAATCCGATCAGCTCTTTCTTTCTTATGCTGTAAATAAGAAAGGCCTTCCTGTTTCCAAAGTGACCTTATCTAGATGGCTTTCTTCCACCATCTCCGAAATCTATCAGCTCAGGGGCAAACAGCTATGCTCAAAACCAAAAGCGCATTCCACCAGAAGTTTAGCCACTTCCACAGCCTTTCAGGCTAGACTCCCTTTAGACACTATTTGTGCAGCAGCCACTTGGGCCACTCCTCATACCTTTGTTTCTCATTACAAATTGGATTTGGCCTCCAGGGATAGAGCCAGTTTTGGTTCTATGGTTCTCAAGAGTCTGTTCCATTGAGCCACCCAGGATAGAGGTGCTAGGACGGTCCCATCAAGCAAGAATGAAGGCGAGATTGACAACTTAACATTGAGAAGTTATGTACCTACCATAACGTTCCATGTCAGTTGTCTTCTCTCGCCTTCTTTCTTGCGACCCTCCCTCCTACCCTCTTGCCTGGACAGACCTTGATCTCCCTTGTTTGGAAGATTGCTTCTTTAGGCACCAGTTAGTTACCTGGTTCCCATTACAGCCCTTCCTTTAGGCTAATTGCTTTCTTTCCTCAGTGGAAAGTTTTTTGTGCTAGGTGTTTTTCCCTATAGGTACAAACGAGATCTGGGTACTTACCGCCTTGCATCATGGGATATGGGGCTGCCTCGAGCTGGTAAAAGTGACTCTCGAGCTTAGCAAGTGCCGAGTCGGAGCCGAGGATCGGCTCCGAACCCATCAAGCAAGAAAGAAGGCAAGAGAAGACAACTAACATGGAACGTTATGGTAGGTACATAACTTCTCATTTTCAACCTGTCTCCCCAAATCCCACCATGATCAGACTAATTTTTTATTTCAAGAGTTTTAGATTTTACTAAAATCTTTGAGATAAAAAAAATAATGTTAGGTGATTTTTCTTGAGAGAATGATTTTAATTGATGTGGGTCTATATTGATACATACACGTCTATATAGTCAAGAAGAAGGAAGTAGTTAGTGTGCAGGAAGAAGCACAAGCATGGTAAAACCTTTTTCATTTATTTTAAAGTATTTTTTTCTGTCACTCTGTGTGCTACAGGATGTGGGAAGAAGGTTAAGTATTTCAAGTGTGTGTGTGTGTGTTTATGGACACATGGACAAACTACTGAAGGGATCATGGGGGGATTGCTTCATTTGCTATCATTGGAGTGCTTCTGCATATATTGACACTAAATTAATTATATACCCCAACAACACTTTCAGTAGCATGTCCATGTCTGCACAAGCACTTTTTCTGACAACAAATTAATCATTTCTCCCAATCATTAGTTTGTCCATGTCTGCACAAGCACTTCACTCACATCAAATTGAACATTTCCCCCAATGATCCCTTCAGTAGTTTGTCCATGTGTATCCAAGGAATTCACTGACACCGAAAGTAACATTTCTTCCAAACGATCCCTTTTGTAGTATGTCCATGTCTGCACAAACATACCACTGACACCAAATGAAGTATTTCCCTCAACGATCCCTGCAGTAGTTTGTGCGTATCTGCATAAGCACTTCACCAACATCAGTTGAAACATTTCCCTCAACAATTCCTGCACAATCACTTCACTGACCCAAATGAAACATTTCCCCCAGTGATCCCTTGAGTAGTTTGTCCATGTCTGCATAAGCAGTTCACTGTCACCAAATGGAGCATTTCCCCAAATGATCCATGGACAAGCACCTTTACTGACACCAAATGAAGTGTTTCCCTTAGCAACTCCTCCATTAGTTTGTCCATGTATGCGGAAACACTTAATTGATACCATATGCAATATTTCCTTTACAGCTAACCCTTCAGCTGATTTTTCATGTCTGCACAAGCACCTCACTGACACCAAATGAAACATTTCTTCCCAGTGACACCTTCAGCAATTGTCCGTGTCTGACTTAGCACTTTGAAATCCAAATGAAACATTCCCCCAATGATACCCTTCTGTAGTATTGTCCATATATGCCCAAGCACTTCACTGTCACCAACTGAAAAGTTTCCCCAACAGGCCCTTCACTAGTTTTTTTGTCTGCACTACCACCAACAACATATGAAGCATTTCCCTCACCTTACTTCATGTATACCCAAACACTCCCTAACATCAAAGTGAAACATTTCCCTATAAACCACTTCAGTAGTTTGTCTGCACAACCACTTCACTGATATCAAATGAAACACTTATCCCATTGACCCCTTTAGTATTTTGTCAATGTCTGAAAAAGCAGTTTTACTGACACCAAATAAATCATTTCTCTCAACGATCCCTTCAGTAGTTTGTGCACGCATATGCAAGCGCATCCGTGATAAGAAATACAACATTTCTCTCAACAATCCCATAACAAGTATGCCCTTATATGCACAAGAACGTCTTTGACAACAAATGGAACATTTCCCCCCCAATGATCCCTTCAGCATTTTATATACATCTGCACAAGAACATTTCCTGACACCAAATAACACATTTCCTCCAGCAATACTTTCAGTAATATGTCAGTGTCTGCACAACTACTTCACCGACACCAAGTAAAACATTTCCCTAATGATCATTGCGCAATCACTTTACTGGTGCTGAATGACACATTTCCCCCAAAAACACCTTCAGTAGTTTTCAGTGTATGCCGAAGCAGTTCACTGTCACCAAATGGAACACTTCCTCATTGACTCTGGAACAAGCACTTTTACTAAGATCAAATGAACCATTTCCCCAAAGACACATTCTATAGTTTGCCCTTGTAGGCCCAAGCACTTCATTAACATCAAATGAAATAATTCCCCTAGCGATCCACTTAATACATAAGCACTTCATTGACACCAAATGAAACATTTCCCCAACGATCTCCTGAGTAGTTTGTCCATGCTTGCACAAGAACTTCACTAACACCAAATGGAACATTTCTCTCAACGATCCCCTCAGTAGTTTCTTCATATGTCCATGCACTTCTCTGACACCAAAAGGAACATTCCCCCCAAACAGTTCCTTCAGTAAGTTGTCTGTCTGCACAAGCATATCACTGACACCAAATGAAAGATTTCCCCCAACAATGACCGCACAAAGACTTCATTGCTGACAAAAAAGAATAATTTCCTCAAATTAACCCTTCTGTAGTTTGTCCATTATTGCTGAAGTCATTCACTGGCACCAAATAAAATGTTTCCCCCAGTGATTGTTTTAGTAGTATGTTCATGTCTGTACAGGCACTTTTACTGACACCAAAAGAAATACTTTCCCCCCATTGACCCCCCTCAGAAGTTTGTTCATGTCCGCACAACTACTTCACTAACACCAAACCAAACCTTTCCCCCAGTGATCCTTTCAGTACTTCTTCCATATATGCCCAAGCATTTCTCTGACATCAAGTGAAACATTTCCCCAATGATCCCTTTAGTAGTTTGGCTATGTCTGCATAAGCAGTTCACTCTCACCAAATTGAACATTTCCCTCAACGATCCCTGGACAAACACTTTTACTGACACCAAATAAAGGATTTTCCCCAGGAACTCCTCCAGTATTTTGTTCATGTATGCAGAAACACTTAATTGACACAATATGTATCATTTCTAGCAGTTATCCCTTCAGTAGTTTTTCCATGTCTACACAGACACTTCACCAACAACAAATGAAACATTTCCCTCAACAACCAATTCAGTATTTCCCCATGTGTACCCAAGCACTTCCCTGACATCAAAATGAAACATTTCCCCTAGGACCACTTCAGTCGTTTGTCCATGTCTGCACAAGCACTTTGATGATACTGATATCTGTTCCTTTTTTGAGCCTGTGTTCACTTTATTTTAGGCTTTACCCAGCTATCTTGAGCTAAGAGGTCGAGATATATGCAAACTTTGCTGCTGCTCAATTCCTTTTACTCTTCACGTTCATGTATACATGCACACAGATAGACACAAACGTCTGCTCTCATTCACCCAACCACACACACACTCACACATGCAGAGAGAAATATAAATACAAATGCACGCACACACACTTTTGTATGGTTTTATTTATTTATTTTTACTTCTGCACTCGCTAAACAGCAAAAGCGCTGCTTAGTGAGTGTAAAAAGTATAAAATAATGACTCAATTGATCTCACTCCCACTCACATGCATGCATGCACACACACACGGTTATGGTTTAAATTTATTTTTTTATTTTACATTTGCTAAATAGCAAAAGCACTGCTTTAGTGAGTGTAAAATAATGGCAGCCGTTAGCTTTCATTCAGTCCAAGCTCCATGGCATATACACATGCACTCACATACAGTCACATACACACATTTGCAAACACTAGCATACATGCACTCACAGACATCGCATACAACCAGACACACACGCACTTTCTTTTTTCTGATGTCCTCTTTCCCTGGCACAGCTTTCTTTATTTTAAGTCTGAGCAAGGAGCTAAGGGCATAGTTCCCCAACCCAATGGAAGTTGGAGAGGATCACAAATCCACAGATATTATTAGTTCATCCAAGGAGCTGAAACAAGACTGGAATCATGGATTTACAGTATATTTAAAAGTAAAGTGACACTGTGAGTGAGAATGAAAGTGATGTGTTAAAGTGTGCATGACTTCTATCAGCTTAACCCGGACCTGAATTTTAAACACTGGGATTGTCCCTTTAAGGTGTTTTGTCAACTTCCCATTCAGTGGTTCTCTTTTTGGTCCAAAGGTCAAGGACACGTTAACTAGGAGTGAGGAGGATAGCAAGATGTTGTATGCCATCGGAAAGCATTTTGCTACCCCCCAGCAGTCCTCCTCTAGGAGCCAGAAATGGTGGGAGGGCAACCGCTTCTTTTTTTGTAAGTTGCAGCAGTCTTTTTCTGGACACTCCTAGTGAAGGTTCCCATACAGCAGTGGAGACTACCAGAGTGGCACCACCCCTGTGGCAGAATGGAGGGATTTGAAAGAGTTTTATCTGGGAGGCCTTTTCAGCATACCTGAAGGTTTGCCCTGCAGTCCTAATTTGGAGTTAGTTAGGAGTCACGTGGCTTTCTACCAAAAAGCTTGGGAGGCCATCACCTCGGACACATGGGTTTTAAGTTGTATCCAGAGGTTATGCAGTTCCATTTTTGTTTACTCTGAAAAAAAAAATCACTTTCAGACATTCCACCTTGTCAGAAGAATGATGTAGCAGTCAAGATTCGAAAGTTGATGGCTAATCGAGTCATCTAAGAGGTCCCACCAGACCAAAGAGAATCCTGAGTTTATTCCAAATTCTTTTCAGTGAGAAAGAAAATTAATGACCTCAGACCAGTTTTGGATCTAGATAAGTTGAATTGTTTTGTGAGGCAGACCAAGTTCCAAATGGTGATGGTGCAGATTGGATGTGCTTGACAGATCTCAAGGATGCCTACCCTCATATAAAGTTTGCAAGGCAGTCCAGGAAATTTCTGCACTTTCAGTGGGGCTGATCATTGTTAGTTGCAAGTTGGGCCTTTTGGTCTCACTCCAGTCCATTGTGTATTCACATGGCAGTCATGTCAGCCTGACTCAAGCTGCTAGAGGTTCCACGTCTTCCATATCTAGATGGTCAGCTCCATACTGCTTCCTTAAGAGCATCATCTTCAAAGCTTGGAACTCCTTAATTCATTTTTATCTGTCCTTGTGTATCTCAATGAGCTACAAAAGTCCATTTTATAGCCAGTCCAGGTTTTAAAGTTCCTAAATTGTCATTTGTATACGGTTAGTCAAACAGCAACATTCCCGATCCACAGGTTAGCATCTCTTCCATCACATGCTTTTCAGTTACTTCTTTATTATAGACATCCAGTCTCCACAATTCTTAGGCTCTTCGGACACATGGCAGCATATGTTTGCCTGATACCTCTGGTGAGGTTCAGTATGAGGATCCTGCAGTGGATGTTAGCAGCCCAGTGGTCATTACTCCTCCCATAGATTTCTCAGTTGCCATAACAAATAGTTGTAGGACTCGGGTGAATTGGTGGTTGGAATCCGCTTTGTTTGCTACAGGCTGGCTGTTTGTTCTCTTCGACCTCAGGCTATTGTCATGACAGAAGCATCTCTTCTCGGGTGGGGGTCATTTTGATAGGAAGATGGTCCAAGGAATGTGGTCATACTCTGAGGCCAGTCTTCACATTGATGTCTTGGAGATGAATGCAGCCGTCTTAGCATTGCAAGCTTTTCAGGACCTTCTCCTCATGGGTGGGGTCTTGGATCAGATTGACAAATATGTCTGTGGTCTAGTACCTGAACAAGCAAGGGGTAATTCAGTTTTGCCATCTTTGTTGTGAGGCTATGGGGATAGGGCAATCTCTGTTCAGCAGTTTCTGATCACAATGCACATCCTGGAGAAATCCTACATCTTGGTGGACAGCTTAAGCAGGAACAATCTTCTTCCTCATGAGTCGTCCCTGAATCTAGTAGTAGTAGTAGCTCGGAATTTCTGATGCCTAGGACACATCTTGTTGTGATCTGTTTGCCACCCCATCCAACATGAATTGCAGCAGTTGTTATGCCATGATTCCCCAAGAGGGACAGTCACAGAGGAATGGTCTTTTGTATGCTTGATCCCTGAGGCTACTGTACACCTATTCTCAGACTCCTTTGTAATAAAATTTCTTCAGAAAGCAGCCTATTGCAATGCGACTGTGAATCTCATTGCCCCATTCTGGTCCCACTAAGTTTGTTTCCCGTTTCTATAGCCTCAACATTTGCATCCACCCTAGGTGATTAGTCCCATTCTGGGGTTGATTTGTCATTCAGCAGGAATCTCCCTCCCATACTTCATAGCTTCAAGCTAACCACATGATGTCTTCAGTCTCCTTGATGACCAGGATTCTAAAAAACTCTAACAGCATTGTAAGTATTTTAACCTCTTCACAGAAACCTTCTATATGGAAGATCTGTGTTAGTAAATGGAAACACTGTGTGGTTTGCACATCTACTAAAGGTCTAGACCCCTTTTCAACCCCACTTGGTGTAATTTTGGATTGCCTTGATGATGTCTTTCAATCCAGTCTGAGTTATTCAGCTATCAGTGTTCAGGTGGCTGCTATTTCTAATTTTCACATCGACAGAAATAACACACCTTTAGCTGCCATAAAAATGTCTAAGGCCTTCTTGCGGGGTATGTCCTTCTTATGACCTCCAATTCAAAGTCTTGTACCTTCCTCGGATTTGCCTTTCGTGCTGCAGGTGTTATCCGGTTCTCCTTTTGAACTGTTGGTTACCATTCCCTTAAAGTTGCTTTCTTGTAAAACTGTCTTCCTGGTGGCTGTCACATCGGCTAGATGGGTGTCTGAGCTTACAGGCTTTGTCCCTCTGTTCCTCCTTATCTGATTTTTCTATAAGGATAGGGTAACCATCAGGACTGATCCCTCCTTTTTGCCCAAGGTAACATTGGAGTATGCATTGATCCAACTTATTTATTTGCCTGTATTCTTCCTGAACAATAGTAATAAAAGCAAATATTTGCTGCATTGTCTGGATGCTCATAAACGGCTGACATTCTGCTTGGACAGAACCAGAGCCTTTAGCGAAACAGCGCAACTCTTTATTTCCTTTACCAAGACCATGCCAGGCAGGCCAGTGTCAAAAGCAACCTTATCCAAATGGATTTGTGATTGCATTTATTTTGTGTACTACTCGAGAGGAAAGTCTTTATCAGCAAAACAAAAAGGACATTCAACCAGGACAGTGGCTACTTTTTTTTTTTCTCCATAGCTTCTATTGATGACATTTGTGTGGCTGCTACTTGGGCCAGCACTCATAGTTTTGTGTCCCATTTTAATTTTGATGTGCGATCTAGGGCCAGGTCCTCTTGTAGTTCCAACATTCTGTGAAATGTTCTCTCCTAGGGCCTCCCTGGGTTAATATGTAGCTGAGGACTCTGTCCTACAGGTTGAAGCTGGATGGAAAAGACAGCATTGAATGCAAAAGTTATGTACTTACCATAACAGATCTGTGTTGTGTCTGTCCAGTTCAACCATCCCTCACTCCTATCATAACCTCTTTGAAGTTTTTGTTCTCTAAGCGAGCAGGAGTCTGGGTCTTCCTGGCTTCCCCTTTGTGTCCTTTGTTAAGCTCCTAGAGGTGTGTGTACAATTTTTTTAGATGTGTGTGAAGGGAAAACGTAATCTGAGGTGGATGGGGAACAGTGTATTATGGGTGGAGGAGGCAAAGCTCTTCAGATGAAGTCTTTGAGAAAGGCTGGCATTAGATCCAAATCAGACCCAATAACCCACAGATTGAACCAGACGGAAACAGACAACATGGATCTGTTATTATGGTAAGTGCACAAGTTTCATTTATCCTTCATTGACTGATCAGTAAACATATATTTTAAATTTATAATTCCTCTAAATCCTCCTTCACCTTTTTCTTTCACCTAGAGATATCTCCTGTCTCTCTGTCTCTGTACGTCCGACCTGGCTAATGTTCATCATTAGATCACTTCTGCAGTAGCCTTAGCTATATGGGTTATATCCTGCTGTAGGGTATGGCAGGCCAGCTTTCAGATCTTAAGAGCACCTTCCATGTTCCTAGACAGCTGGAAGCTTGAGCAGAGCAGCGAAAAAACAGCAGTCTTATCTTGTCTCCTCTGTATGAAGAAGCAACCTTCCAACACCAACACCTCTAATTAATAAGTAATGCACTTAATTTTCCAAATGTTTCCTGTAGTGCAACCACCTGAGGCTCATGTTTTCTTAAAAACTTTACAAGTGAAACTAACCTGCCTCATGATCAAGAACAGTTTTGTGCTTTCCAAATCTACAGATTGAACTTTTTTTTTTTTTACTTTTTGCCCTTTACAAATTAGTAGCCATATTTGTTTACAGAAAAAAATGAGAGAGAATAGTTTAAAATTTCAACTGATCTAAAACAGGTAACGACTATAGCAAAAAATAAAAAATAAATCAAATCCACCTAGATCTGAATTTGAAGAGAGATTTTTTTTTTCATGTTAAGTAATCCACCACCAACTTGATTGTTTACTCTTTCTCACAATATTGACCTGGTCACTTCAACATCTTTTCTACACTTAGCAGTCTGCTAATTATATATACTAATGCAGAGAAAGGGCATATTCTGAAATCTCAGGTATTATGTGTCTGTTGACAATCTCCTTAGTCGACCAAATTGTATCTGCTGTAAGCAATTTCAACCATATTTGGTGATCCCATTTTATATTATGTATAAGACATATATATATATATATATATATATATATATATATATATATATATATATATATATATGTGTGTGTGTGTGTGTGCGTTTATACATAATTTGTGCAACAGGAAGGTTAATCCTCAAAGTTATTTGGATTACTACTGGCTTTCTTGTTTTTCATTTGCTGTTTTAATTTGATTTGTACTGTTTAGATGGATAAGAATTTCAAAAGCTGTACTAAGTTTGTGCAAAAATTCCCAGCTCAAGAAACACGATGTATGCATGGTCTGCCTAGGCCCAGAGTAGCTCAATATTGAGTGCTCTATTTGCAAAGGATTTGGCACTCACTCATCAGTAGATAGGAAAGCTTAATTTTTTGTTAAAGGTCTAATACCTCCAAAGCAGGCAGCAAAATCTGACAAAAAAAAGATAAGGATAAGGAAGCTAAGAAACAAAAAAAACCCTGTGATCAAGCATCATCCTGTCCCTCACTGTTACCAGAGTATGTAGGTTTAGCCCCTCCACCTCTTTTAGCTCCTTTCCCAGTGCCAGTTTCGGCATTGGTGCTTTCTGAGCTGGTTTTCCACTTGAGCCTATCACTTCAGCACCATTATCTCTCAGCTCCTTGCCATTGGCTTTGCATCTAATTCATTCTACCCTGGCTTCTTTAGTGTTTGGTGGGTGTAGAACGCAGGAGCTTCACTCTGAGTCCTCAGAACTGTTTGTGGGAGAAGTGCATTTGGAACTGTTGTTAGTGTTGGGGTCCTCTGTGTTCAACCCTATACTACCTATCTCTAGCACAAGGTATTTTGTGTCATTTACTAATGCCGTTTGACAGATTCTAACTCTTTGGACCAAGTATAAAGGAAAAACTGACAAGGTGTGAGCAAGATGGAAAGATGATGTATGTCATGAGAGTCAAATCTGCGAGCCCTCAGGGATCCTTCAACAGGAATCTGAAGGGTTATAAATACCTGTGGTTGAGGAAATTCCAGCATGAAGGGGTGACCATGGTAGTGGTGACCCTTTTAATATGATCAAAGGGGTCAGCATAACTATGGGTTCAGGGATCCCTTCTCAGGAAGACCAGACCAGCACCTCCTGAAGGCTTGTCCCACTCTCTTCCTCTGGAGGCAGTCAAGGAGTGATTATCTTGTCACCTAGCTGTGTGAATAACCATTATGCAGGGCAAGTATGTGTGAAAAATCATATGCAAAGGTTATACCTTACCATTTTTCCATTAGGCCACCAAGACAGAAACTGCCATATATTCCACCCCATTAAATGTCAGTGGCTTGTTAGGAGGCATCTGTCCTCCTCCTCCTCCAAAAAAAGACCAGTTCCAGGATGTCCCACAACACAGAAGAGGATTAGGAGTTAATTCAGGATTATTTTTGGTTCCAAAGAAAAACAAGGACCTCAGGCCATTTCTTGATCTCAACAGCCGAAACCTGTTTGTAAAAAAAGACCCAATTTAGAATAGTAAGTGTCAACAGTTTTGCCATACCTCAAAGGAAATAACTGCATGTGCTCTATAAACCTTCAGGATGCTTACCTCCATATAAAAAACAAAGGATTCCAGTAGGTTTCTGTGCTTCTACATAGGAGCCATTCATTACCCGATGTTCATCATACGGAACACTGCTGCAAGTATCCTTAGCTATGTCGGTTATACACTGCCAAGGATATAACAGCAGGCCAGCTTCCACAGCTTCAGAGCACCTTCCATGCACTCAGATTGTTTGGCAACTTGAGCTGATTTGACTAAAAGACAAGTTTGGGCGCTAAGCTTTTCTGCTAATGAAGGGTATGCTCCTCTGAATCTTTCGAGGATCAACAGTTGGCTTGTGCTGTTCCTTTGCTGGTCACATAAGTTTCCTTTGGGTGAAAACCTTCCAGTCACTAAATTTTGTTTATTATTAATACTTTTCTCTTCAGGAAAGTTATTTTAAAGCTAGGAGTTTTTTTTTTAATGGACTGAGACAAGGCTGGACTGGACTTTTAAACAGTTGCGCTATTTTTTTTTTCTGTCAGTTTAAAAGTTGTTTAACATAAAACAATTTTTTTCTGTAGAGAAATTGTGTTTACTTTACTTTGTGGGTCGGGCAAAGTATTTTAACTTGCTTTTTACTGTGTTTGCATATGAAAAAATGTGACTTTTAAAGACTTTTACTTTTTACCATCATTTGCTGCTTGTTTTCCCTGCAAAAGAGGTACAAATTTCAGCTTGACCATGGAACAATCTGTTGGTGCCACTGTCTGTCCTTCATCCAGCCAGAAAATGTTAATAAACAGCCTTGCCATATCTGCCTCAGAAGCAGGTGGTTGACTTTGATGTGGCTATTAGTTGTACCTCAGATGATTCATCTTCTACTCAGATCTCTCTGGTGTAGCCCCTACCATCACTCTGGACTGGAAGTTAGCCATGTCTTCGGCATCTGTTAGAGTCCCCTCAGTGGGCAGGGGGTGGTCACTCCTGTCTGTCCTGGGAAAGGGAACAGGATTGGCTTCCCTGTTTTGTAGGAATGTTGTACAGATCCTTGGGGAACTGCTGCTGCCATTAATATCACTGGTGGTCCCATTTTTGCTGTCAAAAAGAAACAGAAGACTAATCAAGTGTTTACTCCTCCTCAAATTTCCTTAGACAGGATTAGTTTACTGAGTCTGGCTCAGAGTTTAATTCAGGCTATTTATTCTTATTATAAAGTAGTTCCTGGTAAAAGAAAGAAGGATACTGCCTTTCCTGACTAGATTTAAGATTCTGAATCTGGACAGGAGATGAAGGGGCAGATACAGGTTTTTCACCTAAGATTTCTGATTTAAACTCAGAGAGAGCCCAGTTTCTGACTCTACATGTGAAGGATGCTCTTTCTCTGAAACTGTTTCTAAAAATTGCCAGTGTTTTCAGTGAGAGAACACTGAGGTCTCTCAGTCACTTAGAAAATACTGTTAACAGAACCTGCACCCATTCTTTCTGTTCTCTCAGTTTTGAAGGATGTGTGCTGCTGCATGAAGTTTTGCTGACAATCATCTCTCTACCCGTAAAAAGGCAGATAGGAAATATAAGGTTCCCCAGTTTTTTAAGCTTTTATAACTGCAGTGGTGGTGCTGTGGTCGCATTGTCGCCTCACAGTAAGACGTCCTGTTCGATTCCCAGCTAGAAAGTCTTCTGTGTGGAGACATGCATGAATGGGCGTACCTTCATTGAAGGTTGTGTGTCAGGGCCGGTAACTCGGCGTGTAAAAATCTACTGCCAATCATTAGCAGACCGGAGTTCCGCTGTGGCGACCCCTAACCGGGAAAAGCCAAAAGACACAACTACATTTGCTTCTCAAACTTGATCCAGCATCTGTAGTGTTAGTTAATCCTTCTGGTGCTAAACACAGTTAATTCCAATCCTACTCTTTCTGATATGGTTGGAAAAGATTATTGATAAGTATGGGAAAAAAAGTGTATGTTTCTGCAGCTTTGATTATCAGAATTTTGAATTTTCAGGCTCTTGTATTAAAGTTTGTTCTACTAGTAGTGAAAGTATGAGGAATGTTTTGTCTGCAGTTTCTTCTTGTGAGGAAAAATCTGCTTTAAATAATTTAACTTTTTCTGTTTAAATCACTATAGCCATTGTTTGCAGTGTATGAATCTGCTGATACTTTTTCAAGAGCTATGGCAACTGGTACTGTTTTGAGGAGATTTACATGCCTGCATTCTCAGAACCTCCCTGAATATGATAAAAATGGGAATATACATTGTCTTTTGAATAGAGATTTAGTTTTAGGCCCCTGTGCTGCAGTGGTGATAACATGTGATGAAAGGGGTAAGCTGATACAAGGAATCTGTAAGATTTTTCAGTCCTCCTTTTCCATGGAATTCTCTAACACCTTATCCAGTTTTGGTAAGAAACAAAATAAAACAGACTCAACAAAATACAGGTAAAGGGACGTTTGAGAAAAAATGGCAAGGGGGTTCCAAGAATAATTCTGGAAACTCCCAAAACCAGAGATAGTACAGTTAATTTAGAGTGACTGTTTAAGAGACTTTATTCATCACTTCCACCCTGGCAACCCCTTTTTTCCTCCCAGAAGATCTGAATATCCAGTTTTCTCTTTGACAACAGATAGTTTCAGACAAATGCATTGTGAAGATCATTCATCAAGGTTATAGATGACATTGGATAGAAATTTCTCCTTTTCAGGGGTAATTCCTCATCCTCCAGCCCAGACTCTTGTCTCCACCTTCATCACCTACTGTCCCAATGAGTGATAGAACCAGTCCCCCCTTCCCAGATGGGAAAGGGGTTTTATTCAATGATGCTTTTAGTGCCAAAGAAAGAAAGAAAGAAAATAAAAAGAAATTGCTTGTAGGCGAGTTCTGGATTTTTCTTTCCTAAAACTGTTTGTGATAGTGTCCACATTCAAAATGATGTCACATCACAACCTGTTGCTACTACTTCCTCATTCAGGTTTCTTTTTTATATTAGATTTAAAAGCTGCTTATCATCATAACACATTTGTGTGTTTTGATCCCATTATAAGTTCTGTGCCTTACACTTTGGGCTATCCACCGCACCAGTAATGTTCACAAAGTGTCTAGCTCCATTTATAGCTCATTGCAGGCTACAGGGTGTCCATATTTTCCATATTTAGATGACCTACTTATCTTTTTAGAATGTTTCTCTCCTTCTTTTTTCAATTTCTCTATCTTGGGTGATAGATTTCTTACACAGGCTGGTATTCCAAGATAACATTCAAAGGTCTTGCTTGGCTCCTACTCACATAACTGTGTTTCTCTGATGTCAACTAGACACCACAGTACAAAGAGCTTCCCTTCCACAGGTGAAAAAAATAGATTTATATCTAGATCTTTTTCTTGGATTTTCCACTCAAACTTCAGTCACTACAAGAGAATACCTCAGGACTTTGGGCCTCATGGCTTTTATGTTTGTCAATATATTACTGGCAGACACCACAAGAGAAAAATGTAGTGGTATCTGAAGTCTCTGTGGTCCCAGGACCAACATCCCTTGTCTTTTCAGATCCCAGTGTTGTGGTGTGTCAGAAGGGAAATCACTTGGTGCAGACAGCAGCTATCTCTAAATCCAGGTCTCCCCATCTTCCTCCCTGTTCTAAAGCAGTCAGTCACCACAAGCACTTCAGACTTGCTTAGGGAGCAGTTTCAGGAGGGATTAAAGGGCAAGTTGTGTGGGACGCCAAGGACAGATCCAAGCACACAAATATAAAAGAGATGCTTGACCTGATGAAGGCAATCAGCTCTCCGAATCATCCTCTGTCTATGGGAACTCTTCAAGTTGTTACAGACAATATCACAAGCATGTGGTACATGAATAAGCAAGGGGCAAACCAGGTAGTACTCCCTCTCCAGACTAGCAGTGTTAGCTTGGGATATAGCTTCACAGCACACACTTACTTGTAGAGGCATCCTACCTTTCATCAGAGCAACACTGTGTGGCAAACAAGCTAAGTAGGGCAAGGACAGACCTTCATGAATGAAAACTATTTTAGGGGGTCTTCCAAGATTTGATCCATCTGTGGGGAGTTCCTCAAGTAGTCCTCTTTGCCTCCTCTCTGAGCAGTCAGCTGGCAACATTCTGCTTCAGGACTCCATACAAGAAAGCCTTGAAAACAGATGTTTTTTCTTTTACTTTTACTGGAATGTTCCTGAATACTTTTTCACCCACAAGGTCATTGTGACTCCCTTCTGGCCCAGGATACCATGGTTCTAGCTTCTTTTGGAAATGGCCAGAGGCAGTTACCACAAGCTTTCTTAAAGACTGGATTTACAAATACAATAACAAGGGTGTTTGATACATCCTGACACCAATCAACTTCATTTGACTGCCTGGATGATAGGGTCTTAATTCACTTTAGGCACTTTTTACTGAGGATGTGCAGCAGGTACTAATGGAGGTAAGAAAGCCTGCTTCTAGCAAATCATGTATTAGCAAGTGGAAAATGTTTTCTTGTTGGTGCCAACAGCATAACCGACACTCATTCAGGACTAGCTGTTTTCTATTTTTACAGTATTAGTATTTGTGAGAGTTATTATCTTATGGCTTTTCTTACTCCTCTGTCAAGGTTTATTCATAGGCCATTTCAGCATTTCTGTCAATGGATCCTCCTCTTTCAGTGCATTCTCTCATGTCAAAATGTTTTTGAAAGGTGTTTTGCGTATGAGGCCTCCAAGAAAAATGGTGGCCTTCCTTGAGATCTTAATTTTGTCTTAGAGAAGCTAACACTTGCTCCATTTAAACCAGCTAACCTAGCTGACTTGAGGGTCTTAACATGGAATAATGGGATGAAATTGTTTTGTTTTTGTCGTGTTCCCAAAGAGTAATCTTGATGCACAAAATTATTTTCCCAGCTATTAAGTTATTTCCCCTTTTCTACAGTTCACTTGGCAGTTTTTCTTTTAAATGGAAAGATTGCACTTTTATTAGTAGAGGAGTAGGCTGGAGAGGTCACTTTGAGGGGATGATGGTCCAAGGAATTTGGAACCAGACAGAGGACAGCCTTCATGCCAACGTCCTGGAAATGAGGGCAGCCCTCCTAACATTAAGAGAATTTCAGGATCTCTTGCATTCAGGATTTAGACATACAAAAAGACAGTATTGTGGTTATGTAGTTCTTGTAGGTGTGTACACTCTGTGTGCTCTGTCAAGCAGCTCTTCATCCTGGGCAGACCAGTACATTTACTTAATTGTTCAACCATGAACCTTTTGCAGTCTAAACCTTCCACATCTTCTGACACATTTGAGAATTGCAAATTTTCACATCTGTCTTGATCTTAAAAATCAAGCATCGCTTTTAATTCTTCAGAGCTTCTAGCTCAGCCAACTGCAGCATCTGCAATTTCTACTCTTTTCCCTCTCTCAGTATCATTTGAATCTGCTGAGAGAGCTCTCACTATTTCTTCAAGTCTTTTGTCAGTTATTTTGATATAATCTGTAACTGATTCACTCATCTTGATAATCTCTTTAAAAACTGTAAACTTTTCATGTAGTTCTTCCATTTCCCAATACTACAGCTCTTTTCCTTCTGTGCACATGTTGTCTTTAATGGGACTGTCTTCAGACCATTTGTCTACAACTGCTTCATTTCTTTCGAGTTTCATACTTTCTACTTTCTTCTTTACTGTAGTCATCAGGTGAATGTCATATATTTCACAAAAACCCTGCTCTTGACTCAAGCAAGACAGGATACCCGATTTTATATCGCTTCACTGGGTGGAGGGCTCGAGTCATTGTCTTTTCAATTTGGTGCCATACTGGAAAAAAAACCCTTAATTGCTGGTCTTAAGAGTTCTAGGCCTTATGGTAGCCTCAGTTACTATGGTCTACTGTGCCAGATTTCACATAAGGATTCTCCAGTGGACGTTTTCCACAAAATGGTCACAGCTAATAGACTCCCCTTCATTCACTATTCATTTTTCATCTGATTCCATCATGCAGGATTCTTTTGAACTGTTGACTAATGTCCCTATTCCTTCAGATAGGAAGGATATTTGTCCCACCTTCTCTGACAGCAGTAGTAACTATGAATGCCTCCTCTCTGGGGTGGGAGTGGTGGGAAACTTCGAGGGAAAGGATGGCCCAAGGAATTTAGAACCAGTCAGAAGCCAGTCTTCACATCAGCATTGTGGAGATGAGGGCAAATCTCCCTGGTGTTATAGGAATTTCAGGATTTCTTGCCTTCAGGAGTGATAGCCATACAGACAGCAGTTCAGTAGTCTGGTACATTGACAAACAGGAAAACACCTGATTTTACTCCCTTTTCAGAGAGACCATGAAAGTATAGCAATTTGCTATGGATTCAGGTAACCTTTTAGTGGCAGTACACATTTTGGGGATGTCCAACCTGCTATCGGACAGGCTGAGCAAGTCCATCCTAATGCTTTACGTGTGGTCTGTCAGTCTATCAGTGGCTCAAGAGATTTACAGTCACTGTGGCGGGTCTATATCACTTTGTTGAAAAGGCAGACGTTCGAACACCATATGTTCTACCTAACTTCTAACCTCAAAGTGCAAAACCATTGAAGGCTTAGAACAGCGATTTTTTTCCCAGGGAAAAAAAATCGCTGTTCCAAGAAACACACACACACAACACAAGCACACCAAAAAGACAGCAATCCACACACATGCAGTTAAAATCCTACATCTAACCCTACACTAAACTGTACATACACTACTATCTATCCGCTTACCTTAACCCAAACCCTAACCCTAAGGTCCGTCACTGTCGCACACTCACCTGACCCGCGCCCTAACTCTAACTCGCCTATCCTGCCCTAACCCTAAAGTCTGTCACTATCGCACACCCACCTCACCCATGCCCTAACCCTAACATCCACACAATCGCACACTTACCTGAACCCAACCCATAACTTTCCAGCAGAGTGCTGAAAATCACGAAGCCACAGAAACGGCCCACCGCTGTTCCGCGGCTTTGCGATAATCAGTTTTCAAACTTCAACATATGGTGTTCGAACTGCTGAAGTTTCAACAAACTGATATGAACCCACTGTGGCCAGCTGTGCTGCTCTTTGTGTGCCTCTCCTTGCATCACCAAATGCAGAAGCCTCTTCAACTAGATCCCCAGAGGGACAGTAACCAAGCGATGCTGTAGTCTGCCAGTGGTCCCCCATCTCCTGTACACTTTTTTCCCCTCTTCCACTGTTAACTAAGTTTTTACAGAGCGCTTCAACTTGGAAATCACAGCTATTTTTCATTGCTCAGTTTTGGTCCAGACACATTTGTTTCCCCCTTCTCAGACCTCATGTAAAGAAGACCCCTTGCTTTCTAAATCCACTGCTGGATACTCTTTCACACATCCCCAGTCAGCCTTACCGAGATCTTCACAACCTCAAGATCATCAAATTTCCTCCAGTTTTCCTGGTGACCTGACATGCTTCCTTCTCAAAAAATGTTACCCACATTTTGTCATCTTCTCAGAAGCAGTCTACTCAAAAAATATGTAAGAGTAAATGAAAACATTTCTGTTTGGGCAGCCAGTCATCTATTTGATCCTTGTTTTGCTTATGTTCCAGATGTTTTACAGTTTCCATCTACTTTGTATCAAGTAAGTTCCATCTACTGCTCCTTCAAAGTACATTTGGTTGTCAACTCCAGTTACCACTTGGCCTCTCATAAATTTTGCAAGGCTTTCCTCAAAGATAGTATTGTTTCTTTGCCCTCCCATAAAAGGCTTGGGATCTAGATTTAGTCCTAGGAGTATTGGCAAACTCTGCATTTGAACTTGCTGTATCTGCAGACTTGAAGTATTTGTCTTGGAAAACACTTTTTCAGGTAGCTATTACATCAGCCAGACGAATTTCAGAACTACATGCTTTCTATGTCACCACACCATATTTGGTCTTGTATAAGTGTAAGAGCTAACCCATCCCTTATTTTCAAGGTGGCTTCTAAAAATAACTTTAGCCAGTCTTTTAAACTGCCAGTGTTATTTTCAAATTCTTTCAACAAAGGAAAGTTTCTAGTACATACTTTAGATGTCCACAGAACCAAGACAGTCAGAAAAGATTCTCAGTTGTTTGTCACATTTATTCCTAACAGATTTGGCTCTAAATTTTCTATGCAGTCACGGTCCAGATGGCTGTCAGGCTGCATTTCCCTTATTTACTCTAACAACAAGATTCCTAAGCTCAAAACCCATAGCCCTTTACACAAGATCTGTGACAACTTCTTTGGCCTTTTTCAGAAATTCTTTCATCGATAATGTTTGTGCAGTAGCCACATGGTTTACACTATACACCATTCCTAAACATTATCAACTGAATATTACTTCTAGAACCAGAGCTGCATTTGCAGCTTAGTTTCTCAGTGATATCCTGTCATGATTCCACCCAATAGTTTGGGATTCCATCTCAACTGTTGGATTCGGCAGACTGTTGATATGGAATATGAAAGGTTTTTACTTATTATAATACTGATTCATTTTCATTCAAGTCTGTCTGATACATCATCCATCCCTCCATTGCCCGGCCAAATAGTTTTAATTGTTTAATATTTCATTGCTGCTGTTCTGGTACAGGTAGTCACTAGGCAGCAAAATCTATTTGAATGGGGAGCTCGCACAGGATTATGTGAAAGGTCATGGGGGTGAGCTCAAGACACTAGAACACTAGCTAATGGCTTGATCAGATCCAAAGAATGCTTTGGTACTGCAACTGCCATATTGGAAAAACTTGGATGAAAAAAGATCTAGAGTTATGGTAAATACATAACTTCCATTTTTGTCTTGTGTATGGGATTTAGGGAAGAAACAGAGTCATGTCTCTCAGCTTCTTACAGCAAGAAATTTGGACAAAGCCATAAATAATGGGGAGGGGGGGGACAAAGGCCCCAAAATAGGGACACTTTTTTAAATATTGGTCTTACAAAGTTAGATAGTTAATAGAATAATAGATTTTAGGTTAGCATAAACTTTCTGAAGGGTATGAAGTCTGAAACTCAAATGTATGTCATTATTTTCTGACTTCAACCCTCAATGATTTGTTGGAAAAACAGTTTTATGAGAAACAGATCAAAATATGAGGCAAAAGTCTGGGCATTCTGTGAAAATCTGTACAGTTGAGAGGTATGAAAGGAGTAGCTTAGAGTTTATGGGTATTATCTGTAGTAACTCAATGTGCAGCCAAGTTTGTATGCAAGTAACAGCCTCTTGTGTGATTTGAAGATGTGTTGGGATGTCTATGGAGCAAGTAAGTTTTGAATTATTAGCATATTAGATTAAGGAGGCTTGCTGTGAGGAGATATACAAATTGTTAATGAAAACAATAATAAGGAGAGGGCCAAGAACAAAGCCTGGGGGTATTCCCAAGAGTAACTAGCAAGACGTGTGTGTGTGTGTGTGTGTGTGTGTGTGTGTGTGTGTGTGTGTGTGTGTGTGTGTGTGTGTGTGTGTTAGTTATACAGTTGTGACAGATATGTGTTGGATAAGTAGCTATTGAACCATTGGAGATAGTCTGGGGTAGGCCTAAAGAAGGCATGTGTTGCAAGATTAATAAGACATTGTCAAAAGATTTTAACAAGTCAAGGAATGAAGAAGAAACTATTTTGCCACTGTCCTTGGCTTAGTTGATTGTGCTTGTGAAGATTAGTGGGGTAGAGGTTGTGTTGTGGCTAGGGTGAAAGCCACATTTTGTGGAAGTGAGGAGTTGTTCATGGACAAGTTAGAGGAGTAGTTTCTGGTGAATATATTTTTTTCTGAGCCTCTGGGACCTGCAAGACTTGGTCTTGGGGAGAAGGGGGAGCGCGGAGAGATTGAGTGAGTCCTTTTATCCCCTCCATCAGGTAGGAATTGTTTGGTGTAACAACTTGTCAGGTCAGCTGCAGTTAGAGTGGTGATAACCACCTTTGTGGGGTAGAATAATGTATAGCTGTTTCCAAATGAATGGAATATAGGATTTTTGTATTGACCTGTCTTTAAAATAGATATGGGGTTGGCTGCAGTATCACTTGCAGTTTTCATGTATATTGCTGGTGGTAACCTGGATTTTAGTTTTTGCAAGTTTATTTATTTTTTTTAACTAAAAGTAAAGATGGTACTGTAAGGTGATGGTAGATATGTTAGTAGGATGGGAACGATGTTTGTTGGGGGTTAATGATGGATGGAGTCTGTTTACTAAGGTTTGCTATGCTGTTAATTTAGTACTAGTTACACTAGGATGCTATTTGTATTGCAGTAGAGCTGGGAGAAGGCTTTTTCTAACTTTATTATGGAATATAACATTTGTCATTCAGAAGACCAGAATTTTTTTTTTTAAGATGGGTTGGGTATTCTTTTTCATCTGTGTTGATGTGTTTTTGGTAAGATTACATAGCTCTTTGATGTTTTGCAGGCTTTGTCATGTGTAATCTTGTTAACCATGTTTTCCAGGCTCTGTCTGTGTTTGGCATGAATAATTTAATACATTTGCTTAGCTGGTGAGCATGGTTGGCTTTTATTCTTTTCCTCCGTAATGGTGTTTTGCATATTTTGGAATTTTGTAATATATTCCTGAACAGTCTCATTTAAAGGTAGGGCTTTAAGAATAGATCAGTTATAGGATTTTAGGGGAATGCAAATGTGCTAGTGTTAACTTTTAATTGGTTACAAATTACCTTCGTTTAGGTTGGTAGATGAGAAGTCCATAAGTATATGCTTGGTCACTGAGAGTTATCAGGAAGAATAGCAGAAGAAATGTATTTGCTGTGGTCAGATACCATATTTTAATCTAGTATTGTGCCATTGTCATTAGCTTTGTTATATCTAGTCGACATAGTTATGTGTTGTGTGATACCAGAGAGTCATGCTTGTGGAGGGAAAGTCCGAGCTAAAAATATGCCAATAAATATTGACAGCTCCTAGTATTATTTTCTCATTTGAGATGGTATTATACATGCAGAAGAATACATCTTCCAGTAGGGTCAGATTGTTTCCTGGTGGGGATATATAGAATTATTATACCCTTGCTTTTGTGGTTGTTCAGCTTAAGAAAGATTTTAAGAAGCTCAGTATCTAGGACATTTGATATATTGTGTGGGCAAGCTGAGATGTAGGAATTTGAGTACAAAATGGCTATACCTCCTGCTTTTTTATATTTTTGATCTGCTCTGATAATTTTATAGCCTCGTAGGAATATGTCTTTGTCCTTTGTGTTGGATTAAAGCAAGGTTTCAGTGATGGCTAGGATGTCCGAGATTTTAAGAGACATCCAGGCATAGAGCTCATTTATTTTGTTGCGAATGCTAAAAAGATTAATAGTGCCTAGGCTGAGTTTTTTTAATAAGGAGTATGATCACTAGGGTCTTGTGTGTGGTGTGGTGGGGTAAATGTGTTGGAAGGTTAGTTAGAAGGTCCAGTGTTGGAGTGTATGGCCCCACATAACAGTATTTTTGGTGAGTACTGTAATGATATTGTATCCCCAGTTTTAGTCTTGTTTTTTGAGGGATGGATGGAAATGTAAGAATCATATATTGTATTGATGAATGAGGAATACATTGTATAGGTTGGGTGCAGTTCTGGGAAATGAGTGTATGACTGTGTGGTTGGTAAATTGTGTGTTTGTAAGTGAAGTGTATATTGTAAACCTTTATTTATTTAACATTTGTTAACCAAGAAAGTCCAACTTGGAACAAAGCCAATTTTCAGTGGAGGCCCAGGGAGAAACACTCCAGATGCATGTCTTTGAACATGAGAGAAAACCGGAGCTCCTGGTGGAAACCCACACTTAACTCAGGGAGGGCGTGCAGACTCTGCACAGAAGGCACTCCAGCTAAGAATCGAACCAGAGAACCTCTTGCTGTGAGGCGACAACACTACCGCTGCACCATTACACCATCCATTTACCTATGATAGGTTGTAAAATGAGAAAGGAAGCGTAAGCTAGTGGGCATGCTAAAATAGTTCAAAATTATATTGTATAGACACAAGCAAAGATAAAGTGGTATTTGTAGATTACAGTGCAGCAAATCAACTGATTATGCTGCAGCACATTTTACAGGAAGTAATGGTACGTAGAGTAGAAAGAGTCTTTGAATATACAGACCATACAGTGCTGACAGTGGATAGAGAGCAATGGGATAGGGTTATGGATAAGGAAGAATGGGAGTGAGAACAGCTTTGAAGATATTAGTAAAACAATTCAGAAAGGAAGTGGAGTGGGTTAATAAAGCAGGAGATAGAATGAGAGGAGGGAGAGGTTTATGGAGAGCATAGGGTGGCACAGTATGTGGTTTTGGGGATGTTTAAGAACTGTTTGTAGTTGCACAGGTTTGGGTATATGTGGTGCAATTTTTTTGTATAAGGTGTGTGATAATTGGTTGATAGGGGCTGGGTGGAAAATGTGACTGGCCTAGTGTTTGGAGAAGCTCAAGAAAACCCAGCAGTTAAGTTTTTAATTGCCTCATAACCCCAGGGGATCTTTCTCTAATTTCAGAAGTTAAATTGACATCATCCCGTGTTTGGGCCTTCCTGGGACAGTTCTGGTCACCAAGGTCAAATTGGCATGTCTTCCACAGGACAGGATAGTAGTAGTAGTAGTAATGAATCTATTTTTTCAAGGCTTTACAACAGGTTCATTTACCAACCGGAGCATTTTGTGATTGATTAAGGGTGCATATCAACATTCGTTTTAACATCCCTTATACAAAACTAGGTATGAAGAAGATCCAGTAGAATATGAAGAGCCTCTAGGACATGCAAGATCTGGTTTTGGAGAATGGATGGGGGGGTGATAGTGAGTGAGAGAGAGAGAGATTGACTGATTCCCTTTATCTCCTCTATCAGCTAGGAACTTGCTTGGTGGACCACCATTTATTCATCTCCAGATAATCACTGGCTGAAGAATTTTGTTTGGCTCCCCTGTCAAGGAACTTGGAATGGTTCAATGTCTTTTCCATCCATTGAAATCAGTACTTCCTGTATGCATTCTGTTTTGTACTATTCTTTCATATTTCATGGTTTAAGGGAAATAAAAGGCTAGACTTAATATTTTAGCACCTTATAGTCCATGGCAGGTATGTTTTTTTCATTTAGTTCATGAGTCTTAAAGGGTCCCATCATCCCACTTCATTGTGTTGACCTATCAAGAAGGATTTTTGATTCCTGTATCTCAAAGGAACTCTGGCTGAAAGTAGTTATGAGAGTTGGTTAAAGGGTAGAGTTTGTAAAGAGGAGATTGGTAACATCATCTCTAAAGCAAAAGTGATAAGTTGTGATGTTTTCCAGGGTTAATTGTTGGGACCCATACTGTTTGATATCTTTATGTCCAGTTTTCCTATAGAGAATAATATTTGGCTGAGCAAGTATACTGATGATTCAAAGCTGAGTTCAGTTATTACCAGTATAAATGATCAGTATTGCACTCAAGCTTTTTTAGAAAGTATTGATAAATGGGCAGTGGAAGATGCAGTGTAATGTATCATCAATAAAACAAAGGTCATGCACTTTGGTGTAAATTACTTTTGTTATCCCTTTGTGTTAGTACCAATAAAAGATAATGTTTTGAGTTAGATTTGCCTAGCATCATTAGATGTTTTTATGAAATTGATAACTTCTAAGAACAACATCAAGCAGAGATATAAAAGTTTTGTTCCCTATTTATAAAACTATAGTATGCACCCTTATTGAATATGGAGGTTGTTGCCTGTTCTTATAGCTGTTCCCAAATTCGGAGATTGGAGAGTGTCCAGAAATTTTTTACTAGACAAATATAATGAATGAGGGTACACGGCAGTACTACTAGATTAGATGGATTAAGAAGGATTTATCTAAGGAAACTTCATCGGTCCATCTTACCATCAGGGAATCTCGAGCCCTAGACTGCTTAGGAAAACATACATATGCTTCAGCAACCTTTTTATTGTGTACACTCAACTACCTTGTCAGTGTGACAAGTCTTCAGTGAGACCTGGTAACTTGAAACATCATTGTGAAGACTCAGAAACCCCCCAGAGACACACAAGACTGGAGGCTCAGTTGTTAGCTGTGCAGTCTGCCATGAGCAGCTCCATGAGGCTGTTTTCCAGTGCACATGATGGGATATCTCACACAACAGGTGCTGGCATCTCCATGCACTGTCACGCCTGAATGTGCTTGTGTAATTTTGAGGACTGCTTTAAGGCATCCTTTTTCAATGCTCATTTCAGTGGTTCTCCCCTTTTTGGCCCAAAGATCAAGGAGACATTAGCTAGGAGTAAAAAGGACTGAAAGACTGTGCCATAGGAGTATGATGTTCTTCGTGTTTCACTGTTGCGGTCATCACACTTGGGTTATCTGCCTGCAGGTAACTCTCAGTCATCCCGGATACCAGCAACTTGGTATTTCTGCGTCGGTTGCTGTCGCTCCAGGACTGACGTCAGATCGTCAGGGGTATGAAAACAGGCAGCCGACATCATTACATTAGTCTTTCTTGCTGAGGAGCCTGAAGCAGAAGCAGTTCGCACGAGTGCTGGTCGGCCGCTACCTGAGTTTCCGTTTCCGAATTGAATCATCCTGAAGTCTTCTAAAGCTAAGTTCCCCATTGGGGATAATTTTTTTCTTGCTCTAACTGATGTCAGAAAAAGTTAACAGTTGTCTCGCCTGTGGAAAGCAAATACCACACCGAGATTTCCATTTTTACTGCGTCACCTGTTTAGGCCCAGACCATGATGTACCTCGCTGTTGGTTTTGTGCCTTGTTAAACGCCCAAACTATTCGTCGTCAGGCCCTTATTGCCACTAAATACTTCTACTCTCGTTCTCCGTATTCCAAAATGTCTTCCGTAAGCCATTCAACTACCGATCTCCCGAAAAAACGTAAGGATAAGACAGACCGCACAGGTCCAAGACTGCCGATGATGCTTTCATTAAGCTAGTTGCCAGTTCGCCGGTACTGAGTGAGGTGCTTTCGCATCCCCTGATGCCCACTTCAGTGGATTCGCAGGCCGCTACCGAGACCCCCTTACAGAAAGAATTCACAATGACTTCTCAACTCCTCTTCTCGCCTCTGCCCAACTGCTCATGTCCCTAGGAGGAAAACTTGCCTATCATGCAAAAAACTGGACTTCCATCACCAAAGACCGATGGGTCCTCAACATTATATCCCAGGGGTACAAATTTTACTTCCACTCCCTGCCAACCCCAAAAGGGTTCCCAGAACTAACTCCAAACCAGTGGGCGGAGGCACAAAACCAAGTTCAATCCCTGCTCTCCATAAGGGCAATTCAGCCTGTTCCTGCAGAACAGATAGGTCAAGGGCTCTGTTCCAGACTTTTCCTGGTACCCAGAAAAGAGGACACTTGGCGCCCAAACCTAGATCTCTCCATTCTAAACACCTTCCTGGTGGTACCAACATTCAAAATGCTCACCCCTCAGCAGCTGCTTCCTATGCTGGCCAAAGATGCCTGGCTAGCCACCCTAGACCTAAAAGAAGCCTATCTGCACATCCCTATCAGGGACTCATGCAGGAAATACCTACGCTTCAGGGCAGGATCTATGCATTATCAGTTCTCTGCACTTCCCTTTGGCTTATCCACTGCTCCCAGAGTATTCACAAAATGCCTATCTCCAGCCATTGCCTACCGCAGATAGAGAAAATTTCAAATTTACACGTACTTGGACGACTGCCTGATTCAGGCAGACAGGAAATGCTGTTACAGCACCTGACATTTGTAAAGAACCTTCTAACCTCCCTGGGGTACACTATCAACGAAAAGAAGTCAAAATTAGTCCCCAGTCAAAAGGTTGTATTTCTGGGAGCAAGCTTAGATACAGCATCCCAGATGGGATTCCTTACTCCAGAAAAAAAAAGCCTATCTGATAGGCTACTTCTCTCGAATGGCCACCAGAACCCAGCTATTAGCAAGGAAAATCCTGCAGGCCCTAGGGGTTATGGCCTCTTGCATTCTACTAATTCCATATGCCAGACTGCATATGAGGGAACTTCAGTGGTACTTAAAAAGTCTTTGGTGCCAACATTCTCAGAACCTGGAAACTGTCATTCCTATCATACCTTGTCTAAGGACAGAGTTTCTTTGGTGGGCAGCAGCATGCAACCACAACAAGGGACTTTCCTTTACTCAATCCCACGCCAACCAGACCTTAACCACAGATGCATCAGACTATGCCTGTGGGGCACACCTGGACGACAAGTGCATTCAGGGCCACTGGAGCCCAAGTCAAATTCATCTGTAAATCAACCAAAAAGAGATGCTAGCTGTCCAGCACGCTCTAACAGCTTTCGGGTCCCTACTCCCACCAGGACTCCTGCTAATAAAAACAGATAACACCACAGTTATGTGGTACATCAACAAGCAGGGGGGAACCCACTCTTACCCACTCTGCAGGCTAGACATGGCCCTGTGGAACACAGCCCTGGACATGCAGGTCCATCTGCAAGCTCAGTTTCTGCCAGGCAAACAAAACTCACTGGCAGACGACAAGCAGAAATCTCCTAGACCCAAACTCAGGAATAGTGGCAATTAGAGCCCAGCACCTTCAGCCTTCTGACTCAGAAATGGGGGACCCCAGAGGTGGACCTCTTTGCTTCCCCCTGCAATCACCAGCTCAGCAAATTCTGCACCAGGGCACCTCACAGCAGGGTCTGGAAAGTGGATGCCCTATCCCTCCATTGGGTAAACCTCTCGATCTATGCATTTCCCCCTCTGCCCCTTCGCTTAAGAATATTGCTCAAGTTAAGACAGAACACACCAAGGTCAGTCCTGATTGCCCCAGACTAGCCACGCCAGCACTGGTACCCACTACTGTGCAGCCTGTCACCAGTGCCACCCTGGCACCTACCCCAGAGCCTGACCTTCCTCATTCAACAAGGGGGACAGATCTTGCATCCGCAACAGCAAATCCTGAATCTTGCAGCCTGGCTTATTCCTTGAATTCTCCCCCAGTTACCAGCTGGAAGCCAGAAGACCCAGTACAAGGACATCCTATGCGGATGAGTGGAAAAGGTATTGCTCCTGGATTCAATCTAAAGAAGAAGTCACAGCACTGCCCTCCCTACCTCTAATCCTGGATTACCTAGCAGATCTACTCCACAGAGGTATATCCTTCTCTTCCATTAAAATCCATGCCTCTGCCATCTCAGCTCATTACAACACTGAGCCACCTCTTTTCTCTCACCCTCTCATCAAACAGTTCCTGAGAGGGACAAATAACTTAAGGCCTCCAAGAGGAGCACTCACACCTGCTTGGGACCTTAACTTTGTACTGGGAAAGCTCATGCTACCCCCGTTTGAGCCCGCAGAGTCAGCAGAGTTAAAATTCCTCTCTTGGAAACCAGCCTTGCTATTGGCCATTACTTCAGATGGAAGAGTGTCTGAGCTACAAGCACTCATGGCTGTGGAACCCGTCATTATTTTTCATGCTGACAGGATCTCCCTCAGGACTAATCCTTCCTTTATGCCTAAAGTGGTGTCAAGTGTGGCTCTCAATCAATCTTTCCATTTGCCAACATTCTTTCCTAATCCTCAAAATAATGGGGAAAGGATCCTGCACTCATTGGACGTGCACAGACAGCTCAGATTCTACCTGGGTAGTACTAAACCCTTCAGGAAATCTGACCAGTTACTATTCAGTTTTGCATCAGGGGCAGTGGGCAAGGCTATTTCAAAACAGTTTCCAAATGGATAGCACACTCTATCCATTTCTGCCACAAACACCATGGGAAACCTACTCCTCAGGGGGTCAGAACACATTCCACTAGGGCAACTTCTACCTCTACCTCTACAGCATTCCTCAGGGGAGTCCCTACTAGGGACATTCTGAAAGCTGCTACCTTGAGTTCTGTACACACATTCACCAAGCATTTTCCACCTGCCTATATTTTCCAAATCCAGGGTGGGTTTTGCAACAGCAGTCCTGCAGGGCATACTAGCCAGCCCAAACTCTTCTTGACTGCCTCCACCCTTTCTTCAGCTTTGGGAATCAACCCAAATGTGATGACTGCAACAGTAAAACGCGAAGAACATAGTACAGTTGTGTACACTTACCATAAATGTAGATGTTCGAGTGTATTCACTGTTGCAATCCTGGTTACCCTCCCTCCAGCCCCCTTCTCTCTCTCTCCTCCCTGTGTATATTACTCTTCCCTTACAGGGATATTGGTATTTACTTTTTACTGGTGGTGATTTTCCCACCATAGCTTAGCTCCCTATTGGGGGACTCCTGACATTTGGGGCAAGAAAAACTGATGTAATGGCATCGGCTGCCTGTTTTCATACCCCTAATGACCTGACATCAGTCCTGGAGTGACAGCAACCAACGCAGAAATACTAAGTCTCTGGTATTCTGGCCGACTGAGGGCTACCTGCTGGCAGATAACCCAAGTGTGATGACTGCAACAGTGAATAGACTCGAACATCTACATTTATGGTAAATGTACACAACTGTACTTTTTGGTACTCCTCAGTGATCCTACTGTACGAATCAGAAGAGGAGCATGTGCCTTTTTTCTTTGGAAAGCTCAGCAGCCTTTCCAGGACACTCCAGGACTGGAGGGTTAACCACAATGAATGCTGCTTACACAGCAGAGGCAGTCTGCAGAATTAAGGCTTTTAAACTGAGCTTTCTTCAGGAGGACATTTCAGCACTGCTGAAAGGTTGCCCAGCTGTTGTGCTCTGGTGGAAGTTGGAGGTTGCTCTTCTCTCCATCCAAAAGCTTTTGGAGGCCATTATCTCTGATGCATGGATATTGAGTGTTATATCCAGAAGCTATACAATTCCCTTTTTATTTACTCCAAAGGATTCCCAGAAATCACTTCCTGATGTGTCACCCCATCCAAAGGGCACAGCAGTTGGAATCCAGAAACTGCTAGCCCACCAAGTCATCCAAGAGGTCCCACTAGACCAGCAAGGATAAGGGGTCTATTCCAGATTCTTTTTGGTACCAAAGAAAACAAGGATCTTCGACAAGTTTTGGATCTCAGCACAGTGAACCACTTTGTCTGACAGACCAAAATTCTAAATGGTCATGGTGCTGGAAGTGCTCGGTAGATCTCAAGTGTGCCTATCATGACGTGAAGATAGTGAGGAATTTCAGGAGATTTCTGTAGTTTCGGCTGTGGGCTAGTCATTACCAATTTTGGGTGATGCCCTTTGGTCTCCCCACAGCTCCTCGGGTGTTCAACAAATGAATGGCATTAGTGGCAGCCTGGCTTAGGTTGCAGGGATTTAAGGCATTTCTGTACCTGGACAGTTGGCTTCTCACCACTTCCACAGAAGCATTTCTCATCAAAGCTGAAGACAGTGAATCACAAAAAGTCCAGCCTGGAACCAGTGCAAGTGCTGGAATTTACTGGCTGCCATTTGTATATGGTCACTCAGATAGCCATGCTTGAGTCATCTAAACTAACGTCCCTTCGCCTGCAAGTGTCTCTCATTCTTCAGGATCCAAGACCTTTTATAGCTATGGTTCTGTCTCTCTTTGGGCATATGGCAGCATCTGTATGTCTTGTTTCTCTAGCAAGGATCCACATGAGTGTGTTACAGTGGACTCTAGCAGTTCAGTGGTCTTATCTCACACTTCTCATAGATTTTCCAGTGCTTCTGACAAATGTCAGTTGCTTCCACATTCATTGATGTTTGGACTCACTGCTGGTCATGGCAGGGTGACGTTTTGTTTTTCGAGCCATGGTCACAACAGATGCTCCCCTTCTTGGGTGGGGCATTTTTCAAAGGAAAACTGCCCAGGGACCTGGATGAGGTTCAACCCCAGTCTTCACATCAATGTCTTGGAGATGGGGGTAGTCCTCCTAGAGTTGCAGGCCTTTCTGGAGCTCCTCCTGAAGGGTGTGTTTACTATCCGGACAGAAAGAATGTTGGTAATTTGGTATCTGAATAAGCAAGGAGGAACTCATTCCTATCCCCTATGTCAAGAGCCCTTGAGTATTTGGCAATGGGTGAAGTCTTATCGGTTTTTGATTGTAATGCACATCCTGGGAAAATCCAACATTCTTGTGGACAGATTGAGCAGGAGTATTCTTCTGGTCCCATACTGGCAGAGATAATATGCCTTCAGTGGTTCTTAAATTATCTTAACCTTTCCTGAGGGGCACGTTTTTACTGCCACCTGTTTGAGATCTGATACCTCCGTAGGATCTTCTTCTGATACTACAAGTACTTGCTAGGCCCCTGTTGGACCTTCAGCTTGAATGTAGTGGCTCAAATTTTAAGCCACTGAGGCACACCCTGCTGCATTTTACCTCTGCATCAAGCAGCATTTACTCCCTGTTTCCCCTCAAGTGACTGGCCCCTTGGTCTCCTATACACTTACTTCCTGACACCCTTGGTAATCAAGTGCCTTCAGAAGGGAGCCATTTGCAGAGTGACTGTTTTCCTCATTGCCCCATTCTGGCCCTGTTAAGTTTGGTTCCCCTTTCTTTAGCCTCACCTAAGTAACCCTTCTTGGTGCTGGATCTTGCTCACAGATCTAATTTCCCATCCTAAAGGGATACCTCTTCCGAACATTAGCTCCCTCAAACCAGCCACTTGATTTCTCCAATTCCAGTGATAGCCAGGAATCCCAAGCTTTTGGAAAGAGTTATTCGTATCTTTTTGTCATCCCAGGAACTTTCCAGTAGGAATGTTTATGCTAGTAAGTGGAAATATTTCTCTATTTGGACCTCATCTAAAGGTCTGGGCCCTTTTAAGGCTCCTTTGGATACCATCTTGGACTTCCTGGCTGGTCTTTTTTTCATTCTGGCTTGAGTTTCAACTGGCTGACATTACCAGTTTTCATAGTGGCAGAGAGAATATGTTTTTGGTTGCTCTTAAGTTGTCTAAAGCTGTCCTGAGGGATACTTTTTTGTTATGGCCACCTGTTTGAGATCCAGTACCCCCATGGGATGTTCCTCTGATGCTACATCTACTTGCTAGGCCCCCTTTAACCTTCAGCCATGGTAACCTTAAAGTTGTTGTCATAGACAACTCTCTGTTTGTTGGCTTTTGCCTCTGCCAGTAGGACGTATGAGCTTTAAGCACCACCCTCTATACCCCCATACTTAATTTTTCAAAAAGACAGAGTTACCCTTAGGACAAATCTTTCCTTTTTGCCCAATGGTGCTTTGGAATCAGATTTAAACCAGCCCATTCTCTTACCAGTCTTACTAAATTTAAGTAACAGGGGTGAACATTTCCTTCATTGTTTGGATGTGCGTAGACAGCTTAGATTTTGTATGTATAGAACCAAAAGTTTTACAAAATCTGACCAACTGTTTGTTTCCTTTTCTAAGTTGAGTGTATCTTGACCTTACCCAAGTGACAGGTGGAGAGCCATTTGGATATTTTTTTAAGGGAGTGTATTACCTCTAATGCCTATATGTTATTCGACTAAAGTAGTGGCTATTTTTACTTCCTTTTTCCTCAGATTTCAGTTGATGACATTTGTGCTGCTACCTGATCTAGCAGTCATACCTTTGTCTCCCATTGCAAACTGGATGTGGTAGATGGATGGAAAATATAATACTGGGTATGAAAGTTATGTACTTAACCATAATGACAGATCTGTGTTGTCTTCTTCTAGCCACTTTATCCATTCCTCCCTCCAGAACCCTTCCAAATTGTCACTGAATTCAGTGAAGTGGTTCAGATTGGTCTTACAGTCTGGCCTGTATGCTGGTGTGTTGTCTGTCACCCTCTACCTTTGGCTGCCTGTATTATTAACATGTTGTTTAGAGTTGGAATTACTTAGGGAGGTTGTCAGGGGCAAACTCGATCTGAGGCAAGAGTAGGAGAGCAGGGTATTGTGGGTAGAGGAGGCAGAGATCTCAGACTAAAGACTCTGAGATGACTGGTGTCAGATCTTATGAAACCACAGATTGAACTAGACAGAAGATGACAACACAGTTCTGTCATTATAGTCCTTGCATAACTTCCCTTTTTCCTGTCCTGGAAGGTTTACTGTGTTGCAGTGAAGTCATTGTCACAATCAGGGATCATCCCACTGCTTGTTAACCTCGCATTTGTGGCAGTAATCTTTATGACCAAAGTACACTTGTGAGAGGTTACTCTCCTAATTACTGCTGCATTAGAAGCTATTATCCATTTTTCCTCATGTCATCTTTTTTATTGGATTTTGTAGCTTTCTTGACAGGTGGCATTGTGGTGGCAGACTTTGAGTAACTTCTTATCAATATATTTTTTCTAAGTTGGGGGAGTTTAGAATTTTTTTCTGAATAATGGGCAGTTTAGTTCCACCCTTCCTTGTTTTACTTTATCCTGTACCAGGTACCATAAGATTAATTTAGTTGTTGATTGCTTGCAATTTTTTCTGGACAATTTGGATGTTTCAAACTCCAATTTTCAAGCTGAAATAGGAGTTGACATACACTTGTTGCTGGCTTCTTGCACTAGAACAGAATGGCATGGACTACTGGCTCTTTACAGCTAAATTTCTGTTTAATGCCCTCAATGTGGGAGATAACCTGGACTTTTGAGGTGTCTGGCCATATGCTGCTTAGTTCCACATGTGAATGTACTGCGGCAGTTATATATATTTGTGGTTAGCACCCTCAGCCTTCTCTGCTCTACAGTACGTACAATGCAACATTTCTTTCTTTAACTCATTGGTCAACATTAATCAAAGTGATTGGCTTCATTGTGTTATATCATGACTGAACCTGAAGTGAAAGTCAGACATGGGTTTATTGGCAGTTAACCTGGACATTAAGAAAAATCAAGTTCTATTTGGTGAAATTACATTACAGGTTGCATGTTATTTTTTTGCTAATACTTTGTTCTATTCCTTTTCCAAACCAGGAACTTCTATGCTGCAGAAGTTGATTGAAGAAACAGATAAATTTGTTGTATTCTCAGAAGAGGAGCTGGGAGTTAGTGATCAACTATATGGAATTGCTGCCTCTCAAACCGATGATGTTTTTAATCGCAACTGGCTAATTGAACTGATAAACTGCCAGGTATAAGGATGGTAAATGGTTCTTTTAGCCTATGGTACACTAAAAGCTATTTTTGACACAGTGATTCCCATGTAATAGTTTCTGCTGCTAATGGAAAGTCTTTTAGTCTTGATTGAGTACCCCTTATTAAAGCTGAATTGTATGCATCTTTCTTTTTGTGGTACCTAATTCCAAGCATTTTTGACTGTCATTGTGTCTCGTGCCCAGGCTCAGATTGCCGTATATATTCCATTATGGTCTGGTACAAGTTGTTGAATTTAAGCTAATGCATAGTGTTTTAGCTGAAATTGTTAAGATCAGCTGCGGCTTTCCTCCTCTTTAGTAGCCTTTCAACCCCCCCTGGTTATTGATAAGTTGAATATGGTCTTTGGAGACGGGAAGAAGAGATACCTAAAGAAGGCAGGAGCTGTATTCACATGAAGATATGAAGTGAACATGCATCTTCTGTGTAGCAATGCACTGCTGGTTACTTGTTTTAATAGCTTGAACACACAGACATTTTATACCAGCATCTTGTATTTAAATGTTAATATGCCATCCTAAGAATTTTTTCTTTACTATTACCTGATTTGACACTCCCATCTCTAAGAACATTTGGGAAGAATGTTTATAAAGAAAAACATGGAGAATACAGACACATCTGTGTCAGCAGACAGAATGTCAACAGTTATTCTCTACAGGTATTTCAGTCCCTGACATAGACTTATTTTGAAGCATCCTGTGCTGAGGGGTCATAATTCCGTTTGCCTTAGTGGGAGTCCTGAATTGTTTTATATCAGTCGTGATAATTACTATCCTACTGAGAAATGTTTCATGTAGACCCTAGTAGTAACCAAGGAAGAGAAATAGTTTCAACAGTATTCATTATATTCTATTGATACGTTCAAATTCAGCAAGTACAGAGGGTGGTCAAACAAAGTACTTTAATGATCAGCATTGTCACCCTACAACTACCTAGTAGTGACAGCACATGCTTTGTACTCTGTAGTTTGTGTCATACCTTCATAACATGTTGAAATCTCTGCAGCTTCTGGCATCTACTTTCTAGAGTGACACAGAAATTTACCATTCCTTAGTTTGTTGCAGTTCATCTTTACTGCATATTAAAAGAGAACCTTTCAATATTTTACTCAGAGAAGACTGTGACTGTAAATTATGAATCTCAATATCATCACTAGTTGTTTTGTTTGCTAGATGATGCTTCGTGGAACTGAGACGGCTGGCTGTGTGCTTGTTTCTGCTTCCAAGGCTCAGCTTCTCCAGTGCCAACATCACCCAGCATGGTATGGTGATACTCCTAAACAGAAAACTTCCTGGACCTGTCTGTTAGATGGTATGCAGTATTTTGCAACAATGGAAACCAACCCAACTGATAAGGAAGACTGGCAACTCTGGCTACTGGTAAGTGTGTTTATCTGACATCTGGTTAGCAGTCCTGACATTTTTGCTAGGTTTAAGCTGAGTAATGAAGAAGATGCTGACTTTGTGCACATCAGAAACTGAGATGATTTTTCAGTCATATTTACTTCTCTTTTTAAATAACCTTATTTCTCCTACAGTACTGACACTGTGGTCCTCGGTTGGCAGTCTAGCATTTTAACCCTCTCCTCCATATTTGTTATCATGTAGCATCAAGAGATGGGGGTGGTAGAAGTTTACTGTGAATTATGGGAACATTTTGGTTAAAATGAATAAATACATCAAAAAATGCTTTTGACTGAGGGGGTAGGGGAAGCTTCCCTCTAACTAAACATAGAAAGTATAACCTAACCCATTGTTATAGCACTGTGGGCAGATAGTATTTGTACAGTGGAGATTTTTGTGATGATTAGCTTATCTTGTGAATTGCATTTTGCTGAATGTTCCATCATTTTTTGTAATAATGAGTTGATTCAGCATGTCATGTTTTGTTGAAATAGCCATCAGTCATCTGTCATGCTCTGTTGAAGGGGGATACTCAGGTGATACTCGGGGGGGGGGGTGCATTTGTTCTTCACTACTCCATTAATCTTTGTCCTCCATTGATGTTATACAAGAGGTATCAGTGCTCATTTAAGTATGTTCTTATTTGTATGATCTACAAAGGCAGTCCCAGCCATTATATTACTGTTCCCAGGCTTCAGGAGAATAATTTACTGATGTCACTGTAAACTTCTCTGCAGCTCCATCCTAGGAAAGGTGCACAGGTTCACTGCAGTTTCTCCCTTTTCTTGCTTTGAACCTGGGTCAGCATATTCATGTGCTGACACCTAACTTTATTATTAGCTCACTTACCAGTGATCCTTTGATTTGACGTTAAGAACCTAATTTGATGTGTTTGGTGCGCCTTTCTTCACTACCAGTCAGAAGTCACACTATTTTTGTAAAGTAACATTCAGAGACATCTGTGTACCCATGCCAGTGCATGCCTTGTTTTAATGTAGCAGCAAATCTTTTGGCTTTTCCCGGTTAGGGGTCGCCACAGCGGAATTCCAGTCTGCTCATGATTGGCAGTGGATTTTTACGGTGCCGAGTTGCCAGCCCGATGCCCAACTTTCAAAGAAGGCACGCCCATTCACGCTCACACCTACCTACATGTCTTTAGTGTCACTCGACTGCAGGGAGGACATGCAGACTCCACACAGAAGGCACTCCAGCCAAGAATCGAACGGGACAACCTCTTGCTGTAAGACGACAATGCTAAACACTGCACCACCGCGGCTGTATTGTTTAATATTTCTGGAATCCCCCCTTCAGTTTTTTATGCCACTGACCATTTCAGACCTTAGTCATTGCTGTTGTTGTTGAAGTTCAGCATTTGCATGCATAAATATCACACCAAATGTCCAGGTGGCCATCAAATTGCCAGACAAGCCCCACACAGTGCTGGAGAAAAGTTCAACATTGACAACTACTGCACTTTTCAGAGATTCATCTTAGATGTTCGTGTTTCACTGTTGCAGTCATTACATTTGGGTTATCTACTTGCAGGTAGTCCTCAGTCGGCCTGATTAACAAAGTCTTGGGTCCTGCGTCATTTGTCATCTTAGTTACTTGTCAGTAATGGAGGGAAAAGTTGTTGACTCACTTCATGAAAATGATAACATTTGAGACCTCTTTGCTTGGAAGCTGGCAGGAAGGTCCATCTTGTAGCCCCAGGTGCAAACTGAATATAGATAAAACCTTTTGAAAGCAGATTCTAGCCTAAACCACCTCAAAGTGAGTTGTTTTCATCCAGATTTATCTCTGCTCACAATAGAATTAGCGAGGAAGAGAACCACCAAAATCTCCATGTGAATTGAACTAAGATGAGGTTCAGATTAATGTTCTAGCTTCTTGTCCATATTACCCCTCCATGAAAAATAACTTATCGACTAAAGTTTTTGGAATGAGCAGGATAAGTGATTTTAAGAATGAATATGCATTTGTGGAAGCACTGCATTGTTATCCTAATGTTATACAAGATGCACAAAACCAAGAGGAAATAGGTAAAATAAATTCTAGAATTTGTTTTTTGTTCTTGGGTCCACAGGATCAGTCTAGTGACTCCTTTTCCCATATCCTTTTGACCCATTCAGTACTCCTTTGGAGTGAGAGCCTTTCATGCATATTTATTCCCTAAAGGAGGTTAAATTCAGGTGTTAGGGATCAAGCAAGTCTGCAGGTCATGTAGGCTGCCCTATTCCCACAACTCTTGGTAGCCTGTGAGTTCTGCTGTAGGGTACCATGCAAGATTCATGCATACTTCCACACATGTGCAGCCACCCACCCAAGGGGTATGTGCAGCAGGGCACTTCATGCTGTAAGACTGGATCTGATATTGTTAATCCTCGTTCATTCCTTATGCATGGGTATCGCTTCCGAGCTCGGAACCGAGCCGGCCATTTTCCAAGCTCACGTCAGCTTCAAACTCTTGAGCTAAACTCTTACACACAATCCCCCTCTCCCTATTACCTCAGATTTCATTTGCCGCGTTGCCATTCGGTCGTGTCAAGCTACTTCTCTTGAGCTAAGTACAGTCAATTGTTGTTTAATAGTTTTACAGATTACTTTTCTGTCAGGAAAGTTCATATTTTATTGTCTCTTACCCTGTCGCATCTAGCGTTCATAATTTCTTCAGGTTTTTCTGCTTCTTTCTTTACCACCTTTACTGCGAGTTATTCTCTCTTTACCATCGTTGGTAATCCTTTTCCCTTTCCTCTCATTCCTTCGGGTACTCTCTTGTACCATTGCTGGTACCTTTTGTATTAATTAATTTGCTGTCATGGCAGATAAGAAAGGTAGTCCGGGGTTTAAGTGGTGTTCTGATTGTGGACATAAACTGCCTACTTCTGATGCACACTCTGTGTGTTTATTGTTTGGGCGCTTCCCATTTGTCTGTTGATCCACCCTGTACTATTTGTGACAACTTTTCTAATAGAACCTTGTTGGAAAGGAAAAACAAGCTGTTACTGAAGGGACTTCTAAAATCTCCCTTTTCAGAGGCTGTTTCTGGGTCGGAGGCCTCAACCCCTCTTAGTACCCATAAGAAATCCTTGGATGTTCCTACTAAGGCTAAATCTTTGCCTTCATCCCCGGCTGGGGACTCACGCCAACCAAAACGTAAAAAGGCTAAAGTTTCGGCTCCAGAACTTACTCAGTCAGCCCCAGTGCTTTCGGTGCCTATACCTTCTTCACCGAGGCCTTCGGCTCCATTAGTGATTTTAGCTACGTCTTCTGCAGCCTTTCTATATATCGGCACCAAGGGGCTCCTCGGTTCAGACCATTACCACTGTATTGGCACCGACCATTCAGTCGGTGCAGACCTTGACCTCGTCGGCTCCGAGATCTTCCTCGAAACCGACACCTTTAGTGTTGACTCCAGTTTTGTCGGTTCCAGCTTCGGCTCCGATCCCTGTGTTGGTGCAGACCATGACCTCGAAACCGATGACTTCTACGGTGCAGACAACAGTAGTCCAGTCTCTCTCTTGGCACTGTTGTCCGCGTGCGGTCAGATTAGATGGGCACCGAGTCTGCCTCTTCTGTGGACAGGCCTGATGTTCATCGTGTTTCACTGTTGCAGTCATTACTCTTGGGTTATTCTGCTGGTAGGCTACCCGCAGTCGGCCAGAATTCCAAAGTCTAGGTCCGGCGTAGGTTGCTGTCACCTCTTCCCTGACGTCAGTGCGCCAGGGGCATAAAAGATGCAGCCGACGCCATTTACTTCAGTCTTTCTTGCTGTGCAGTGCCCGAAACCAAAGCAGTTCGCAAGTGCCGGTTGGCCGACTCCTGAGATTTTCAAATCCGAATTTCAGAACCGAAGTCTTCATTAAAGCTAAGTACCCAGTTGGGGAAACTTTTTTCTTGCTCCAGACCTATGTCAGAAAAAGTTAACAATTTTATTCCTTGTGGGAAGCAAATAGCTCATAAGAATTTTCACTCTTACTGTATTCCTTGCCTAGGCCCTTATCACAATGTTGCTAGCTGTCGGTTTTGTGCTAGATTTAACCAACGCTATTAAGCTTTGGTTTGATTTTGCATTTCATTACTTTGGCTGAAGATTTAATTATATAATGCCATCGGACCAGCCGACAACTGGAGTTTACAAAAAATGCAAGGACAAGGAAAAGGATAGGCATCCGAGGTCCAAAACCGACGCTGAGGCCTCTGCTAGGCCAGTCGCCAGTTCTCAGTGAGGTGCTTTCGCAGCCCCTGGCGCCCACTACTTCAGAGCCACAGGCCGCTTCCGACTCCCATGTGGAGCCGACTGAGCCTCTGGATACTCAAGGTATTGGACACTCGGAAATCTTTCCCTTAGATGGGTCTGGAGTCGCTGAGCAGGCATCGGCTTCTGAGGGTGTCTTCAGACCTACACAACTATATATTAAGCCGTCTTCAGCTTCAAAGACTAAAGCAGCTCTAAAGACAAAGAAACAAGTACAGCATTCTCCTACTCAGACTTCCATGCCTAAAACACAGATGCTCAAAATGACCGAAGACCTAATTACTTTGATCAGGGGTTCCCATCCCCCTCCTGATAAGAGTCGTAGGCAAGAGACAGAGTATGATTCTTCTGATCAGGTTTCTATTTCCTGTGATTCCTCTTCTGAACAGGGATACTCCCTTCCTCCCTATGAGGATTCTGATGCTGATGAGTCTATTCCTTCAGCCTCTCCTCTTGTGGATTATTCTTTTGGGGAAACTCTTCATACCATGAGGGAGCACTTTCACTGGGAGAGCCAAGATTACTCAGAATCTAAGAAAAGGCTCAGAGATTTTCTTTTACTACCTCAGCACAGACCTCTTGCTATTCCACCTGTTCTAGACATAGTAGATGATGTATTTTCAGAGTCCAGACTGTCTCCTAACTCTCTACCCCCTGCACCAGTTAAGCCAGACAGATACTACAGGGTTCCAGATTCCCACAAATTTCTATATAAAAAAACTTGCTGCTGACCCAGAAACTATATCTCAGGGTCCCAAAGGGGTCAAGTCTTCCACTGCGAGAAACCCTGTCCCCTCTGATAGGGATTCTAGGGCACTGGACAGATTGGGGAAAAAGTTTACACTTCTGCTACCTTGGCTGTAAGGGCCTTAAATTGTCAATTTCATATGCTTAAATATCAGCAATATTTAATGTCACTGCTAAAACAGAAAATGTTGATAAATTCTGAATGTCCAGATAACAAGGAAATGCAGGATTTATTGCATGCAGCTGAACAAGTGGGAAAGCGTACTTTGCAATGTGGTTTTGATTCACTGGAGGCCTCTTGCAGGGCTGCTGTTACGGGTACTGTCATTAGAAGGCATGCTTGGTTAAAGGAACAAAATCTGCCTGATCATGTTAAAGCAAAATTATTGGATGCACCTTTACAGCATGATACTTTGTTTGGTGTTAAGGCAGAAGAGGTGTTGAAGAAAATGGAGGATAAAGCGAAATCTATGCAGACAGTTAAGGATTTCTTACAGGTACAACCACCCAGATTTAGCAGGAACTGGCCTTCAAAGAATTGGTCCTTTCCAGTGTCAGACAGGCCACAAAGAGGCAGATACAGATGCCCTAGAGGCAGATCTCAGCCCTAAGGCTCATACAGGCCTAAACAATGGGGTGCTTCTACCTCCAAAAGTGGAGAAGACAAATCACAGCCATATAGAAAACAGTCCCAATGACTTTCCTCTGCCAATACCAAGCACTTAACTTTTGGCAGCCCCTTAGGGGGAAAATAGCACTTTTTTCACAAAATTGGCATATAATCACCCAGGGCAAATGGGTCCTGAATATAGTGTCCCAGGGTTACAAGTTCCACTTTCACACCATGCCAAAGGCAAAAGGTATGCCAGACCTGCCACAAAATCAATGGGCAGAGGCACAAAAGCAAGTTACATCCCTCATGGACATGAGGGCCATTCAGTGAGTACCACAACAAGAGCAGGGACAAGGATTTTACTCAAGACTATTCCTGGTACCGAGAAAGGACAAAGCCTGGAGACCAATACTGGACCTGTCTATTCTAAACACTTTTCTGGACGTTCCAAAATTCAAAATGTTGACCCTGCAACAGCTTCTGCCCATGCTGGGCAAGAAGGCTTGGCTTGTAACTTTGGACCTAAAAGAGGCATACCTGCATGTCCTAATCAGACAATCTTGCAGACAATACCACAGTTTCAAAGCTGAATCAATGCACTACGAATTCTCTGCACTGCCCTTTGGCTTATCTACTGCGCCCAGGGTCTTCACAAAATGCCTGGCACCAGTAATTGCTTTCTGCAGACAAAGGGAAATTCAAATATTCCCTTACTTGGATGATTGCCTTATTCAAGCAGAGAGCAAAGACATTCTACTGAGGCATCTGGCGTTTGTAAAAAGATTACTAATTTGCCTAGGGTACACAGTAAATGAAAAGAAATCAAAACTAGTACCCTTTCAAGAGATAATATTCCTGGGTGCAAGCTTAAATACAACTGCCCAGATGGCTTACCTCACACCAGACAAAGGCAACTGACCTTACTTCTAAATGTTGGCAACAAAGACCCAGTTATCTGCAAGAAAAATTCTGCAGGCTTTGGGCTTCATGGCATCCTGCATTCTACTAATTCCATATGCAAGACTGCATATGAGGAAACTGCAGTGGTATCTAAAAAGTGTTTGGACTCAACATTGCCACAGCCTGGAAACATTAATTGCCCTCATTCCCTGCCTGCAACAGGAGTTTCGATGGTGGGCGCAGGCCTGTCACCACAACATGGGACAGCCTTTCACTCTACCCACGGCTAGGCAGACACTAGCAACAGATGCATCAGATTATGCCTGGGGGGCCCACATGGCAGGAAAATGTATTCAGGGAGCATGGCCAGCAAGCCAAATGCATCTTCATATCAATCAAAAAGAGATGTTAGCTGTTCAGAATGCCCTGACAGCCTTCAAGGATCTGCTTCATCCAGGACAACTGCTGGTAAAGATGGACAATACTACAGTCATGTGGTACATAAGCAGGGAGGCGCACATTCCTACCCCCTCTGCAAACAAGCCATGACTTTGTGGAACACAACATTGACTTGTCAAGTACACCTGCAAGCACAATTCCTGCCAGGAAAGACAAATACTCTGGCAGACGAACTAAGCAGGAAATCTCAAAGATCCTCATGAGTGGAAGCTAGATCCACAAGTCTTCACCGTGATAACAAGGAAATGGGGATGCCCAGACATAGATCTATTTGCCTCCCCACACAACTGCCAACTACAGAGATTCTGCACAAGGACTTATCACAAACAAGCATGGGAAGTGGATGCCCTATCATTCAGCTGGAAAACCCTTACAGTATATGCCTTTCCTCCCCTGCCTCTCCTCCCCAAGGTACTCCTAAAGGTCAGACAAGAGAAGCCAAAAATTATACTGATTGCCTCAGACTGGCCACGCCAGCACTGGTACCCAATCCTAAAGAGCTTGTCTCAAGGCTCAGCTTGGACATTACCCCAAATTCCTCATTTGCTGACCCAACAAAACAATCAGATCCTACACAGCCAACTCAGAACCCTAAATCTGGCTGCATGGTTGATGTTGTAACCATTCAGAACGCACCTTTCTCTAAAGCAGTTATGGATGTTATTTTGGAGGCCAGGAGGCCCAGCACCAGAAAATCGTATACAGAAAAATGGACGAGATTCTGTGCTTGGAATCAGGCACAAGTAATGGACACGCTTGTACCAAATATTCCTCAGATTTTACAATACGTAACTGAGATGCTGGACAAAGGCCTATCCTTCTCATCAGTTAAGATCCATGCCTCTGCCATTTCAGCTCATTATAATACGGATCCACCTATTTTTTCGCATCCACTGCTAAGGCAGTATCTCAGAGGGGCCAAAAACATAAGACCTCCAAGGAGAGCTCCAACACCTACATGGGACCTCAATTTTGTCTTGGAAAAGCTCACACTGCCTCCTTTTGAGCCAGCCAATACAGGTGAGATAAAATACTTATCATGGAGAACTGCTCTGCTCCTAGCAATAACCTCGGCAAGAAGAGTCTCAGTTACAGGCACTAATGGCTGTGGAACTTTTATTATTTTCCATCCGGACAGGGTTTCTCTAAGGACAAACCCAACATTTATGCCTAAGGTAGTGTCCAGTGTGGCTCTTAACCAAACCATTCATTTGCCTACCTTTTATCCAAACCCACAGAATAAGGTGGAGAGACTTCTGCATTCTTTGGACATACACAGACAGCTATGCTTCTACTTGGACAAACCTAAAGCCTTCAGAAAGACTGAGCAACTCTTAGTGGCATATGCTGCAGGATCGCAAGGAAAAGCTATTTCAAGGCAGACTATTTCAAAATGGATAGGCCACTGCATTCGTTTCTGCTATTCACAACATGGCAAATCAGTGCCTAAGGGCATTAGGCCACATTCAGCCAGAGCAGCAGCTACTTCAGCAGCCTTCCTCAGAGGAGTACCAACCAAGGACATTTTGGAGGCTGCAACTTGGAGTTCAGTGCGCACTTTTACAAAGCACTACCACTTGCCTCTTTACTCTAAATCCAGAGCAGGCTTCGCCACTGCAGTTCTGCATGGCCTCATAGCCACTCCTAATTCTATCTAGGCCCAGCCACCCAACCTCAGCTTTGGGATTCAACCCAAGTGTAATGACTGCAGCAGTGAAACACGATGAACATAGTACAGTTGTGTACCTACCATAAATGTAGATGTTCGAGTGTATTCACTGTTGCAGTCCAGGATGTTCATAGTGTTAACCTGCTGCAGTCATCACACTTGGGTTATCCTGTCGTCAGGCGGTCCCGCAGTCGGCCGGAATTCCAAAGTCTTGGTCTGGCGTCAGTTGCTGTTGCCTCATCCCGGACGTCAGTGCGCCAGGGGTATATATAATGCAACCGACGCCATTTTCTTCAGTCTTTCTTGCCGCACGGTGCCCGAAGCAGAAGCAGTTCGCAAGTGCCGGTCGGCCGACTCCTGAGATTTTCGAATTCGAATTTCAGACCGAAGTCTTTTATAAAGCTAAGTACCCCGTTGGGGAAACTTTTCTTGCCTCAGACCGATGTCAGAAAAAGTTAACAATTGTATTTCTTGTGGGAAGCAAATACCTCATAAGGATTTTCATTCTTATTGCATACCTTGCCTAAGCCCAGACTACGACGTCACTACTTGTCATTTTTGTGCTAGGTTTAATAAGCGTACTATTAAAAGGCGCTTTGATTTCGCACGACACTACTTCGGTAGGAAATTTAACTACACCATGCCGTTGGAGCAACCGACTACCGGCGTGCACAAAAAATGCAGGGATAAGGACAGACAGCCCAGACCTAAGCCAGATTCCGAGGCCTCGGCCGATCCGGTCTCCGTTCCTCAGTGAGGCTCCGACGCAGCCCCTGACTACTGCAGATCTGGAAACCGAGACCGCTATGGAAATTTTGACGGAATGTACCAGACCGACGCAGCCTTTTACTTCAGGCCCTTCCGACGACTTTGCTACAAAAGATGTCGGTGCTACAGAAACGCCATCGGTTTCTGAAGGCGTTTTCAGACCGACGACACTCACCATTAAAACGTTTTCTAAGTCGAAGACCCCTTCTAAATCTAAAAGGACTGCACTTCAGTCTCCTGTTCAAGGCCCCATGCCTAAGAAACAGATGCTCAAAATGGCTGAAGATTTGATTTCTTTAATCAGGGGTTCCCAGCCCCCTCCTGACAAAAGGCCTAGACAAGAGGAAGATTATGCATCCTCTAAGCAAATGTCTATTTCTTCAGACTCCTCTAAGGACCAAGACTACTCCTTCTCTCCTTATGAAGATTCTGATGCTGAGGACTCTATTCCCTCAGCTTCTCCTCCTGAAGACTACTCCTTTGGGGAAACTTTACACACTATGAGGGAACATTTTCACTGGGAAGGTCAGGACTACTCTGACTCAAAGAAAAGGCTCAGAGAGTTTCTTTTACTCCCCCAACACAGACCCATTGCCATCCCGCCAGTTTTGGACATTGTGGATGATGTCTATTTAGAATCCAGTTTCAACCCAGACTGTCTACCTCCTGCTCTGGCTAAGCCTGACAGATACTAGAGTGCCTGATTCCCACAAATTTCTTTACAAAAGCCCTGTAGCTGACCCAGAGACCATCTCACAGGGTCCCAAGGGGGCTAAGGCTTCTATGGCTAAAAACCCAGTACCTTCTGAGAGGGATTCCAGAGCACTAGACAGGTGGGGGGAAAAAGGTTTACACCTCAGCCACACTAGCTATGAGGGCACTGAATTGTCAATTTCACATGCTTAAGTATCAGCAATTTCTAATCTCTCAGTTAAAGCAAAGAATAACCCCCCCCCCAACAATCTGAATTGAAAGAAGTACAGGATCTGTTGCACGCCACTGAGCAGGTGGGCAAACATACCTTACAATGTGGGTTTGATTCCTTGGAGGCCTCCTGCAGAGCAGCTGTCACTGGGTCTGTTATACGTAGGCATGCTTGGTTAAAAGAACAAACTCTGCGTGATCATGTTAAAGCAAAACTACTGGATGTTCCCTTACAGCAGGATGTTCTTTTTGGAGTTAAAGCAGAAGAAGTTTTAAAGAAAATGGAAGATAAGACAAAATCTATGCAGACCGTCAAAGATTTCCTACAAGTACAACCCCCTCGCTTCAGCAGAAACTGGCCAACACAAAATTGGTCCTTTCCAGCCACTGACAGACCACAGAGGGGTAAATACAGACACCCAAGGGGCAGAGGACAACCACAAGCCCAGTATAAACCTCGCCAATGGGGCTCTACAACACAGAAGGGAGGAGAAGACAGGTCTCAAACCACCAGAAGGCAAACTCAATGACTTGCACCTCATCCAGCCAAGCAATACTCTCTTGGCAGCCCCCTTGGGGTGAAAACTCGCACTTTTTGCAGACAACTGGCACATTGTCACAAAGGACAAATGGGTCCTAGACATAATTTTACAAGGATACAGATTCCACTTTCACACCTTGCCAATGAAAAGAGGAATGCCAAACCTCCCACAAAATCAATGGGCAGAGGCACAAAAGCAAATTACAGCTCTCATGGACATGAGAGCCATTCAACTGGAACCTACTCGAGAGCAAGGCCAAGGATTTTACTCAAGACTCTTTCTAGTGCCCAGAAAGGACAATGCCTGGAGACCAATTCTGGACCTTTCAATTCTAAACACTTACTTACAAGTACCCAAATTCAAGATGCTAACACTACAGCAGCTACTTCCCATGTTGGGCAAGGAAGCATGGCTTGTAATGTTGGACCTCAAGGAGGCATACCTGCATGTCCCTATCAGACATAGTTGCAGAAGATACCTCCGTTTCATTGCAGGTTCAACCCATTACCAATTCTCTGCACTGCCCTTTGGCTTATCTACTGCACCCAGAGTTTTCACAAAATGCCTGGCACCAGTAATTGCATACTGCAGACAAAGAGGAATTCAAATATATGCATATCTGGACGACTGCCTCATCCATGCAGAAAGTAAAGACATTCTCTTACATCATCTGGCCTTTGTAAAGCATCTACTAAACTGCCTGGGATACACAGTAAACTAAAAGAAGTCAAAACTAGTACCCTCACAAAAAATGACATTCCTGGGTGCCAGCTTGAATATAACGGCCCAGAAGGCTTATCTTACGCCAGACAAGCAACTACAACTGACTCAATATTTCAAGACAATGGCAACAAAGACCCAATTAACTGCAAGAAAAATTCTGCAGGCTTTGGGCTTCATGGCATTTTGCATACTAATAATACCATTTTCAAAGCTGCATATGAGGAAATTACAGTGGTACCTAAAAAGTGTATGGTCTCAACACAGCCATAGCTTGGACACAATGATATCTCTTATTCCCTGCCTACAACAGGAATTTCTATGGTGGTCACAGGCATGTCACCTCAACAAGGGTCAGCCTTTCACCTTGCCCCCAGCCAGGAAAACTGTCACAACAGACACTTCAGTCTACGCCTGGGGGGCACACATGGCAGGACAATGCATTCAAGGCCTATGGACTGCAGATCAAAGAAATCTGCACATAAATCAAAAAGAGATGCTAGCTGTACAGAAAGCTCTGACAGCCTTCAAGGATCTATTACATCCAGGACAACTTGCAATAAAGACGGACAACACCACAGTAATGTGGTACATAAACAAATAAGGGGGTACACATTCTTACCCTCTATGCAGGCAAGCAATTACCTTATGGAACACAGCTCTGGCCTACCAAGTCCAGTTACAAGCTCAGTTCCTGCCAGGACAGAAGAACACATTGGCAGACGACCTCAGCAGAAACATCAAGGATCCCCACGAGTGGAAATTAGATCCACAAATATTTGCAATGATAACTCAAAAATGGCGCCTTCCAGACATAGACCTGTTTGCCAGTCCTCAAAACTATCAACTGAAAAAATGTTGTACAAGGACATTTCACCATCAAGCTTGGAAAGTGGACTCAATCTCTTTCAATTGGAAAAACCTGACAGTATATGCTTTCCCTCCATTGCCTCTCCTAACAAAGGTTCTTTTGGAAGTCAAAAAGGAGAGACCACGACTGATTCTCATAGCCCCAGACTGGCCACGCCAGCAGTGGTATCCGCTATTGAAAAATTTGACCCACAGTTCACCATGGATATTGCCTCAAATCCCCCATTTGCTCACACAACACAGCAATCAGATTCTTCACAGCCAGCTCAAAACTTTAAACCTGGCTGCATGGCAAATCATCTAAACATCCAACCAACTCCCCTTTCACAAGCAGTTCTGGATGTTGTTCTGGAAGCCAGGAGGCCAAGCACCAGGTAGGCTTATTCGGACAAATGGAAAAGGTTTTGTGCCTGGAACCAAGCTAAAGGCCAGGACACAATTCAGCCTCATATGCCTCACATTCTACAGTATTTAACTGAGATGTTGCACAAAGGACTTTCCTTTTCCTCAATTAAAATCCATGCTTCAGCTATTTCAGCTCACTACAACATGGATCCACCTTTATTTTCACATCCTCTTGTAAGGCAGTTCCTCAGAGGGGCAAAAAACATCAGACCACCCAGGAGAGCTCCTACACCAACATGGGACCTCAATTTTGTTCTGGAAAAACTAACGCTACCTCCCTTTGAACCAGCTTTCTCTGCAGATCTACAGTTCCTGTCATGGAAGACTGCCCTGCTCCTAGCAATAACTTCAGCTAGAAGAGTCTCAGAGCTACAGGCACTAATGGCAGTGGAACCTTTCCTCATTTTTCATCAAGACAGAGTTTCTCTACGAACTAATCCTTCCTTTATGCCTAAGGTGGTCTCCAGTGTAGCTTTAAATCAAACCATCCACTTACCCACCTTCTTCTCCAATCCACAGAACAAAGGTGAGAGACTCCTGCATTCCTTGGACATTCACAGGCAGCTTCATTACTATTTGGACAAAACTAAGGCTTTCAGAAAATCTGACCAGCTCTTTGTATCCTATGCTACAGCTTCTCAAGGGAAGGCCATATCAAAGCAAACCATTTCTAAATGGATAGGTCATTGCATACGTTTCTGCTATACCCATCATGGGAAACCAGTTCCTGCTACCATTAGATCCCATTCTACCAGGGCAACAGCTACCTCTACAGCCTTTCTCAGGGGGGTTCCAACCAAGGAAATTTTAGAAGCTGCAACTTGGAGTTCAGTACACACCTTTACCAAACACTATCACTTACCTCTTTACTCAAAGTCCAGGGCAGGCTTCGCCACTGCAGTTCTGCAGGGCCTTATAGCCTCCACTAACCCTCTTTGATACCTCCCCCCTACCTTAGCTTTGGGATTCAACCCACGTATGATGACTGCAGCAGGGTAACACGATGAACATAGTACAGTTTTGTACCTACCATAAATGTAGATGTTCGAGTGTTCACCCTGCTGCAGTCCAGGTTACCCCCCCTCCATCCCCTCTAATCTACTGGCTAAATCTCTTCTACGCCTTACTGATGTATTTGCTTATAGCTGAAGGGATTTTGTGTTCGTGCAGTGGTTACTCCCTTTGGTACTAATTCCTGACCACCTTTTTGGGGGCACCTGACATCTGGGGCAAGAAAAACTGAAGAAAATGGCGTCGGTTGCATTATATATACCCCTGGCGCACTGACGTCAGGGAGGAGGCGACAGCAACCGACGCCGGACCAAGACTTTGGAATTCCGGCCGACTGCAGGACCACCGGACGACAGGATAACCCAGGTGTGATGACTGCAGCAGGGTGAACACTCGAACATCTACATTTATGGTAGGTACAAAACTGTACTTTACCCTCCCTCCATCCCCCTTTCATTGCTGGGACTTATCTGTACTTCTCTATTCTATACAACCTATGTGGTGTATTTGCTTGTAGATGAAGGTAATGTTTATGTTAGTGCATGCTTTTTTATGAGCAGAATTTTTAGCCTACCCTTTTGGGGGCACCTGACATCTGGGGCAAGAAAAATTGAAGAAAATGGCATCTGCTGCATCTTTTATACCTCTGGCGCACTGATGCTAGGGAAGAGGCGACAGCAACCGACGCCGGACCAGGATTTTGAAATTCAGGCCGACTGCGGGTAGCCTGCTAGCAGGATAATCCAAGTGTAATGACTGCAATAGTGAATACACTCGAACATCTACATTTATGGGAAGTACACAACTGTACTTTTGGTCTGCGGACCAGTTTGTCCCAGCTTGTCTTGTACAATTTTGTTCCTTCTGTTTTTGATGCCATTTCTGGATAGTTAGTTTTCATGCCATGCGTGGTCCATCTGTTGTGGGGTTTTCATCTGCATGGTTCTGTATTTCTAGTAGTTTGTAAATTTTGACTCCAGGGATCTTTATTAATTTCATCTCTGTACTTAGTAATTTTCTTTTTTCACCTTCTTCCCAAAGATCTTGAATGATAGCTTCTCCCTTTGCATGCATTAAGCCCTTTCATTCTGCAGGGGGCAAGAGCTGAGCATTCCTGGGCTACATAAGAGTATCATGGCCCATTTGTTTTTTTTGTTTTTGTTTTTTTCCAGGAAGCTCCAGGGGCCCATCTGCTCAATGAGTGATGAAAGTCAGGGGGTAAGGAGTGGACAAGTTTACTGTCCTTGGGAGGTAACTTATTTTCTCTCCTTGGGTAGAGTACCTCCTTTTACTTCAGTGGCTCACTGAGCTCTCTCTGCATGGTGCCTTCCTAAGAGAGCATGCTTCTGCATGCAGAATCCGTCTTAGTTTTTTCATAGGTGAGTACTAGGCTAGTTATCCTTGCAGGCCATTATAAGCCTAGCCAGTTTCCCTTTTTGTGCTTGAAATAACCTACCTATTTGGTTATAGGTTATCTTTACCCATCCCATGATCGATAATTGTTTATTACCCTTAAGAATAACTAGGATCATAACATAAATAATTTGAGGTGACCCATGCATGGGATAAAGCATGTAGGAGCTACCTGTGTCCATTAGCAGTAGAAGCGCCAGTCCTGGGGTACATTTCTGTTTCCCATCCATAGATCTAAGTTGCAGTTGAATATTTACAAGGATGAAACTGTGCTTTATGTAGATGGCGAGTTTGTTCCAGAGCAGTGGTATCCTGTATGAGATGTATCTTTCCCTCGAAAGTATTCTGTTGATGTAGAAGAAGTTTAGATTCCCTAGACTGAGTATTTCTGATGACATTGGATTTGCTGATAAATCCACCAGTACTGTCTTGTGTGTCTGCACCATGGTAGTTTGTGCTCTCTAGGCTTCAACACCACAGGTATAATACTTGTTGCTCTTGTTAAGTGTTACCCAAGTGGCTGGTGAAAGCCATCTCCCTCCTTCAGGTTCAGTGAGCCAGCAGAAGCCACTCACCCCATCCATCTTTGTACTTTGTCTTCTGCCTTTTTGTTCAAGGTGCCCCAGGTACTGTGTGCAGTTCTTCCACTGTGCTTTGTTTTATCTGTTGGCAGATGTATTTCCATTTTGCCTTTGAAGCATGTGATCTCGTGCTTTGGGTTATTTACAATACTAAGCATGGCTGTATTTGATTTCTACAAGATGAGTCTGTTTTTGACATTGCTAGTGGTGTAATGTTATTTTAGCACCACCTAGATATAACTTTACTGCAGATATAAGTTTACATGTGCTATGACCTGGATTTAATGGCTGCATGGAACGTTGCAGACAGTAACAACCATTCTATAACTGAGGGATGTTTACATAATTGTATTTCCCTGTGTTTTTAATGTTGACATAATTTTGTTTTACTGAAGTTCTTCCTAAACTATGTTAGAAATCATTGAAGAACAGCTGAAACTTTTTTTTAATGTTTACACATATTTGGACTTGAATGACGATAGGAATTTCTTTATCATGTGTATTCTTTTATATAAATTGTTGTCTCTTGTATTGTTAATACAGTTTGCTCATAGTTCGTCTACTTTGAACAGTTTATATAATTTGTAGTATTGTAGTCTGTGTTTCAGTTTTAGTTTGTGTTTAAAAATTTAAGCATTAAGACCAGCACATACCCAGCAAACCTCCTGGGTCTTTTTACCATGACTGGATGTTCTAAAAGTAGCTGCCAATCAAAATGGAAATTCTGGAAACAGTATAATTCTGAGAAAAACATATATCGTATATCATCTCATATCATATCCTATCTCATATAATATATATTGTTCATCCTTCCAGAGGCCCAAGTTTCTGGTAAGAGAATCCTAAGCCACAGACTTTGACTCAGCAGTTGCTTTTACCACAGATCCCAGCAGTTCATCACCAGATTTAAAGAATTCAGAGTAGGTGAAAAGCTTGGGAGGGGAGTGTTTACATTTTCTGCTTTTTCACTGAGGGTGCTTATTTATGTACCCTAGATGTTTATTTTCTGGGAAGTTAACTTGGATGAAATACACCAGACAATCACACAATTACCAGATAAACCTACTACAGAAGGTGGTTGTCCCAGGTGGCAACAATTTCAACTATGGTTGGTCTTCTGATGTACATTCCTTTTAACATATGAGGGTTTTTCCAGGGTTATAGGATCAGGCATATCTGTTCTATAACATACTTGGCTCCATTTAACTGACTTTGCCAAGAATACCAAGGCATTCTGTAGTAATCCGCCCTTCCAAATAATAGGCATGTTGGAGCATGATGTTAAGGCACATCTTGAGAATGTTGAAAAGTAGGGAACCCATCATGGCTGTGAGCATTAAATTTCAGCTACCTCAATCCTCTTTCTGTTGCATCCAGAGGAGCCAGCATCAGATGGGGGTTAGTCTTGCACATGGCATAAAAAACAACTGGCTGGAAAGAACCGTAATTCCCAAGGTGATTTCCATTGACCTCACAGATCCAGAAGGAAGGGTCCTTGGCAGTTACCAGGCAGCTGCAGGCTGCACACAGGGGAGCACTGAGGCTTGCCCATTTACCCCATTGTCCCCTCTGCAGGCACTTGTGGGTCATCTGTCCTTCTTTTGGTCTGCTTGACAAGCTCTCACTAAAAAAAAAAAAAGATCAAGACAATGATATATCCAAGGGGTACAAAGCTTCCTTTCTCATAAGCTCTTTCCTGCTCTCTCTGCCCTTGACAAACATCCCACCTCATAGGTTCATAGGTGTGTACTAGGCTAATGGCCCTGGTGCCTTTACAAGCTTAGCCCATAGGATTACCATGGCATTGTGCCACCCGACCTTAGTTCCCAGTGCCTTTGTCGAGTAGAGCTACTGGACTGACCCCCGGAGTGAATTTTCTATTTCCCATCCACACATCAAGATTCCTCTTGAAGAGGGCCAGTGAGGTGCTCTGTTTGACATGTATGGGAAGTCTCTTCCATAGCATGGGCAGTCTCTGAGTTATGAACCTGTCCCTCCAGCACGTTCTGTTGATTGTAGTAGTGAGGTTGAGATCTCTGGAGCGTGTTGTGTGCAGGGATTGGGATTTTTTTAGATGTAGCATTTCTAATAGAGCTGGGTCAGACATAGCTTTGTAAGACAAGCAGAGATCGCCTCTAAGTAGGCAATATGAGACAGGGAATAGTTGGAGTTTTTTGAGTCTTTCCATATAGGACAGGTGTTTAAGGCCTACGATCCTCTTTGTGAGGCACTTTTACAGCCTCAAATGAGGCATTGTACTCGATGATTGGCCTACTGAGGGAAGAGTAGAGGGTGACAATGACCTCTTTCTTCCTGGATGCAAAACCCTTAGTAATGAGATGTGCCACATAGAAGGACTTTCTGACCACAGTGGCAGTGTGGTGGTCAAAAGAGAGGTTGCTCTCAACCTGTGTTCCCAGATGTCTTATAACGCCTTCTGTATTCAGTGGACTACCATTGATATGGTAATTCATGGGAACCGGGTTTTTCCCAAAGGGGATGACGACACATATTTTTGGCATTGAGCTTAAGACCATGGTTCTGACACCAGTTGTTGGTCTCATTAAGGCCTTTCTGTAAGATGTCAACATTACTTGGGGAGTTAATAATAGCCCTCAACTTGCAATCGTCTGCGAACTTTGTCAGCCAGAGTCCCTTCATGTTGGCCTGGACTTCAGAGAAGAACAGGAGAGGACCCAGGACCGAAACCTGTGGGACTCCACTCGTGACTAGTCGGCAGTCTGACTTGGAGTCAGCTACTTTCACACTATGGGTTTTATCTGTGAGCTAGTTTGCAACCCACCTAGTGATATAGGGGTTGATGCCTAGCTTAGTGAGTTTTTCTGTGATTCCTGAGTTGGGAATGGTATCAAAGGCCTTGGCCAGATCAAGGTACGCTGTATGAACCTGACTCAGAGAAGTCGACCAAGTTGAGCAGGCATGATCTACCATTCACAAAACCAAGCTGTGTGGGATCCAGAGTTTGGAGATTCCCTATATCCTTGTTTACTAGGTCCATGATGATGCTTTCCATAGCTTTGCATATCAGACTCATCAGGCTAATGGGGTGATAGTTCCTAGGGTCTGTAGTCATTCCTCCTTTGTGGAGAGGGATGACTGTAGCAGTGCACCATTCGGTAGGGACAAAGCCTAAGGTGAGGCTGTGATTGAACAGGGCACACAGATGAGGTGCCAGTTCATTCTGTAGTTCATGTAGAACACAGCCAGGGATATTGTCAGGTCCTATAGAAGTTGTATTCTTGGCCTTGGACAGTGCTGTTTTAACCTGTGCAGCAGTAGTACTGGGTACCTGGCAATCTACTGGTATTGTGATTGGTCCTTTGGGGGGTAAAGTTGACACTGAATCTGTCGGCCAGTATATTGGCAATATCTGTTGACTCTGTATAGGAGGTACCATTGTGCAGTAGCTCAGAGCAAATCTAGGTGTTGCTGTGGAGATTCTTTACATAACTATAGAAGGCCTTGTGGTTGTCTTTACTGTCTGCTGCAATTCTGTTTTCATAGCTAGCTTTAGAGGATTTGATGAGGGATCTCAAGTTTTTATTGAGGCTGGTAAAGGGACTTTTTCCAGTCTTCGGACTTCACCTTATTCCGCATCAGTTTCCTCCTCCTGTTGTAGAGTTTGTTTATGGCAGGGGACCACCAGATTGGCTTCTTTTTTTGGAGAGCTTCTTGGTTCTATTGGGTATGGTGAGATCCATGCATTTGTGTACGTGTCCGTACAGTGCATCGGTGTATGATTCGGCAGTCATGCAGCTATTCTCCATTTGCATGGGTGCCGTGAAGTTAGCCACTTCTGTTTTTAAGAGCCCAGAGTTAGCTTTGGAGAAGCTTTTCATGGTGGTTACCTTTGCGGGGGGGGGGGGGGGGGTGGATTTCCAAGGTGATTAGTTTGTGTTGTGGTTGGATCTAACCAGGGAAGAGTTGACTACTGGTGTAGAGCAATGGTCGCCCATGTTAGTAATGACCAGGTCAAGGATGTTGCTACCTCTAGTGGGTGTAAGAATGAGCTGGCCCAGGGCATTGGAATTGGTGAATTCCAGGAAACATTGGGCAAATGTATTGGTACATGAGTAGTTTTCCCAGTTGAAGGAGGGGTAGTTGAAGTTGCCCAGTATGAGAGTGTTAGGATGGACCCTAATATTCTCCAGGGTGCTTAGGAACATGGAGTGCAAGTCTTGGTACATGGTTGGGGACCTATAGCAGGCTATGACCTTAATCGGTGTCTTACCCAATGTTAGCTGCATCTGAAGTATCTCTAATGCGTTATGTTGGGTTACCAGTTTGGAGGTGTGCGCATCCTTTATGAATATGGAAACCACCGCCTTTGGAGCTTTGGTCCAAGTTCTGGGGCCAAAAGGTGTGGAATGAGTTATAGCCTGGTAGTGCAGGGGTGGTTTCTGCTGCCTTGAACCAGGTCTCTGTTATAGCACAAATGTCGATGTTCTCCATTTTAAGGAGTACTTTGAGCGAGTGCATTTTGAGATTTAGACTAGTAGCGTTAAGCAGCACGACCCTCAGATTGCAATTGTTTGTAGCTGTTATGGTGGTGATTTGGTCTTTGGAACACCGCCTAAAAAAGGTACTATAGGGGTGGCAACAGCCTTGGCCAGTATCCGGAAGCCCAGGGGTGACAGATGCAGGCCATCTCTGGCAAAGCATTGAGGTCTGTCAGTCATGTTGTCCCAGGGAGATACTGGATCCCCTTAGAATGACACCAAAAACTTAGCCAATTGTTGAAATCAGTCATTTTCTGCTTGTATTGTGATATCATTATGGGTGATGGTAGGATGCTGCTCAGGGCTAGGGTCTTACCTGCTTGGGCTACATAATCCGAGAGCTCCTCCATGTCTCTTTTCATGTAGTCCAGGGAGGTACGTCTCAGGTCATTCACACCCACATGTATAATGGCAGAGTCATATTTGTACCTGTTGAGGGACCTGAGTGCATGTGTTATGTGGTGGTTCCTGGCACCTGACAGGCAGCTGACTGTTACTTTCTCCTTATTCAACCTAGTGAGTGGGACATCAGTGTGCCTCACTATCGAGTCACCTATGACTAGAGTGTTGGGCATGCTGTTTTACCTTAGGGGCTTTGGTTGAGTGGCACACTGTATAGGAGAGTTGTGCGTCTCATGGTTAGTGTTGTGTTGTGGTGGTCACGTGTGTTTCTGCCTTGGAGGTCTCTGCTGTTTTGGCAGAGTTTTACTGAGAGCCTCCATGAAGGTGGGTGTGTGGTTTGTGTTTTTATGTGAAGGCAGTGCTGGCTTGTGTTCTGGAGGGCTATGTGTTCCATGTGGTGTGCAGGTGTTGACCTTCTTCTCTTGACCATCTATTCTGGTCTTGGCTGGAGAGTGTCTGGTTTCCATTTTGGATATATAAGTGCATATCTCGCAAGTCTGAGTGTTGAGAGGTAAGAGGAGAGGGTTGTCGTTGTACATGAGGCAGTTGCTACATTGCCTCAGGATGCCCAAGTTCACCAGGTTAATAGGAGAAAGCACAGGGAACTGACCTATAGACATACCTGAAGGGGTGGGCATTAATACGTACTGGAGCTGTTTCCTTGTAGAACGTTTACTGCTGGTAGCACTTTGTGTGCTGCAATAATTGCTACAAGAATTCTGGTAAAGTGCTAGACTAATAAGCTAGTAAAAGTGCAGGAGAGGAGAGAACTAGCATATCTAAGGGAAAAATTGAAGAGCAGACTTTGGCACCGCTCAAAAAGGCAGGCTTTTAAACCAGAAAGTTGAAAGAGATGGAAAAACTGCCCTAACAGCCAATAAACTACAATTTCAGGACCAGAAACCACTCCTCTTGTGGTAGATAGGCTACCTAGTGCTTACCACTCCCACTGATAAGTTAGAAGGCTTCCCTCCAACACAGAAAGGCTTGGGGGGCTCAGAAGCTTACAAACAGTCCTGGATACAGCAAATCTGTATCTGGACTAGACTAGTTACAGGAAAAGCGGGAAACAAGCGCAAACGCTAGCTTTTAAACCAGAAAGTTGAAAGAGATGGAAAAACTGACCAAACAGTCAATAAACAACAATTTCTGGGTCAGAAACCACTCCTGTTATGGTAGATAGGCTACCTAGTGCTTACCACTCCCACTGATGAGCTAGAAGGCTTCCCTCCAACACAGAAAGGGTTGGGTGGGCTTAGAAGCTTACAAGCAGTCCTGGATATACAGCACTGGACTAGACTAGTTATAGGAAATGCAGGAAGCAAGCTTAGAATTTTTTTTTATTCTGAACTGAATTCATTTATTGTTTTATTCAACTCTGAACATTTAAAAAGTGCCAGAAAATATACTTATCAGCTGAGAAGCACACTCAGTCAGAGCACAAGGAGAAGGAGATTCTAGCAAAGTTTTTTTTTTTTTTTTTTTTAGTAAAGTGGTGGGGGAGAAAGCAGGATCAGAAGATAAATCAAGGTTAAGAACCAAAGTGGGTTGGCCCTTTCAAATGTTCTCTCTGCATTAGGTAGAATGAGCTAATGACACTAGACTGGGAGAAATATCCCAGATCAAATTTATGGTAGGGGTGGACAACTGCAAAGCCACCAAGTATAGAATTGGAGACACCAATAGGGAGGGGGTCGGAAGCTATTACAGCTACTAGCTACACTATTAGGCAGTAAACACCACAATAATGTTTATCACAGCAGAAAACAGCAGTGAGCCACTAAATGAAAGTTTTAAACAGGTAAAGGAGCAAGGAGACTCTAGAGAATGCTTTTAACTGCGAACAGATTAGATGTTCACCATGTTACCCTGCTGCAGTCATCACACTTGGGTTATCCTGCCGTCAGGCGGTCCCGCAGTCGGCCCGAATTCCAAAGTCTTGGTCCGGCGTCGGTTGCTGCTGCTTCTTCCCTGACGTCAGTGCGCCAGGGTATACGAGAGGCATCCAACGCCATTTTCTTCAGTCTTTCTTGCCCAAAGCAGAAGCAGTTCGCAAGTGCCAGTCGGCTGACACCTGAGATTTTTGAATCGAATTTCAGTCCGAAGTCTTCAAAGCTAAGTACCCTGTTGGGGAACCTTTTCTTGCCTCAGTCCGATGTCAGAAAAAGTTAACAATTGCATTTCTTGTGGGAAGCCAATACCTCATAAGGACTTAAATTCTTTTTGTATACCTTGCCTAGGCCCAGACCACGATGTCACTGGTTGTCGGTTTTGTGCTAGGTTCAATAAGTGAACTATAAAGCGATGCTTTGATTTCGCACGACACTACTTCGGTAGAAAATGTAATTACACTATGCCGTCGGAGCAACCGACTACCGGCGTGCATAAAAAACGCAAAGATAAAGACAGGCAGCCTAGATCCAAGCCAGACTCCGAGGACTCTGCTGGGCCGGTCGTCGGTTCTCCGGTTTTCAGTGAGGCACCTACGCAGCCCCTGGCTACCGCTGAATTGGATCCCCAGACCGCTTCGGATCCCCCAGCAGAGAGTTCTAGGCCAATGCAGCCATTTTCTTTAGGCCCTACCGACGACATTGCAGTAGGAGAAGCTGGTGCTGTAGAAACACCTTCGGTTTCTGAAGGTGTCTTCAGACCGACTACTCTCACCATAAAATCTTATGCTAAGCTTAAGAGTCCTCTAAAACCAAAAAAGCCCGCACTTCAGTCTCCAGGACAAGGCCCTATGCCTAAGAAACAGATGCTTAAAATGGCTGAAGATTTGATTTCTTTGATCAGGGGTTTCCAACCCCCCCCCCAGACAAAAGGCCTAGACAAGAGGAGGATTATGGCCTCCTCTGACCAAGTGTCTGTTTCCTCAGGCTCCTCTGAGGAACAGGATTACTCCTTTCCCCCTTATGAAGATTCTGATGATGAAGACTCCATTTCCTCAGCTTCTCCCCCTGAAGATTATTCCTTTGAGGAAACCTTACATACCATGAGGGAACATTTCCACTGGGAAGGTCAGGACTACTCCGACTCAAAGAAAAGGCTTCGAGAGTTTCTTTTACTCCCCCAGCACAGACCACTTGCTATCCCCCCAGTTTTAGACATTGCGGATGATGTTTTCTTAGAATCTAGTCTAAATCCAGATTCTCTGCCTCCTGCTCCAGCCAAACCAGATAGATACTATAGAGTGCCTGACTCACACAAATTCCTATACAAAAGCCCTGTTGCTGATCCAGAGACAATCTCCCAGGGCCCCAAAGGGGCTAGGTCTTCTATGGCTAAAAATCCTGTACCCTCTGAAGGGGACTCCAGAGCACTAGATAGGTGGGGGAAGAAGGTTTACACCTCAGCTACTCTAGCTATGAAAGCACTAAATTGTCAATTTCACATGCTTAAATACCAGCAATTCCTAATGTCTCAAATAAAACAAAAGATGGGCATGCCCCCTCAACAGTCTGAATTCAAGGAAATGCAGGATCTGTTGTATTTAGCTGAACAGGTGGGCAAACATACTTTACAATGTGGTTTTGATGCCTTGGAAGCTTCCTCTAGAGCAGCTGTTACTAGGTCTGTTATACGTAGGCATGCTTGGTTAAAGGAACAATCTCTGCCTGATCATGTTAAAGCAAAGTTACTAGATGCACCCTTACAGCAGGATGTCTTATTTGGGGTTAAAGCAGAGGAGGTTTTAAAGAAAATGGAGGATAAGGCAAAATCTATGCAGACAGTCAAAGATTTCTTACAGGTACAGTCCCCATGCTTCAGCAGAAATTGGCCAACAAAAACTGGTCCTTTCCAGCTTCTAACAGACCACAGAGGGGTAAATACAGGCGCTCAAGGGGCAGAGGACAAGCACAAATCCCTTACAAACCTCGCCAATGGGGCACTGCAACACAGAAGGGAGGAGAAAACAGGTCCCAAACTACATGAAGGCAAAAACAATGACTTAAACCTCAAACTGCCAAGCAAAACTCTCTTGGCAGCTCCCTTGGGAGGAAAATTAGCACTTTTTGCAGACAACTGGCGCATCGTCACAAAGGACAAATGGGTCCTAGACATTATCTCACAAGGATACAGATTCCATTTCCACACCTTGCCAAGGATAAAAGGAATGCCAAACCTGCCACAAAATCAATGGGCAGAGGCACAAAAACAAATTACAGCTCTCATGGACATGAGAGCCAACTGGTACCTACACAGGAGCAAGGCCAAAGATTTTACTCGAGGCTCTTTCTAGTCCCCAGAAAGGACAATGCTTGGAGACCCATTCTGGACCTTTCAATTTTAAACACCTTCTTGCAAGTACCCAAATTCAAGATGCTAACACTACAGCAGCTTCTTCCCATGTTGGGCAAGAAAGCTTGGCTAGTAACGTTGGACCTCAAGGAGGCATACCTGCATGTCCCTATCAGACAAAATTGCAGAAGATACCTCCGTTTCATTGCAGGTTCAACCCATTACCAATTCTCTGCACTGCCCTTTGGCTTATCTAATGTGCCCAGGGTCTTCACAAAATGCCTGGCACCAGTACTTGCATACTGCAGACAAAGAGGAATTCAGATATACCCATACCTGGATGACTGCCTCATCCAAGCAGAAAGCAAGGACATTCTCTTACTACACATGGCTTTTGTAAAACATCTTCTAAGCTGCCTAGGGTACACAGTAAACGAAAAGAAATCAAAACTAGTGCCCTCACAAAATATGACATAACTGGGTGCCAGCTTGAATACAACGGCCCAGATGGCTTATCTGACGTCAGACAAACAACTACAATTAACTCAATACTTCAGAACAATGGCAACAAAGACCCATCTCCCTGCAAGAAAAATTCTGCAAGCCTTGGGCTTCATGGCATCTTGCATACTACTAATACCATTTGCAAAACTGCATATGAGGAAATTACAATGGTACCTAAAAAGCGTATGGACTCAACACAGCCACAGCTTGGAAACAATGATACCTCTCATTCCCTGCCTTCAACAGGAGTTTCTATGGTGGTCACAGGCATGCCACCTCAACAAGGGTCAGCCTTTCACCCTACCCCCAGCCAGGCAAACTATGACAACAGATGCATCGGACTATGCCTGGGGGGCACACATGGCAGGACGGTGCGTTCAAGGCATATGGACTGCAGATCAAAGGAATCTGCACATCAATCAAAAAGAAATGCTAGCTGTACAAAATGCTCTTACAGCCTTCAAGGACCTCTTACATCCAGGACAGCTTATCATAAGGACAGACAACACCACAGCAATGTGGTACATAAACAAACAAGGGGGTACACACTCCTACACTCTATGCAGACAAGCGATGACCTTGTGGAACACAGCACTGGCTTACCAAGTTCAATTACAAGCTCAATTCCTGCCAGGAAAAAAGAACACATTAGCAGACGACCTAAGCAGAAACATCATGGATCCCCACGAGTGGAAACTGGATCCACAAGTATTTGCAATGATAACTCAAAAATGGGGGCTCCCAGACATAGACCTGTTTGCCAGCCCTCAAAACTATCAGCTAACAAAATTTTGCACAAGGACTTTTCACCATCAAGCTTGGAAAGTGGACGTACTCTCATTCATTTGGAAAATGCTGACAGTATATGCCTTTCCTCCATTACCCCTTCTCACAAAGGTGCAGCTGAAAGTCAGGATGGAGAGACCCCGAATGATACTCATTGCCCCAGACTGGCCACGCCAGCACTGGTACCCACTATTAAGGAATATGGCCCAGGGCCCACCATGGATTATACCACAAATTACCCATCTGCTCACACAGCAAGACAGTCAGATTCTACCCAGCCAGCTCAAAACCTTAAACTTGGCTGCATGGCAAATCACCTAAGCAACCAGCCAGCTCCTCTCTCTCAAGCTGTTATGGATGTTATTATGGAGGCCAGGAGGCCCAGCACCAGGAAAGCCTACTCAGACAAATGGAAAAGGTTTTGCGCCTGGAACCAAGCTAAAGGCCAAAATACCCTTCAGCCTGACATATCTCAGATTCTGCAATATTTAACTAAGATGTTACACAAAGGGCTTTCTTTCTCATCTATTAAAATCCACACCTCAGCTATTTCTGCTCACTAAAACACGGATCCTCCCTTATTTTCACATCCACTCCTAAGGCAGTTTCTCAGAGGGGCCAAAAACATTAGGCCTCCTAGGAGAGCACCAACACCTACTTGGGACCTCAACTTTGTTTTGGAAAAACTTACGCTACCTCCTTTTGAGCTAGCTTTCTCAGCTGACTTAAAGTTTATATCATGGAAGACTGCCCTGCTGCTAGCAATTACTTCAGCTAGAAGAGTTTCAGAGCTTCAGGCACTAATGGCAGTAGAGCCTTTCCTCATTTTTCATCAAGACAGAGTTTCTCTACGAACTAACCCCTCCTTTATGCCTAAGGTGGTATCCAGTCTGGCTCTAAATCAAACCATCCATTTACCACCTTCTTTCCAAATCCACAGAACAAAGAAAAAAGACTCCTGCATTCCTTGGACATTCACAGGCAGCTACGTTACTACTTGGATAAAACTAAGGTTTTCAGAAAGTCTGACCAGCTTTTTGTATCCTATGCTACAGCATCACAAGGAAAGGCTATCTCAAAACAGACCATTTCCAAATGGATAGGACATTGCATACGTTTTTGCTACACCCACCATGGAAAACCAGTTCCTGCTAGCATTAGGCCCCACTCTACCAGGGCAGCAGCTACATCTACAGCCTTCCTCAGGGGGGTGCCAACCAAGGATATTCTGGAAGCTGCAACTTGGAGTTCAGTACACACCTTCACCAAACATTGCCACTTTACTCTAAGACTAGAGCTGGCTTCGCCACTGCAGTTTTGCAGGGCCTTCTAGCCTCCTCTAACCCTGTTTGACTCCACCTCCCATCCTTAGCTTTGGGATTCTACCCAAGTGTGATGACTGCGGCAGGGTAACACGATGAACATAGTACAGTTTTGTACCTACCATAAATGTAGATGTTCGAGTGTATACCCTGCTGCAGTCCAGGTTACCCTCCCTCCATCCCCTCTCTAAAACCTTTCTATGCCTTAAAATCTGTTACAACCTTTGTGGTGTATTTGCTTATAGCTGGAGGGATATTTTGTTTATGCAACACTTTTTATTATTGGTACTATCTACTGACCACCATTTGGGGGGGGGCACCTGACATCTGGGGCAAGAAAAACTGAAGAAAATGGCATTGGATGCCTCTCATATACCCCTGGCGCACTGACATCAGGGAAGAAGCGACAGCAACCGACGCCAGACCAAGACTTTGGAATTTGGGCCGACTGCGGGACCGCCTGACGGCAGGATAACCCAAGTGTGATGACTGCAGCAGGGTATACACTCGAACATCTACATTTATGGTAGGTACAAAACTGTACTTTATATGATGCACTTCTTGGCAGGAAATCAGAACAAACAAACAGCAGGCCTCTATCCAGACTATGCTACCTGACTAGAACACAGAAATCTCACAAAAAATGCACAGATAGGGCACTCACAATCAGAAAATACAACTCTCAGTATGAAAAAGCAGTGTACAGTTAAGTAATTCAGTAAAAATGCAATTACAGTAATGAAACACTATCTAGCAATGAAAAATACAGTTAAAACCGTATACAACAGTACAAAAATGCAGTGAAACAGTAAAAAAAGCTTTATGAAAGTGCAAAATGTAGTAGATTAGCTGTATAGCACAATTATAAATGTTAAAGAAATGCAATTGAATGAAATAAATGTAAGAAGTAGCTTATTCTGTTCTTGGAGTCTTAAATTTCTGCTTTGTCCCAGTGATGAATCACCACTCCACATCCTGCTAAATACAAGCCATTTGAAACGAGCAGTAAAGGGAGAAAAGTTATAACCTTCCTTTGCAAATGAGCTGTCCAGGTGGTCCTATCAGGCAAGGAGGAGTGTAGACTTCACTCTAAATTATTTTCTTTTTAGTGCCAGCAAAGTCTCATAGGCCAGTATGTTGTCATCAAAGAAACTTTTTGCATGGTTTCACTCTAGTCATTCCTTCCTTGTCTCACAGAGTAAGACTGGATGTGCTGTTTGAACGTTGAGAATAACTACAGGCACATGAAAATTACCAGTAAGTCATGGAGGTTTCTTGGCTGCCAAGTTTGGGTCAGTCATCAGTTGTATACTCTTCTGTTCACTCTCACCACAGTCCTCGGGTGTTTACCAAGTATTTGTCTATGGTAGCTGCTTACCAGAGGCTGCAGGGAACGAAGGTGTTAACTCACCCAGATGACTGGCCTCTGGACACTGTTTCCATTCAAGATTTGGTAACAGTGCAGGAATTTCTGACATCATTATTCCATTCTGTATGGTAACAGTAAATACTGAAAATTTGCAGGTAATATTTTTATATTTTCTGGCTGCAGTGCTTCACATCAGGCAGGGCCCAACTTCCAACAGATAAAATCCAGTCCTTTCAAATCAAGGTGTATTGTAACTTCTTTTATTACTGCATGCCCTCTGTTCATCATTTTCTGAAAGTGCTTGGTCACTTGTTAGCAGCTATTGCATGGTTCCTCTGGTCAGATCCCACATGAGAATTCTACAGTGGAACTTAGTGGTCCAGTAGTCACAGACTAATGATTTGTTGTCTCACCATATCTACATTTCCCAGGCTTTCAGACTTCACTTGCTGTGATGGCTGGATTTTGGCAGTTAACCAGATGGTAGTTACTTTCAGTTACCCACAACATTGGCTGCACTCACCACAGAGGTGTTGCTGAGGGTGGAGGTGGCATTTGCAAATAGTTCAGGTTGTATAGATACTTTTCAGGCTATCCTTTCACTTTAACATCCTTGAGATGAGAGTATAGTTGTTCTGATCCTGTAGTTATTCCAGGACTCCCTTCCTCAGGGAGTTCTCATCATGTAGTCCAAAAAGTTGGAATGGTCGAGTAAATACTCCCAGGAGGTTGTGATAGTCTGAGAAAGGCCCAGGTCCAGCAACTGCTTTCATGGTCAGGCAAACTCTGTTTGTTCTTGCTTGCTACTTCAGGAGTGATCCTTCAGTTCCACCAAGAATTTTCTCAAGTTGACGGAAATGAGCTGTGACCTGTTTGCCTCCATGACAACACCAGTTGCTTTTTCTGCCTTATTTTACCTCATCATTAACACCCACAAAGAATGCTGTGGCTCACAAGTCACTCCCTTTTTCATTTCCCCATTTTCTCTTTTGTTAAGTCTTTCAGAAAGGAAATCTTCACAGTTTAAAGATTTTATCATAGCTTTATATTGGCCCTGGCAGATGTGTTTTTTCCTGCTTCAGCCTTATCTTCTGTTGAAGCCCATGTTGTTGAAGCTGACAAGAACGGTGCTCATGCATCCATTGGGAAAGGCACATCCAGATATTTACACCTTGCATATAAGCATTTGACTTCTTTACTTTTAGTAGTGCTTTGTTATTCCTTTCTTTCTGAGCAGGTGGTTAACATTTTATTATCCTTTCAGAAACTTGGTACAAAAAAATGTGTAAAGACAAAAAGACATGTTTTTTTCCAGTTTGTGTCACTACCAAAGGATTGGATCCATTGTCATCTCTTGCTTTTGAGTTCTGGATTGCCTTACACATATATTTGGCTCTGGCCTCTGTTATTCTTCTGTTGAAGTTCATTTAGCTGCCATATCCATCTTCACTGAAGGCCTTTGTTCAAATTTCTTGGCCTTGTTTTGAAAGTCTGTGAAGCCTTTCTTTAAGCTGCCTGTTTGTTGAGGCCTCCTCTAAAACAACTGATACCGCCTTACAGCAATGTTATTTTTCTATATCCGTTTTACCTCCTTGTGTGCTATCAGTCCTTCAAAAATCCTTTTTGTTTTGAGACAGTTCGTTCCTCAGTACAGGCATGAGAGCTAACCAGTTGGGGGGGACATCATGCAGACAGCCATGGTGGTGGTTTGCATGTTCATCGACATCCTGACAATGAAGGCATTTCTCTTTTAACTCCCTAACCCTCTCCTGGTGGTGTCTTATACTCTCCCCTTGCTTGTACATGTTTCCAGCCACAGTCCTTGAGTGCTACTGTCACTAGCTTGAGATCACCAACCCCATGTCCCCAGTTCTAGCCATTTTAGTGTTGTGATGATGTTCCCTGTACCTGAACCACTGTTTGAACTTGGATTATCTGTGTTGTAATCAGAACTTTATACATGTGTACCACAGAGTAGTATTAGTGGACTTAAAACATCTTTCTTGGAAAGCTGTCTTTCTCTTGTGGAAGTTATATAATCTGGAAAGATCTCAGAGTTGCAAGCTTGTTTGCTGAATACCTCACTTTGGTCTTTTATAAGATAGAGTTTCTTGTCATCTTCTAATTCTAGAGAAGTCTCAGAATTACACCTGTATGTATTAAATTCAATTCCTATGAGTAACTACTAGAGCTTTATATATCACAGTAGCCTTTCTTATGAATGCCACCCTTGATAATATTCCTGGTCTTTTTTAATACATATGCAAAGCATTAATTGCAGGCTGGGTGTCTTACTGATGTCTAGAGCTTCTTTTGAAACTGCCATTGTTTGTGATATGTTCTCAAAAGGGGAACCACCTAAGAGGACTAACTTGGGACATTTGTGTTGATTGCTAGTGAGAATGGACCTCCTGTTATTAAATATGAAAGTTGTGTACTTACCACATAAAGATAAAATCTGGAAGATAGGTCCATCCTGGGTAACATAGATGGCCACCATTCCATCCTTGGAGAAGAAGGCTTTGTGCATCTTGTATTAATAGGCTTCATTTAATTAACCACCAACTTGAGATGCAGGTGTGGTAGTGTGCCATTAGGGAGCTCATTCTAAAGTCTGGTCCAAACGTGGTTCAAGTCTATTGCCACCTTGTTCTGCCTTTGGCTGTTGTGTAATCTGCTTCTCTATATCTGTATTATGAGGGCTGTATGGATTTTGCTGCCACTATTCCAGACATGGACAAGGATAGTCTCTCTCTTCCCCCATCTGCATCCTCCAAATGGTCCATTCTTTGGCAAAGCTGTTATGCATATGCAGAACAGTTAAATCTGAAATGGATTCACTCTTATGTCCCTTTGTCCTAGAAGTGCCTGGTGGAATTTTCTGCATCAGCACTTGTCTGACAACAAAATAAATAAATAATTAAATAAATGCATTCCTTGAATGAGAAGAAGGAATGCGTTACACATCCCATACGGTTGTAGCTGCCTGTTCATAGATTACAGCTGCCGCGGCTATGCTTTTTAGCCAATTTGCTCTACGGCAAAGTGCTGATGCAGCCGTTTGGTTTCGGCGATGTAGCTTGCAGGGAAATGTCTTGCGAGCTACACGCCGGAATCCCTCAGGATCATTGCTTAGGTGTATTATTCTTGGGGCCATCAGTTCATTGTGGAGATACCCACCTTGTTGGCTCTGAAAATGTCTAGTGCCCTTTGCAGGCCACTGCCTGATTTGCTTTCTTTTTTAGACTCTGCATGCTCCTGCTTGATTGCACTGTACATACTCATTCCTGTCTGAGAAGTTCATAGGTTCATAGGTAGGTACTAGGCTATCAGCCCTGGGGCCTATACAAGCCCAGCCAAAAAGGTACCCTGGCTTTTGCCACCCAAGAAAATTATTTTCCTATGCCACTGTCGAGCAGAGCCACAGAGGAGATCCCCGGGGTGAATTTCCTATTTCCCATCCAATCATCAAGATTTTTCTTGAAGAGTGCTAATGTGGAGCTTTGTTTGATATAGATAGGTAGTTTATTCTAGAGTATGGGAAGTCTCTGGGACAGTTACATCAGCACATTGATTTCCCAGTGGTGTGAGTCAGGTGTTAGGGTTTGGGCCATCTAGCAGGTTTTGTGTAGCGGACTACCCCTGGAGTTCGATCTCTTTGGTAGCTCTTTGAGCTGCACACTGTTGACTATTACCTCAGAGAAGTGTGTGACTGTCTATACTGGTGATGTCGAACCTTTTGTGCCAGGAGTTTTTGAAACGCCAAACCCAAAATAATTCAGTGCACTTCATGTGAGCAATGAATGCAAAAGGTGCGTCTTTGGCAACTTGGGTGCTGGTGAGTGCTGACATGTCACCCTAAACATCATGGCATGTGTAATATTTGACAAGTGTGTCATAGGTTCGCCATCACTGGTCTATACACATGCGAGTCCTTGGGCTGCTGTTTGTGCTCTTGCCCTGAATATGACAGCATGTGTTCACTAGTCTCATGCTGCACTGGTAGCAGATGGTGCGTGTGCTTGTTGGCACAGAAATGGTGAGCCAAAACTATTTCCCCCTACTCTCACCCTCCCTCCCTGCAATATCATTTCCTATGCCCATGCCACTAACTGAATGTAGGTCATCTGGATTACAGTCAGAGCTTCATCTTTCTGTACCCCATGGGCAGGCAGCATTCTCTGAGTGAGCCGAGTGGCTCATTATTTTTGTTAATGTTGACATTGAACCTTTTCAGTCCAGCATAAACCATAAAGACCACTTTATTTTGACCGCAACTGGAATCAGATCATTTTTTCCTGAGGAAGTAACCCATACATTATGGAGGAGATGGACATCCGTAAGAGCCATCATACAGACAGGTGTGATGGTGCTTGCACTCTTAATTACATCCTGGGAATTGAGGGCCAGAGACCACAACATTTTGCTACTTGTTAAGCACTGTAAGGCCTTACGGATTCACTTTAAAAGATTGAAGGCCCATAACAGTGAAATTCAAAACATTGAGATCAAAATCTTGAAAATTCAAAACATTGAATCCCATAACATTGAAACTACATAGGAAACTTAACATTTAACATATCCCATCAGAACTATATACAGAAACAAATAAAAAATAAACCATATTACACTTCTCCAACTATAAGCAGCACCCGTCATGCACACATCCCCTGCTACTTAAATATATCAACTCCGAGATCATACTACACAGAAGAAAATGGCAAACATACCATTCCATGCTTCATGACTGCATGTTTAAATTTTAAAAAACTATCCTCAACCTTCTCTTAGAAACACTATTTCACTGTTAAAACATTACACATTACTGTATATCTCTCCGATACTTACCGGAGTTTCATAGGTAACGTCAGTCATATTCCCATCTTACTTGCTATAGTACAACATAACTCATCTTAGTGTAGTGTAGTACAGTCTCTAAGTTGCTATGTTTAAGTAGCAGGGGGTGTGGGGGTGCAGAGGGACTTGCTCCCCTGCTTATATTTGAAGAAATGTAATATGGTTTGTTTATTTGTTTCAGTATGTAGTTGTGCTGGAATATAGTACATGTTGCTTCCTATGTGTTTTCAATGTTATGGGATTCAATGTTTTGAGTTTTCAGTGTTTTGAATTTTCAAGATTTTGGTTTCAATGTTTTGAATTTCAATGTTATGGGCTTTCAGTCTTCAAAGTGAATCCAGCCTTACACATGTGTAGCTAGAAAGTGTTCTTCTCTGCAGCACTGAGGCTTAGGCTGCTCACATATTAATGCCATGCATTTCTGCTCCTTGTAACCTTGTGGAGGGCAGGATCATGGTCCAGCACTGACTAGTAAAGAGATCCTTAAGAGTATTGCTTATCTGTTCTCCTATGAAGAATCTCTCTCCCTCCATGTGACCTGGACTTTGTGGTTCACAGACTTGCCCATCTACCCTTTGTATATCTTAAGTCAGTGCATTGAAGCTCATGTCGTGGAAGGCCCTCTTTCTAGTGTCCATTATGTCAGCACAACATATCTGAGTTGCAAGCCCTTATGTGCAGAAAACTAGATCTGATCTTTTAAAAGGATCAGTGTCCCTCTGGAGTGCACTTCATTTCATTCTGAAGGAGGTTTCCTTGAATTAAACCTTTTGTCAGCAGAAAGCATCAGTGAGAGAGACCTCCGTAAACACACTAGGTGGGAGCAGGTTTCTTTACTGCATGGATGAAATGGCTTTTGGTTGTCAAATAGATAATTTGCAATCGCATTGCTAGTAGCATTATTTTTTTTGCTATCAGGCTATTGACAAGCACTCTATGGCCTATATCTTTATTAAGCACACAATGCTGTTTTTATAAATCACTCCAGTACAGGAGTAGCTCCCTCCAGGACTTGCGTCAAGAATGTCTCTGCTACAGACATCTGTGCAGTGGCCACTTGCTCCTGTGTATACTTCTCCTAACCATTAGTGCTTTAACTGTGACTTTTTTTATTTCAGAACTCTATTGGTGCTCTGTATTTGTGTAATTCTCTTGCTTCTTCCACCATATCGGGTACTAGTTGAGATTCATCTTTTCCAAGGACCCAGCAAGAGGGATCCCCATGTAAAGCAACTGATAAGGTCAGAGCATATTTGTGTCCAAGGTCAAGGACCTCCCTTGATGAGTCATAAACTCCCTTGTTTTATTTTCCTGTGGGAGAGTGGTTTTCCACCACTTGTTGCTGTTGGTGATGTCTTTGTGTTGGGCAAATACATGCTGTTGTATTGTTTATTCAGCAGTTTTGAACAAACTGTGTTGCTCTTTCTTGATTTGCAGGAAGGTACTGTCTGGTGTTTTTCTGATTTCTAGTTGATGCCAAAGAAATATCCAGTGGAAAAAAAAAACATCAGAGTCCCCTGTCTTTGATTAGTTGACTCAGTAAGAACATAACTATTTCATTTTATTTTATTTACTAGGCAGTTTTTCCTGTTGGTCTGCTTGCCAACCCATTCCACTGCCGCAGTTATTGGGTACCTTTCAGGAGTACTCTGTATTATAAATATCCCATGTACTTCTGCAGTAAAGAAAGCATTAACACTGATGCTGTGTTGTCAGAAATCTGATACTGGTATATAATTCTTGTCCTTTAACAAATAAAGTGATCTGCTTTGATCTGGGATTCTGTACAGCCATTGTATAAAAATGCATTTAAAATGTACTTGTATCCAGTGGCATTTTTTTTGTCAGTAGAACATAGAAAGTGTTCAGCTGCCGTACTGAGGAGTTTAGAAATTTCTTTGTGGAAGCGGTGTTAAGATACCTCTATTACTGGATATAACAATTTCTGGGTTATAAAATGGACAGTGTCAGTTTCTCAGCTGAAATGCATCTTAGTAGGGCTTGCTGCATTGTCTAATATAACTACAAAGAATTGTCCATATTAGAATGGACAATTAATATGTATTTAACTTTATTGCCCTAGTCTGAGTGCATATAAATGCCTTTGCTATGTTTTCAGCTTGTCCGATCTTTTGTTCCAAGTTCATAAAGATAACTTATTATAATGAAGATAAAATTGTTTATTTTTTTAAACTCTTTTTTTCATTAACTTTATCCTCTGGTTTCCTAGTTTTGCCCTTTTCTGGGTTTGTCTGCTGTTGTCCTTTCTTGCTTGTGGAGAATGGTAGAAGCCAAGGGCTATCATTTGCAGTCCGTGAGGATATGAAGAGCTTATCTATACTAAGTCCCCTCCTCTTCACCTTACCCAGTCGCTCAGTGTATCTGACAACTAGATTGACATACACTGCTGAACATTTGTGTTAAGATGCTTTTGGGTTGGTTGGTTGCCTCCCAAATAAGCATAAAAGTATAAAAGATTTAGGATCTTTGCTTGGAAGTGTTTACATAGGTAGATGTATACCCCAAGTAGACTCCAAAGAAATTTTCCTGAGGTAGATAGCAAATATTGGAGGTGTGATGGGGAAGAAAGAGGCAATTGGGAATATATTTTTTGGGAGTGTAATGAGTTTGCAGACTTTAAAAGGTCCCTACAGGCTACTCTATCAGAAACACTGGGTGAGGAATTTGGTACAACTACATATATTATATTTTTGAGCTATGATACAGAATCAGAATTGCCTAGACATAGTAAGGCCTTGCCGAGTCTAATTATGGTGGCTGGCAAAAAAACAGTTAATAGAAAATGGAAATCAGAGTCTAAACCAACTGAAGTAGAAGTAGTGCATATAGTAACAGAGGTAAAACAACTGGAAATGGAATCTGCAGAAAAGGATAGGAGTAAATTACATACATAAAGTGGAATTGTTGGAACAATAAATGCAGAATAACATTCTGGAGGAGGAATGAGGTCTAAAAGATGTCAGGATTTAAATGAGCTATGTAATGTTTAAATGACTAACTAGATAGATCATAAGTGATTTATAATGTTTGCAACTAAAACTATATCAGTGTTTGTTTGCATTTATATAAACGTATGATTACCTATGTCATAAGTGATAATTTAATATGATGACTCCTGTTTAAAAAAAAAAAAGATACTCTTGGGTTGGCCATTTTGTAATTGTATTTGTTTGGTTGATTTTCAACCTTTCATAACTAGTGAACTGACTCAGAATGGAAATATCCCATTGCCTTCACCTGAGAGTGGGGAGTGCAAGCTACTCAGTAATTGGTGGCTGCATAATGTAAAGGGATAAAGCCTTCACTACTACCTAGGCAACTGGGGTTTGACTAGTGGTCCTGGCACTGGAAAAGATGATGTGGTTGAGATAAGAATGAAGGGGCGGGCCCCACTTGTCTGTGTGTGTGTGTCTCTCTCTCTCTGTTTCTTTCTCTTGGGAGGGGGGGGGGCTATAGGCATGTTTGTTTGGTAAAGTATTATAGGCAGGATTCACTTGATAAAGACCAGGGAAATTGCTAACATGCTCTTACAGTGTACGTGGTAATCATGATGGCTTATATCTCCAGCTGAAGTAAGAGAAAGACAAGTGAAAGAGATGGCCATTGCATGATCAACTCCTGAGGTGCCTTAAACCAAGTTTTTGCAGTGAGAGGAAGGCATGGATGATAGCCCTGCTACTAGTGCATTGCCACACACCTTTTACTGAAGGAATGAATTGTAGGACTGTTACAAAGAGGGACTAAATGGGTCAGTGGGCCAACCAGGAAGGAGAGCTATATGGTCAGCAGAAGAATGGAGAGAGAAAAAAAAAACTAATTGGATGCTCAGAAAAAAACCCTGTTGAGATGTTTGCGCTTGAAATGCTGAAAGCTGACACACTGAAAAAAACGAAAGATCAAAAATGGAGGGGAAATGCAAATCTCAAACATCAATCTTCTCCATTAAACTTCTTTTTTATTTTTTTTTTTTGCAGAGGAGCAAGCCCCCCCCCCCCCAAACTTATCTATACTAACTCCAAGATTGCCATACATTGGAGAAAGGGGAACATTCTGAGAAATGGCCATGTTTGACTTGGCATACAGCCATTCAGTCTCCCCATTATGGGAGTTACTTTAGTGGGTCCTGACATTTCATATCATTACTGCTAAAGCCACTAGTCTGTGCTGGTTTCTGTGCAAGGGCATACTCAGTTTTGGTCACCAGTGGTTTAATCCAGGACAAAAGGGCTGCTTCAGTTTAACTGGATGCCTCTTTAAATTTCTGTAGCAACATAAAGAAATTATTTATTTTATTTATTTATTTTACATTTGTTAACCATGCATGTCCAACTGAGCTGAGTAGCCCTCTTTCAGCGGAGGCCCGGGGAGAAAAGCTCCATAAAATAGTCAGTTACACATTATACAAAACCATTATTAAAAGGACAATAGTTAGTTAAACAATTATACAATCCATTAGTAAAAGTATATGAAGAGAATGACACCACCACAACGGCAAACTCTCTCAGTCAAAAAAACGTCAACCATAAGACCTATGGATGACTGAGAGTGAAGCAGTGAGATACAAGCATAAGGTGGGTTCCCCAAAATCCAATAAGTCTCCAAAACGATTGATGAAATGTAAATTTTATTCCTTTCAGACAAGCGCTTTCGCTAAAAGTAGCTTCTTCAGGTCTATTCTATATACAGATAAATTAAAAAGCCATTTTTATACTCATGACAATTCAATTAAAATAAATTGCAAACCTTACTTAAAAGGGAAATGCCATTTTGTTTAAAAACAATTCAAAATGCAAAGTAAACTCAACTTTCCTTTCTAACATACCTATAAGATTAAAAATGGTATATATATAAGAATATATGAAAGTATGCAAAGATATAAATAAAAACATTAAGCTATATAAATGCACCTAACATGTATATTAACTTATGTGTGTATGAACAAATTTTATCATGACCAATATATCTTTGATACTATGAATGGACAAAATGGTAAACTGATGCATAGATTTTTTAATATAACTTCATCAAACTCATATACACACATATACACGTTCTTCACATCCATTTATGCATCAGTTTACCATTTTGTCCATTCATAGGTGCATTTATATAGCTTAATGTTTTTATTTATATCTTTGCATACTTTCATATATTCTTATATATATACCATTTTTTTACCATTTTGGGGAACCCACCTTATGCTTGTATCTCACTGCTTCACTCTCAGTCATCCATAGGTCTTATGGTTGACATTTTTCATTAGTAAAAGTATGATGCAAGGTAGATATTAATAACAAGACTGTAACATAGGTTTACCATACACTGTTCAGAAAATGAAAATGAGAGAAACATACACAATTAAGTGTTCAAGGAGAATAAGAAAGGCAGTCTATAGATGTGAGATAAGTGTTAGGGAGACCATACATCTAATATTATATGAGTGGATTTGTCAAATAAAAGTTAGGATTTAAGTTTTATTGAATGAAGCATAAAGGGGTAAGAAGCTTAGGTTGAGAGGTACTATTTTTAAGTAGGGTAGGAAGATGGAGGGTGAAGTAGGATAGGGTGGATGGTATCAGGGGGATGAGTACAGCTTTATTGCAATATTGTTTTTCTTCCTTTATCATACAGATTTGGTTATCCATTATGGCACAGTGGTTTATTTCTCTTAAATAATTAAACATGACAGTACTACATGCATTGCTATTAGTTCATTTTAACTAAGACTTTGCCATTTTCTGGTGTTTGCAATAATTATGGTTTTCCCTGTTAGGTGAAAAACATTGAAGAACAACGGGAAAGAAACCCTGACTCTGTACTTGAGCTAATGGAGGGTGGACAAGCAGTAGGTGGCTTAGTCAGCACCACTACAGGTCAGTAAGCAAATCCTTTCTGTCTACATGATGAATGAGTTATACCATTAAAATATTTTCATGGTTACATTGGCTACCAAGAATACATTTGCTGTGTTGTGGAACACTAATTATTTCATTAATGGTGTAGTACTTGTGGAATATTTCAGTAATTTTATGGTGAAGCTGGAATATTTCACATTTGCTGTGGTACCAGTTCAGCAACAGAAGTAGTAGGATGCATCATGAATCCTTTTAGTACTGTATCTTACCATTTGGGTAAGTATTGATGAGTTATGTAAATTATAAGAATATGTGGTACTTCTTGAATGGACAGAAGTGTTATTGTTCTTGGCCCTTATTTGTGTTGTCAGAAGCGTTGTATCCATTCACTGTTTCATCCTTTAAAAGTAGAATGAGGATACACATGTCGTCTGTTGGGTAAATAAAAAAAAAAAAAAAAAAAGGGTGGGGGAGGGAGTCCACAGACCTCACTTGGAAAACAACTTTTGTTCTGAAAAGCCTGTAACCTGTATAAGGGGCATATGTTTATCAGGAGTGGAAAATACAATAGATTCCAGATAAAATGGAATAGTTTACTAAGTTTACATGATTGCATCACCAACAGGAAAATGTGCATAGTTATTTGGAATAATGCTGCAGGATAACATTTCTTGTGTTTGGATTTTCACAGTACCTGTTTTTTTTCACAATATGGCTATTTGTAGCTGATGGCGAAAAAATTGAGTATTTTACTGATACTGATGTATTGCTGCAGTGCTACTCTTGCTTAGGTAAAGCATATAAGCATGTATTTGGCTGAAGTATATACATTATTTATTGAGCTTTATTCTGAGTAAGATTTTAAATTATTATTATTATGATAAAACATGCAAAAATCTTGATTTTTATTTCTGTCATGCATTTGATTTGATTTCAGTACTGTTTCTGAGTTATTTATTTATTTAGTTATAAGGGTGCTATAGTTCTCAGAGGAAGTGTGATCCCAGCAAAATGCACCCCAAGTGTACGTTGTTATTGATGGTGGTACTGCACTATGTAGAGGCTGTGGTGCCACATTTGAACAGTGTTCTGTGGTACACCTCTGTAATTTAAAATGTTGCAATGCTGTGGGATGGAAGTTGGTTGTTTGGCTTCAAACATTGCATACAAGCTGCAATTTTCAGCCAGTTGAGCAACCTTAAGTTTCTTCCTGAGAGTTGACCTCAAGACATTTCCCTTACAGGGAAGAAGCTCAAGAAACAAGGAGAGACTGGGATTTTGGATGCAGATCCTTAAGGAAAATAACAATAACCATACAGAATATTATATTCATAAAGTAGCAGAAAGTATTCTAAGAACTAAGCCAACAGTGGAATGGAGAAAGGAGATTCTGCTGATAGGACTGACTGCAGTTAGGGATACAGACAGTAAGCAAGCGGGGCTGGAATTTATTGGAGAAAGCTGGCAAAGGAACCAAAGTATTGGGAGCAAATAATTAGTGAGGAAAGGATAATAGAATGGGAGGAGGCCAATAATTTATTTCGACTTCAGGCTAAAGATTGTCTTTGCTATCAAGGATTTATATCAGAGTATAGGCAGAGAGAAAGAAGTGGGGGGTTCCTAAGCAAAAGACCAGCACTGGTAGAGTTTTTAATAGAATCTGGAACAGAAGCTGTTAAGTAAACAATAATGCCCGACAGGGTGTGTGTTAATATAGCAATAACCCACGCCTGGGTGTGGGTAATGCTGGATTTACCCACAGTTAGTGTGGTTTGGTCATGAGGGCGAAGCCCGAGTGGCCAAACAAAGCCAACCGTGGGTAAATCCAGCATTACCCACACCCAGAAGTGGTTATTATATATAATGACATTATTTAAGAAAAAAATAATTACTTTTCTTAAATAATGGCATTGTATAATGCCTCCTTGCTGCCCTTCCACAGCTGTCTGGTATTGTGCTGCAGTTCTGATGTACTTCGCATGCATATGCCTACGCAGTACATCAGAGCTGTGGCAAAAGCAACGGAGAAAGCAAGATCTCCGTTGCTTTTTACAAACTGTTTCGCTATGTTAAATGGATTTAACAGAGTGAGACACTGTGAAGCAATGGAGATCTTGTGTTCGAAGTTGCTGTAAAAAAAAAAAAAAAAAAAAGTTATAGTAATGGAAAATGTCTTTGCGACCGGACCTTTTTCCATTACTATAACTCTTGATTTACAACGTGCATGCTGACCAATCAGTGTGCACGTTTTTGAATACTAATGGGGGGGGGTCGTTGTATAATGTGTAATTAATGCTCACCCAGGGGTGTTATCAGGCCCAACGCCGCAGGCCTGTACTAGAAGTAGTGAATATAGTAACAGAAATAAAACAACTAGAAATGGGATCTTTAGAAAAGGGTAGGAACAAATTACTTAGAAAAAATGGGAATTGTTCATGCAGAATAACTTTTTGGAATGAGGTTTAAAAGAAGGTGGATTTGAATGAGCTATGTAATGTTTGACTGACAGTGACTGGATAGGTTATAAGTGCTGCATAATGTTTGCAGTTAAAGTATGTCAGTATGGTTTGTTTTCATTTATATAAATGTATGAGTGCCCATGTCATAAGTGATAATTTAATAAAGATGTTTATTGTTAAAAAAAAAGAAAAACATTTCCCGTAAATCCTGGGAGGAGTCATCCTAGAGTCAGTTGTGTTAAAAGCAGGGTCTATGGTCCTTTGCATGGGGGAATAGTAAAAACATTTGAAACAGAACACTCTGCGACTTGCAGAGAAGAAGCCCTGACTATGCTGTGCATACCCAGAGAACCCTGGTTTAATTAGCAGCCCTGGACATTGACAGAACTGATCATGGAGGCAGAGCATAAGATGTCAATACTAGCTCTGCCCCATTCTGGGATGGGTGAGAATAAGCCAGTCTTCTGCAGTGCTGACTTATGTGGTGAAGTGGTGGAGTGCAGTAGCCTGTATAAAGGTCCAGGGATGTGTACTTAGCTCTGGCAAGTTGCACTAAGCAGTAGCATTTCGGAGGGGGGGGGGTGCATATCCTAATGGAGAGGGGAAGATATAGTTGGCTACCATACAGACCAGACACCTGGGGGTGGAGAGTTAAGCCATCATTAGAAAACCGTAATGGCTGCCTGTATGACAGTCACCCCTGGCAAGCTTTCACACCAAAGGGGCTCAAATGGGCTAATTTATTGATTGTAGGAGAATTGATGGTTGACAGGCAGTTGGGATAAAAGCATATTAAAAAAATCTTTTGAAATGGTTTCACATTTACCAGCTAATTTTATGCAAAGTACATTTCAATAGCTGCCATTCACAAATTACTTTTGAACTCTCTGTTATGGGATGTGATAAGTGCTTTGGTGCTGTTCTCTTTTATGCTAATATTGCAGTGATATACTTGTATATTTTTGTGCTGTGTTATAGTAGGCAAAGATCACTATGCTGTTGTACATTGCACAAAAAAAGTTCAGTTTTGGCACTGCATGTAGCCCTATCACTACTGTAGTGTAACAGTATCAGTATAGTCTGTATAGTATTTGATTATGGCACTGCTACCATGAGCAGGATAGATGTACATCTTTATGTGGTTAGATTTGGTATTTAGGTATGATTTTCATTATGTCCCTGTGAGTACTTTGGAAATACTGAAGTACATTTAAAGTATCATTTCAATACTTCAGTATGCTGTGTAAGCTTTGCTGTGAAACTCTTTGCAAGGCTGTGAATGATGCTGTGCATCTCTTTTGTTTAGTAGCATGTAGTTATTTTGTATCACAAAATATGGTAATTTTACATGGTGGTGTTAAGACGTAGAATCTTGGTTCAGTATTTCCAAGTCTTTGTAGTGTAGACATCATTGTGTTTTTGCTGTTGTACATAGTTAACTAAGTTTTGGTGTGATGCTGTAACATACTGTGCAAACATCAGTATAGTATGGCACTTTTCATTCTTCAGATTTTGAGTATTATACCATTAAGTTTATGCTATTCTTGTGCAGTATGTACTTAGTATGATGCTGTGGTGCATTATATGTATTACAGTGCATCTGTGATGCAGTATGTAGATACTGTATGGTGTAATGTGCAAATATACTGTGTATACATGTTACTGTGCTGTAGCATACAATCTGGTCATCTTATAATGATGCTTTGAGGCAGTATCTGTATATTACTATGCCATTTAACTAGAGTTTGACTATGGATGGTATAATACTCAACATATTTCAGCATTGTTCTAAACTTAGATCAGGATATTGTGAAATCTTATCTGTTTATTTACCCCATCTAGTTCTACCCAGAAGTATATATAGAGTCCGCATTCTGTTGTAGGTGGTAGGAAAGGGGTGCCTTTTTCCCCTTCAGTTTGAGAAACAAGGAAGAATGTGTCAGGTCAATTGACAATATGCATGTGCAGGAAGAAGGTAGCTGACTAAAGATGCTAAAGCATGATTAATACATCCTCTTTCAATATGCAGTCCTTTAATGCTAAAACATCTATATGTACCCTTGTCAAAATATCTTCACACAAGTAGTTGATGTAAAAGTGAAGAAATAATTGAATCTGCTCCTCATCTTGATTTCTATCTTCAGGATTCTGTCTTTGATTACCATAGACTTTGCCAACTGATCCTCCATGATTTTTCTATTTGTTTTGCCACGTGCTGCTACTGTATTCTAGAAATTGATACTGTATCCCTCAGTAGTTCTGCTGTCTGTTAGTTTGGTTGATATATTCTCATCTTTAATTCATATTGGTGTAGTCCATCTTCATGTGTTATGATTTGAAAGGCACGGAGCAGCCTACATTATTTAACTTCCCTCATAAGGATTAATGTGGCTATCTCCTCCTAGGTTTATGTTTTAGAATGGTGCATACACCAACATCATAAAACTCAAAGTTCGCAGCAGTATAATGTTTTATTGAAATGCTGCCATTTCCCTAAGTAACTGAAGTTCTCTGATTTTCACTTCAGACTGGAATCAGTCTATCCAAGCTCAGCACCCTCAACAAGTACAGAGAATCATTTCCCGCTGTAGCTGCCGGATGTATTACATTGGTTACAGCCATATTGACCGTGATATTGACCCTGAATTACTGTCGCACATCAAAACACCTGAGGTTCGTGAAAGTCAAGGGAAGGAAGATCTGTTAAATAAACAAGAAGGTAAGTGCCCGAGGTATGCTACCATTTTGACTTCAGTCAGTGTGCCTTTTAAATAAGTAAATTGTTCAGACTAGAGTGCTGGGTTTAAGGTTACAGACAACACATTTTAATCGATTAATGTAGTGAAAGTTTTTATGGTTGTTTGCTCTATGTATTTTGATGCTCTTTTATTAGTAATTTCAGTATGTACTACTTGTATTTTTCTGACAGCATCAGAATGCTTCTTACGACCCTCTCAGATTCTTCTTTGATAGTCACTGTTTTGTTATACTTAATATAATATTACTACAATGGTAACTTTTTTCATCTGATGAACTTGATTTGTCTTTTATTCGTTAGATGGCAGATGTTAACATTTTGATCCAAGAGACCTTACAAGTGTATTGCTTTGTTTACACTAATTCACTTCTTTGTTGTTCATTCAGGACACTGTTGCTATCCTGCTGCATGTATCTCCTCCGTTAACAATACATTGTTGATGTATAGTTTCCCTTTTAGAGTTACAAGCCAAGCTTCCTGGGTTGGCCAATGACTGGTAGATGTTGAGATGGAATTGTAGTTTCATAAGTTTTCTTTTACTGCCGTTGCTGTCTTTCTGTAGTTCATTAGTGCCTAATCCAGCACCTTAAGGGTCTGCTGACAGATCTAAGTCCAGTCATGCAGCACTTGCTACCTTGACTGTATAATACATGGTAGATGCACAGCAATAAAACATTAAGTGTAGTTTAAATTATATTCTACAGTGAAGAGGCTGTTCTAAGTCATGAACATCACCATAGTGTAAATGCAAGAAAAAAAATTCTTAAAAGCCATTGAAGTTAGTTAATACCATTGGGTGGTCTAGGTTATATTGCAGCTGAGAAAGTGGAAGCACAGTAGAACAAGTTGACATACCAAAGGCAGCACTTGTCTTAATATTGGAGTAAGTATGAAAAGTCAACTCAGACTTGATAACTTTATAGAAAGATCAATGTCCAGAACAGCTGAGATCAAAAATGCTGTCTCTGAGCATTCTAATTCTGTTACAGAGTTAAAGAAGGAGAACAAGCAACTGAGGGAGAAGGCAGCAGATTTGGAAATGGAATAAAGTGTGTGAGAAACATGTGGGCATGAAGGACTGTGCAAGGAGGAATAACCTCTCTGTTATAGGTATGTGAGTGTGAATGGAAGGTCGTGATTAGATTGCTTTTGTACAGTAGCATCAAGCCTGTTGGTTAGGGTTAACATTTTTTGAGCTTTAGAGCTAACACAGTTAACAGAAAGTCATGTCATATACTGGTCAGGATAGAAAACTTCACATTGAAAGACCAGCTATTGAGTGCAGCATGTATTACTCAGGCACCACAGAGTTCAGGAAATTGATTGACAATGCAGTAATCAGGGAGCGCTGCTAGAACAGGATATGATACAGGATGATGCACCCAGTATACATGAAGAAACTCTGAGGCAGAGGGCACAAGGTCTTTATTAAATCCCCAGGAGGTAGTGGAGTACCTAAGAGACTGAGAAGCTGGGAGGGAATAGTCTGTAAAACTGGCTGAAGAATGAAAGATGCTAGATGAAGATCTGTCAAATAGCAGACATAAGAGCAAGGCAGGTGATGGTCAGAGGTCTTATTCTGTTTTCATTAAACCAAAGGATAGTGGTGGCACCAAGTCCTTTTGCTATGAAGAAAACTAAGAATGAGAGCAAGGACAGTTAGGTTCAGAGGTGTATGCCTAAAAATTGGCTGAAGTAATTGTGATGTTGAGATTTTCATATTTAGTAAATGCTAAAAAGAATGATTTTTGTAAACTGAGAGGAAAGTGGGAAATTTGGATTTTAGATTGTTTTGGCACGAAAAGAACATACTTAAGGTACCTGGCCATGTGAGCTCTCAGCTGTTGGTTTCACACTTTCTAATACCTTGAGTCAGTAAAGCAAAAGCTTAAAGTCAAGACAATGGGGATTCAAAATAAGAACCTCAAGAGGGACATCTAGGATTGTGCAGTATTAGCCTCCAATTGTCCAGACACTGTCTTAACTGGAGCTATGATTCTTTGGATGCAACATGCAGGCAGCTGCTTTGGGGTCTGTGACTTGCAGGCATGCCTGGCAGAGGAATCATTCTCTCTCAAAACATGGGCACTGTTGGATAGCCCACCACTCTCCACGTATCTTGACCCTATCCGAAACATAGCTAAAACCTCACATCTCCAACAGTGAAATCTTGCCTCACAGCTATAACATTTACTGTCAAGACAGACTCTCCAAAAAAGGGGGAGAGGTTGCAATCCTGTACTCCGAGCAACTTGTCTCCCCTACTTATACCCCTCCCAGACTTACACCCAGCTGTGAGCTGCTTATTCTAAATTCTCACATCAACCCTACCCCCCCCAAAAAAAAAAAAAATTGCTATAGCAGCCATCTATATACTACCTGGAAATAACATACCCATCCTTGAACCTATCCTGTCATGGCTGTTACTCCATATACCCTATGAGACAATTAATCCTGGGTGATGTCAGTACTGATTGGAAAAAAACTATCGACCATCTCTCCAAATCTTAGCATTAACCTCTATGGCTTCAACCAGCTAATTACTATGTTCACAAGCTTAAATAAAACCACAATAATAGTTCCATTCTGGATTGAATTCTTATCTCCAACCCAAACCTCTACCATAACCCAGCACTGTACCTGACTCCCTGAGTGGCCATCTCCCTATTTTTGTGCAAAGATACTCTCTTCAATTTCCCAGGGCCTACCTATACAGAGACTGCCACAACCTTTCCAGCTTTGACACAGAAACCTTCAGTAATAGACTCTGATTAGTTAACTGGTCCTAGCTTCAGCACCTCCCCCTCAGTGATGCAGTTCATGAATTTAACCATACTTTCCTTGATATTTTAAACTCCCTTTCACCAATAAGGAAAATCAGAATAAAAGCCAACCATACCCCCTGACTCATAAAAGACACTCTGTTCCTTATGAAAAAAAGAGATGGCGTTTGGAAACAATGGCTAAAAACTAAATCCACTATGCTACTCCAGAAATACAAAGAACTTAGAAACATGACCAAAATGCAAATCAATAAAGATAAGAAAAAATGTTACTATCAGGCCCAATCCACCAACCACTCTAACCTCAAATAATTCTGGCACACCATTAATAAAATCCTCCATCCTGGGAGACCAACTACCCCTAACCCCTACAATACTCCTCAAGAAACTGCCATACTTCTTAACTCTTACTTCATTGAATCTATCCGCAAACTAACCCACACTGACAAAATAAAAATCCTCCCCCTACCTCTTGCTCTACTTCCAGTAGCACCTCTTCCTCTACTTCCAATACCACCCCTTTTCTCTTAAACCAGTCCCCACTGCTTATATAAAATCTCTTCTGCTTAAACTAAAACTATGCTCCCCCTCTTCTGATAACCTACCTCCTCTCTTTCTTAAACTTGCAGCTGCCTCTATAGCCTACCCCATCTGAATAATCGTTAACAGATCAGTCCAAGAATCTTCTGTCCCTGACATCTGGAAATCTTTCTACAACATACCACTACACAAAGGTGGCAACTCTACCGATCCTTCTAATTTTAGATCCATTGCCATTCTCTCCCCACTCTCTAAAATCCTCGAAAAATGCATACAGAATCAGCTCCTGAAATACCTAATTCAGGAAAACCTTCTAACCCCCACTCAACATAGCTTCAGGTCAAATCACAGTACCTCCACTGCACTGCTGTCTTTCACACATACTGTCGCAGAGGCTAGAGACAAAAAAATAACTTGTCATGTCTTTTCCTTGACCTCTTTAAACCTTTTGATACTGTTTCTGACTGTAACCTACTAACAAAACTTTCTGATCTCACCTCTCTACCTTCATTATCCTCTTATTCTCAAGCTATCTTTCTAATAGGTTACAGTCAGTCAGATGGCAAACCGCTTGCTCCTCTTTTTTATTCGCCCAGACAGGAGTCTTCCCCAAAGCTGTATTCTAGGTGCTCTCTTTTCAACATCTTTACTAATAACCTCCACTCATCCTGTAGCATCTTCTCCCTTACACAGTACGCTGATGATTCTACTCTTATTTCCTTCTCTGATAACATCAGTCACCTTCAGTCCATTACACAAAGCTCATTTCTCACCATCAAAAAATGGCTAACTGATAACCTACTCATCCTCAGCCCTAAAAATAACAAACTCCTTCTCTTCATTCCTAAATCTGTCACCCATCATAAGACCATCTTCATCATCTCATCCCTGGGCAACACTATTATTAAAGCTGGGTCACACACTAAGCTGTTCGGCACCATAATTGATGACCAATTAAAATTTGACCTCCTTATACAAGTGTATTAAAAAAAACCTTAGAAATGGGACTGCTATACAGAAATAAAAAAAATCCTCTCTCCTGACTCCAAACCTTGTCTGGCACAAGCATTCCTCCTACCTTACCTTCTCAACACCTCTCCTATACTTAGACATCTACACTCCACTTTAATAACCAAACTTGAACAAACATATAAGAAAGTAGCTAGATTTGCCAGCAACCTACCATACAAATCTGCCCACTGCCTTGCCTAAAATAACTCCAGTGGCTTGAACTCCCCCATCTACTACTTCTATCCCAGCTACAAATCACTCACTCCTTACTAAATAAACCCTCAGCCTGTCCTTCCTCTCTACTCTAGTATCCCTCTATACTCCTACTTGTACTGTCCATAGCTCTAGTCGACTCCTTCTTGACACATACAAACCTAATAAAACCTTAGGTAAACTACTTTACAAAAACACAGCAACAGAAGAGCAGAGCCAAACCACCATGGCTGTTCAAGATGAGCACAATAATACTTCGATGAAAAATGCAAAAAATCTTTATTGAAGAGCTCAAAGTAAGCGCTTTCACGACCTCTGTGGTCGCTTCATCAGACTACATCCAAACAGTTTCTCAGCTTAAATGCATAAAGCAATTAACACCTTATAAATTGATTCAAGTCATTAAGAAACCCCAGTGCCTAAACAGTATATAGTAAAAAGACAAAGTAGAAATTATATGTATATACATGTATATAAAACGTATTAAATAGCTACATATTATGCATACTGAGTGACAGTATGTAAACCATACTAAATAACTGATAGCTGCCTTAATAAAGATGTAAAGTATATACAAAAAAAATATATAAAACTGAATAAAATAAAATAAATGTGTGTGTGTATATATATATATATATCTGTCACATTAGTGTTTTAAGCTTCTAATTTTAAGAAACGGCTTCAAAGAAACCATTTCATTAACACCAGGTGGTGTCCTGTATTGCTAACTGGAAAAGCATATCTATTTGGTGCCAATCTAAGGAGGTTACTACCTATGGCAGTTTCTTTAGAATCAGTCCTGGACTATTTGTCCTCATTGTACAAAGAAGATTTGTTCTATTCTTCCAACAAGGTACATGCCTTTATTATCCTTGCAGTCATTCCCACGTGAAGCAACTGCTCAAAGGGATGTTACATTTATGACCACTCAGGAGATAACCCCATTCATAGCTGGGACTTTGACTTTGTTTTAGAGAGCCTCACTTTGCTTCCTTTTTGAGCCACTCAACTCACTACCCACCAAAATGCTCACCTGAAACCACTCTTCTGCTAGCCTTGACTTAGGCTCATAGGTGTATACAAGGCTAATGACCACCAGAATTTTTATAAGCCTAGCCTTGCAACCCAGTTCAGTTGTGTCCCTTTGTAATGTGTGTGTCTAAATTGGAGGAGTATGTTAGGGGGCTGATAAAAAAGTTATGTGGGAAGTATGTTAGTTAGGGAATATTTACTGTTGACCTCTGACTGTAGGAGACTTGGGGACCAGCCTGGGGTTTATTTACGATTTCCGGTCCAGTGTTAGATAGGTAATGTTTACTGTCTGTCTCTGTCTGTAAGAGACATGGGGGCCAGCCCCATGATGAACTTATGGTTTCTCATCCAATGGTCAACGTTCTGTTTGAATATGGTTAGGGATGGACTCTGCTTCACACGGATGGTGAGTCTTTTCCAATGCATGGGGATCCTTTGACACACATCTGTCTAGTGTTTCTTGTGCTGTTCATTTTGCAGGTGTGCAAAAGGTCCATCAGGGCTGGATTAAAGGATGCCTTATATGCTAAGCACAGATCAACTCTCAGCAACCTGTAAAAGACAGAGCATATAGACAGGGTTGTAAGGTGATCTGTATAGGAAAGTGTGTTAATACCTTAGATTATTCTTAGTGAGGAACCTCTGTGGGCATTCCAGCTGTTGCATATACCTAGTCAGGTACATGCTGAAGGGAGCAGTTACTCAATGATATGTCTGGTAAGGGCAGAGTAGAGTGGTACTATAACTTCCTTAAACCTGGATGCCATACCCTTACTTATAAGTTGGGCAATATAGAATGATTTTCTTACCACCTTGGCTCCGTGTTGATCAAAGTCCAGATTACTGTTTACATATGTTCCCAGATCTCTATTTACCAGGTCTTCTCGTCTGGGTGACTTATCAGTGGAGTAATTTGCCTGAGTTGACATTTTCACTTTAATGCACTTCTTTGCATTAAGTTTTAATCTGTGGCTTTGTCACCAGTCATTTGCCTGTGCCAAACCTTTTTGCAGGATTTTGATATCATAGGGTCAGTTTATGATCGCTCACAATTTGTAGTTGTCTGTGAACTTGATGAGCCAGAGGCCCTTGATATTAGCCTTTAGCTCCAAAAAGTAGATGCCAAACAGAAGTGAGCCAGGCATGGAGTCTTGTGGTACTCCACTGGTGACCTGTCCCTTGGTGGAGGTGGTCTCACCAATCCTGCCTTCTTGGGTCCTGTCTGTGAGTTAGCTGTCAGTCCATTGAGTTATGTATGGATTTATGTCTTGTTCAGTGAGTTTGCCTGCAGTACCTGAGTGGGGTATTGTATTGAATGCCTTAGCCAGATCTAGGTAAAGATGTGTGCACCATTTTCCCTTTAACTGTTGCCTTGGTTACCTTCCTCAAAAAAGTCTACCACATTGAGCAGGCATGACCTTCCCCTGTCAAAACCAAACTGAGATGGTTCCAGTGTCTGTAGGTTGCCACTGTCTTTTATTGATCATTTCCATGATAATTCATTCCATGACTTTGCATAATAGACCAGTTTGAGTAATATGTCTGTTGTTTCTGAGGTCAGTTGATAATCCACCCATGTGAAGGAAGATAACCGTTGCCATCCTCCATTCAGGACTGACCTTTGGTCAGCTGGCGCCCTAGGCAAAAGGTCTCCACAGCGGCCTCCCCAACACCACCCTGTGCCCCCATCCTGGTCTACCTACATCATCCATATCACTGGAAAAGTGCCCCTGCTAGAGCGGCACCCTAGTGGGCCGCCTAGTTGGCCTATGCCTAAGGTCAGCTGTGCCTGCATTGTCATGGTACATAGCCTGTTTTGAAGCTGTAGTTGAAAAGTGACTGAAGTGATTCTGATAGGTGATGATTCAGGCTATTTAATAGACAACTTGTGATGTTGTTGGGCCCCATTGAGGCTGTTTTTTGGTTTAGCAAGCGTTGCCATAACCATCTTCTGGCTAATAGTTGGGGGGTCATGCAAGTAGGGATTTCCTGGGAGATTACAAGGGAGAGTGGGGGGAATTGAAATTTTAGGTAAATGTTTCAGCCAGCAGGTTTGCTATGTCACTCTGCACAGTGAAGGTGGTACCATTTATTACCAATTCAGCACACTGCTGTGTGTTACTTTTGAAGTTTCTGACATAACTGTAGAAGGCCTTGTGGTTGTCTTTAGCCTGAGAGGCTGTCTTAACTTTGTAATTGCCTTTGTTAGGTTTAATTAGCCCTCATAGTTCCAGTTTTAGTTTAATTAGTGAGCTCTTTTTATTATGAGAGTTGCTCTTTCAGATTTTTGGCCATGACTTTTTTTCCTTTTGTTATAAACCCTATTAAGATTAGGAGTCCACCAGTGTGTTTTGTGTTTCAGGTTTGTTTTGTGTTAGTCTGTTGTAGCCATTTTCATGCTTGTACAGTGTCTCTGTGAACAATTCTGCATAGACTTGAATGTGAGGTTAGGGGGGCATTGAATTTTAACTGTCACTTAATAGGATGTAATTTGTTTTAGAACAGTTTCTAACTCTAACAAATATTGCTAGGTTTTCCAAGTAAATTTTTATTTCAATGGGGACAGCTTTGTGATCTGACTTCACCAGTGAGGATGTAACATGGGGGGAGGGGCGCTCTTCCATATTGGTGAGGACTAGGTCCAGTATATTTGAACCTATGGTTGGAGTGCACACTAACTGATCAAGGGCATTTGTGTTAATAAAGTCCAGGAAACTTTGTACCTGCAATTTGAAGGTAGTGTATGTTTCCTAGTCTATAGTGGGGTAATAAAAGTCTCTCACGAATAGAGTGGTTGGATGGAGAGTGCCTTCTGTATATCTAGATAAGAATTGTAGGATTCTTGTGACATAAATAGTGACCTATAGCTGCTAAGATATGGTTATGGACTCTATGTAGGGTGATTTGCACATGGATGAACTCCAGGGTATCATCCTGCTTAAAACCTTGAGGTGTATTTGTTGCTAATGTAGATCGTGTGGCTGATGGTATAAATGTGTGGAAGGCACTGTAGCCTTGCACTGTTGGAGTACTTTCTGAGGATAGGCATTGCCATTTGTGGGCTTAGGTCTTTCAGGTTTGGGGAGATTGCGTTGTAGTACCTCAGAATAAGATGTGTGTGTGTGTGTGTGTGTGTGTGTGTGTGTGTGTGTGTGTGTGTGTGTGTGTGTGTGTGTGTGTGTGTTCTACTTAACATTGTAAGTGATATTTTTGCCTCCAGGGAACTTGTGTTTGTACATCTCTTGCATATTGTATAAGTTTCTTTAAAGATTAAAAGGCTACTGCCTATGTACGAGACAATTGCTATACTGTCTCAGGATACCAATATCTACCAAATTAGCTACAGAGACATTTGGAAGTTGAGTATTTATGTTGTCCAGACCTGTATTAGGGTTGGCTGTTAAGGTTTAAGGACAAGGTTTTACAAAAGTATCCTAGAGTGATTTCTAGGATTAGAGACAAGAGATGAGTAGTGCTAGGATATCGTATTAGTGTTAGTTTATGCATAAACAACCAAAGTGTAGGTCAGATGTTCCAAAAGGAAAATCAAATAAAAAAGGGAACACTCCACAAGAAGTATTGACAAAATGTGCTATTATATGGTATTGATGCAGTCTAATGTACAAGCTAGCTCCTCTGAGTTTAACTCCCTGCAATTATTCAATAAATTGCAGGTTACAGTCCTTTATACTAGTCTTACAGGTAAAGATAACTGTGCAGGGCACTACCAACCATTGCGGTGCAGTGAGCAACTGAATGCAAACAAGCCTATTTATAGAAGCAGAAATGAAAGTGAAATCTAACTCCTGACCCCTGTCGCCAATAAAATCAACCACACTTTGAGTCCCTATGTAGTGCTTCCCAGCTCAGATACACCAGGCAAACAACTTTTGCCACAAGATGGATGACCTTAGTCCTCTTAATGTAAAAACACACTTATTCCCTAGCTAGTTCACTCATCTACAATGAGATTACAAGACTATAAACAGTTCAAGTACCAAACAGTAAAGGAAAAAAGGCAATTTATAGCAAAAATACACTTTAAATGCTTAGAAAATTGCAAAATTCAAGTAGTTATCACTTAAACAGTGAAAAAGAAGTGCAGTAATAGTCTGAGAACTTAAACATTTCTTGAAGCGCTGCAAGTAGCCAAGGTTTGCTGAGTTCCATGTACTTCTGCAAGACACATTTTCTAAATTACACACCCTAATGTGCAAGGAGTCTTTTCTGTCTTTCCATAATGACAAGAGTCACCCTTTTGACTAATCCTTCCTTTTTCACACAGTTGTATGAGAGGACTGCCCTAGCTAGTCCTTATATCTCCCAAACTTCTTCCCAAATACCCAGGAAAAAGGGCGAAATAAAATTATGACAGGATCATAAGAAGTTACTAGGCTATTGGCCCTGATGCCCTTACAACCCTAGCCAAGAAATTAGCCCATGTTCCGACAAGTCAGCAACCAGTGCCCCCGTCCAGCAGGGACACTGGTGGAATCCCAGGGGTGTATTTTCTGTTCCCCATCCAGTTATCCTGGTTGCACTTACTCTGCTTGGCATGGAGAGGGAGTCTGTTCCATAGAAGGGAAGAGTCTCTGGGACACAAATGTGTCCCACCAAGTCCTATTGATGTCACAGACCAAGTTGAGGTCGCACGTGTGGGTTACTCGAGTGGAGCATGACTTACAGATATGCAGCAGTCCATCCTACATTCATTGAATGTTTACAAACAGCCGAGATTCTATCTGCATAGGTACAAATTGCTTAAAAGGGCAGTCCAAGCTCTGGTATCTTTTGCAGAGGCAAGAAAGGGATACCTACGGGTAAACAGACATATCAAAATGGATAGCGAACTATATTTCCTTCTGCTATTGCCGTCATGGCAAGGAGACTCCTATCTCCAGTAAGTCTCATTCTACCAGGGCAAGTGCAGTAACCGCAGCTTTTCTAAAAGGGTCCACAACTCAGTCCATTCTGTAAGCAACCACTTGGTCGTCTGACCTATCTCCAAAGGCATGGCAGGGTTTGCCTGTACCATTCTGCAGAGCTTTATCTCTACAGCCCTGAGCTCTTGCCAAATACCTATTTATGATTACTTTTGTGAGTCTTTCCCAAGATTTAGTGCTGCAGCATTGACTGTGCTGAACATAGTACATTTGTGTTAGGAACTTGGCATAATTTTAACTGTTCGAGTAGATCACTGCTGTAGTACCCTGTCCCTCCTCCCTACCCCTCTTTACATCTTTCTTTTTTTTCTCTCACCCCCTTTTATTCTCTGCTGGTACTACTAGTCTGAGCCCTCAGTAGGTTTGGTTGTGTGCACCTTTGGTATAGATGGACCCTTGGTCCCTGTGCAGGAAAGACCTGAATATTGCACCAGTTGATGACTCTTTCATACTACTGATATCCTTATGTTGGGTATGGAGGGTGACTGCTGGCTAAGGGATGGTGACATTCTCTGGTACTCTTGTACTGTGGCCAACCACGTGCCCCTGTAGGCAGGAATTCCCAAGATTCAGTATTGTAACACTGATCTAGTTAAAACGTCTAGAGTTGTACTTTTGCATGATGGGTGCAAAGTCCAGTTTCTGTTTATTATTTATTAATTTGTTAAACAGACCCCTTTGTTGTCCAAGTTCCTGGCAAAACATATTATAGTCCGGCCTTTTGCGTCATGTACCACCGCAGTCTTTTTTCATCTGCATACATTATCATTTTCTATGACTGTGTGTTCCCTACATCAGTTTAAAGGCACCTTTACTGTCTGTGCATTAATACAGTTTATTGTTCAATATTTATACTTCCGTTCCCTTCTTTTGTATGACACATTTATTGCATGCAGCCACTGTTTCTTCTGTGTAATATACCAGAGAGCCAAAATAATTTTTTTCAGACATCCACTGAATTATGTTAATTTCTCCATTTTTGGTCTGTTTGCAGTGGGTACTGGTGAGATGTTTCAAAAGACCACTTTTTAACCAACTCCTGTTTATTTCCTACAACTGACATGTTTTCCCCTTGGCTTTCTCTACCATTTCCCAGCTAGTTCGTCTGCTCTCTTTGAAGCATGGCATGCCTTGACACCTGTCTGTGTCACCTACCTTAAGAACTGTGTGTAAACAGGCAATTAACTTAACAGTATATGTAAGTGTTATTGGGTCTATATTAAATAATTAAAAGTTGAATTCACCTAATGGTATTTCAATCGAAAATACCGTTCAGCTAATTCGCTGTTGTGGGGGGCTGCAACCCCCACACCCCACGCTAATTATATATACCATCGCTGAGATCACACTACAGTGAGGAAAGGGCAAATTTTCCGATCATCACTGTACTGCGATTGCAATATTCAGAATTCGCTGAAGGGTATTTTCGATGGAAATATCGTTCTGTGAATTCAACTTTTGATTATTTAATATGGACCCAGTGTTATTTAGTGGCCAGCTATGAGTTTTAATGCTAGGTCACTAAAGTTCTCTTCATATTGTAAAGAGCATGGCATAACTATTTCGATGCACTCCCAAGCTGTTTATTATACAGAGGCTGCGTCTTGTAGACTGGCAGCAAAGTATATGACTACCAGCTAGCATACAGCTTTAACAGGTCTCCGCTATAAGCAGTTTTGTAAGGAAACCTCCGTTATTTATTCCATTATCATACTTCTGCCTCTGGCAGTTCAGTGCTGCTGACATTGACCTTTTCAGGTTTGCTCCCTCATACTTCGTTTGTCTTTGTGCTTATTAGAAGTGTACAAGCGACTCCTTCCTGCTGACATACTAGTAAAAGAGTACCAGAATGTGGATGAGAACACTTTTGCAAGTGCATGGATATGATTAAATTTCCTGTAACTGATATGTGATTAACACATGGTTCATAGCTATACATTAATCTTGCATAGTTCAGTTAGGAGATGCACCAGATATGTGATATTTTGGGATGGAATTTAGATATACCCCTATAATGATGTCAGTGCAAACTTGTAAGATATATCAACTGTGTATTATCATAGGGAAAATTAGAATGTACTACTTAGGTGATAAGAACATTAACACCTCTGCTTGAAGAACCTGCTGTATTTGGACTTTGCATTTTATGTAATGCACTTTATTTTTCCTTTGTACCAACACAGGAGCTGTTGACACTTTCACTCTAATTCACCATGATCTGGAGATTTCGAGCAATCCTGTGCAGTATGCTATGATATTGGATATAGTCAACAATCTTCTTCTCCATGTAGAACCCAAGCGTAAAGTAAGTAGCATTACCATGATTACAATGGTTGGGTGGAGGAATATGGACAAAATTAAGACTTTAATTGGACTCGGGGATATTATATAATCAGATATGGGTATTTCTGTTAATGATGTTGCATTGCCACACTTCTTGCGAGAGGCTTTTGTGTGTGTTTAGGCAAGTTGCATTTGCCAATAGTAACTGTTATGGTTTTTATTTTCCGTAGCAAAACAGTTTTTTTTCACAAGTGGCAGAATCATACAAAGATTTTAACAACAAATAAAAACTGCCTGTGTTCACCTCTTCTACCTCCTTCGCTAACTCTTGAATAAAATGATGATGATCATCATAAGGCACCCCACTGTTGTAGAGAGGTGAATGTGATCTAGTTGCATTTTGATGAGTCAGTTGGCTATATCCCCCACTTAATGAATGGCTACTTCCCACCAAGGATGCCACAGTAGGAAACTGTGTAAAGGATAGTATAGTAGTATAACCAACTTCACATTGTTTTTTTTTTCTTTCTTCAGTCTTAGCTGGATTTTTTGACATATTGGAAGTATAAGGGTTCTTAGACTACTGGACTTCTAGCTTTACAAGCAAGGCACAGATCATCCCCAAGGAGTCTGTATGAAAATGAGTATAGACATAAAATTTGCAGTCTTTCTTTGTAGTTTAGATTTTTTTAAGACCATCATCTGTTCAGTTACAAACCCCCAGGTTCTTTCCATTTGCTTGATATGCGTAGTAAGATGCATCTCCAAGGGGGTGTTTTATACAGCAATGAGTCTAATCAGTACATAGTCCAAGGAAGTTAGGGTTTCCTTTGATCTGGAAAATAAGAACATTTGCTATGAACTGTGCAAGTTAAAAGGATTTCCTAACCATTACAACAGATTACCAAAAAGTGTCACAACGGGCAGTATTTTATTAAGCACTTTCATCCCAAAAGCAGTCTCTGTGGTGCAAAAGGTAGCACAATCGCCTTTGATGCAAAAGGGTATGGGTTTTATTCCCACACCAGAAACATCCACTGCTAACACTGCAGTGCAGCATAAGGGGGGGGGGGGTTGCACTTCTGAGTGTGCCATCCGTCAGATGAGATTTTAAACCAAGGTCCCATCTGCTTGAGTTGGTGGTAGCTCAGCTGGTTATAAAAGATCCCACAGCACCTATTGAAAAGAGTAGAGTTAGTTCCCCAATACCCCGGACAATTTTCCCCTAGTAGTATAAATACTACTTCAGGTCTCCCCTGAAAAGGGGCTACTAGCTTAGTGGATCTAACCTGGTCAACAAATAATAAATCTGTGAATAAATAAATACATCCCTTGTCAGTGGACTTCTTTAGAATAAATAAGCATTCACTTACATTCAGATTTATACATGAACAAATCACATGACAAATCCTAGTAGGACAACAATTTGTGTAACCTACCATTTGAATATTTTAAGTCATTACATAAGTCGCAAAATGGTGACTGTAAAGTTTATTTTGCATTTGTTTACCGGGAAAGTCCGACTGGGACAAGACCCATTTTCAGCGGAGGCCCGGGGAGAAAAGCTCCACATACAGAGATTATACAAAAAACTTATGCAAGAAATAATGCAAAACTTATACAAGAAATTGTACAAACAAATATACAAGACATACAGTACACCAGAAATTAAGTTCTGTGCTGTTATAGCTGACATTTGTATTATACAATCACCTGATATAATTCCATATTGTAGTGTAGATATTGTAGTTTCTCAAAGTAAGCTGTGGAAGGGTTTGTAGGGGGGAAATTGGATAGAAAAAGATGAGGTTAGAGATTATACACATGAGAGCGAGCATAGATTATTAGATGGTCAGGGAAGAAGAAAAAGTATGACCAGAAGCTATTAAAACTAGTTAACCCAGAGTAGTACAGTAGCCAAGCCATGTGTCATTAAGATCATTTTTATGAATCTTTTTGAATTGGTTGGTATTTGTGGTGGCTCTGATGCTGTGAGATAGGGAATTCCACCTTGTTGCTACATGATGAGAAAATAGCAAGTCCCCTGCCTTCTTAGTGGATATGGACATTTGTAGTAGAGATTTATTTGTTGAGCAAAGACTTCTGTTTGCGGTATGGGGCTGGAGAATATTTAGAAGGGCCGGGTTTTTTTCAGGTTGATATACCGGTTTGTGTGCCAAGGTTAATTGGTTATAGGATAGAAGTTGTGGGAGTTCTAACCAGGAGAGTTTTTTTAAGGAGTGACAGTGGTGGGTATGATGTGGGCAGTCAGTTGTAAATTTAGCTATTTTATTGTAGCAGATTTCAAGTTTAATTAAATCTGCCTTGTTAAGATTGGTGAAAATTGAGGAAGCATACAGAAATGTTGATAGAAGATGGGTTCCAGCAATGGCAACCCTAGAGATGTTAGATAATTTTTATTTCTGTAAAGAGTACCCATTTTTTGTGAACTTTCTTAATTGTTTGTGCTATATGTAGGTCATATCTTAGGTTATCTGTTGTTACACCTAGTAGTTTTGTTTGTGAACCTGCATTAATTTTAGTATTATTCCTAGCTGTTATGTAGAAGGTGCTTGGGGATGGAGAGGATCTTGTGGGTTGGAAAATCATAATTTTTTTTTAATTGGGGTTGAGTATGAGCTGATGGTTAAAGAGCCATCGCTCAGTATCTGAGAATTATTTTTGGGTTATATCATGGATGTGTTGCAGGTTAAATAAATGTATAAATACATTAATAAATCCTAGAATTTACAAAAACTCTGCTAGATTAAAAAAAAATGCTTGTGATGTTCAGTACTCCATTAAGCCCTGGTGGCTTATCTGCTTGGAGTTTTAACTGCCATGATGCGTCCCTTTCTTCAACCTTACTTTTAAAGTCACCGTGTCTTAAATATGGTTAAACTTTCACAAGGCCCTACAAATACATTTTCCTATTGTTTATATATGTATATATGTATGTATGTGTTTTCCATTTGCATTCATTATACATCACATATATTTTTTTCTTTGTAAATATCAGTCCAACATTACATATATTGCTGATTTTTCTTCCCTCAAACCTCACTCTCTTCCTCCTGAACATTGTATGTGTAGTTCCCACAATTTCATTTTTTTCTGTGTAATTTGTTCCTTTCCTTTTCTAAAGATCCCTCTTCCAGTTTTAGTTTTCTTTATTTCTTTTATAATGTTCAGTACTTCAAATACAATTGGTTTAAACTTTGATTTCCATTTTCTAGTAATTGTTTTTTTGGCTGCCAGAAGAATTAAACTTAATAAGGCCTTGCTATGTCTAGGTAAATCAGATCCTGTGTCCCAGCTTAAAGGAATCATTTCCTTAGTTACAGCAATTTGCTTACCCATTATTTCTGACAGACTACTTTGTAGGGAATTTTTAAAATCTCTTGCACTGGACACATGGACTTATTTTTCAAATAAAAGAAACCACCTTCTAAAAAATAAGCTTTAATAATTAAGATTAAGCAGTTTTATCCGTATTACTTGGACTTCTTCAGACTCATACAATTTGAAACTAGTCAAACATATATAACAAAACCAATTAAACAATTAAAACAAAACCAATCAATTAAATTTTTTTAATCAGCCAACTCCTTATACTCCCAAAACATATTTCTAAGTTACTTCTTTCTTCCTCCTCACTCCTCCAACATTTGCCATCTACCTAAGGAAAAACACTTTGAAGTCTAAATGGGATATAAAAATACCTGTGCAGACACTTCCAAGCAAATATCCTAAACCGTCTTAACTTTCTTGGATACTTCAGAGCCAAGTATATGCCCTCCCATTGTTCTCTTGTAAATTGCTTCTCCACACTCTCTCCCCAATCTCTTATAACCTCATCTAATTGATTCTTATCATGCAATATTTTATATGCCCTATTAATTATCCCATTTTTTAACAGCAGCTTCTGTTTTAGACTCAACCTATAAGTCTACCAGAGCAGGTATTTCACTAAAGATTCCCCTTTCCCTTTCTCTCTGGCTATACTCTATCAATCCCTGGTTGGTAAGGTGGTCTCTAGCCTGCAGTTCTAATGTCTTGGCCTCTTCCCATTCTGTTACCATTCCCTCTCATTATTTGCTCCCAATACCTTGGTTCCTTTGCCAGTTTTTTCCATGAAATTCTAGCCCCCTCTTGCTTATTTGCTGTACCCAAACTTGCAGTCATCCCTATTTGCAAAATGTCCTTCCTTTATTCTTGTGTTGGCTTAGTTCTTAGAATACTTTCTGCTGCTTTATTAATATAACATTTTGTATGGTGGTTGTTATTCTCTTTAAGGATCTGTATCCAAAAGTCCACTCTTTCTTTATTTCTTCAGATTCCCTTGTACTTCATTATCATCATAATTCCTTTCCATTTTGAATTATGACCTTCTGCTTGTGTTATGTATATGAGCCGTAACTGTCTAACTCTAAAATATACCTTCAAATCAGGTAATTCTAAACAACCACGTTCTTTGGAAAGATCAACTTATCCCACTTAACCCTTGCCCCCCGCCCAGATAAATTCCTTCAAGTCTTTGTTACTGTCTGACCTGTATATAAATCTAAAGGTTTTAGAATAAAAACATTTTCACTGCTTGTATCATACTATCCATATCCATAACAAGATTTTCCAGTTTCTCATTTGTCTTATGTTTTGTTTAGTCTCTTCCCACTTATCCGTAGATACCATAACAGAAGAATTTTAATGCATATTGCTAAATACTTCATCTTAATGTGTCCCCATAAATAAAGGTATTGCTGAACCAATTTGTGTGTGGGTACCTAATTTATGGCTGTAGCCTTAGTTTTGTCTTCATTAATTTTATATCCTGAAAAGACTTGATACTGTGTAAAAATGTTCTAAGACACTGAGATTTCCTTTTCTTGATTTATCGGGTACAAGATAATACCAGCTGCAAATAAAGCCAACTTTTCTTGATTACCACACCTGTTATGTACTTGTATTTCTTCCCTTATTTTCTTTGCCAGTGGCTCTAAATCTAAAGCAAATATAGAGAAATAAGACACCCCTGCCTGGTTTCTCTTCAAACACACCTCATCAGAGAGGAACCCTCCCACTTCAGTTCTTGCCTCTCGTCCTTCATATATACTCCTAATTAACCTTAATATTGTATCAGGGAATGCAAATGCTTCCACTGCCCCACTCATAGAGTGCCAGCTTACTCTTGTTGAATGCTTTCCCTGCATCAAGACCCACCAATAGCAGCAGTATTTTCTTACAGTCTGCTTCCCTTTGGATCATATTTGTTATGTTAATAATATCAAATGTTTGCCTCACCTCCACAAAACCACATTGAACTGTCTATCAATTTTGCAACATCTTTGCAATTATTTTAGCTAGTATAACATAAACACTTTATAACTGTGGTTTATATTTGTAATGGGTCTATATGCAACTGAGTCACATGGGTCATTACCACCTTTAGGTATTACAGCGACCACAGCTTTTTCTATCATGTTGCTGCTTCCCCTCCTTTTAAAATATGGTTAAACAAATTCTTCCTGATCTTTATCACTTTCTTCCCTCCTAACTTCCAAACTTGGATACTTTCCTGAAGATTGATTATATATCAGTTTTTATCTCATTTTCTTGTACCTTAACTGTTATTTGTTGAGCCTCATCTACCTCTAACCTTGGCATAAATGAGTCTTCTGCAAATATTTCCATTTGTGCTCTTTCTTGATTTCCACATTTCTCTGCATTATACAAATGTTCATAAAATTTCCAAAATATCTCTAATACCACTACAGGATCTCTGGTTAGTTTTCTTGTTATAGATTCCCTAAGTTTGATGATAACCCTTTTTGCTTTCTGTTGCCCAAGTCATTGCACTAAAAATTTTTAATGCTCTGGGGTTATCATAAATAGTTGCTTAACACCAGTCTTTCTAAACTCATGCATATTATCCAGATACTGCCTTATTTTCTATGTAATGCTTTTCATTTGTGCTTATTCCTGTTCTGTGAGAGTCCCCTTATCTGCAATACTTTAGCCTTTTCCAGTCCCTCTAAATAATTCCTATTACGTCTTAAAAACAACTTTATTTCTTCTATTTCCATCCTGTTTTTAAATCCGTTTTCATGTTGTCCCACTCATTAGCTATAACTGATGAAGAACTTTCTGTGTTACATAACTCTACTACCCATTCTTTAAATTCTGCTCTTTTTAACAGGTAGGAGGAAGCATGCTAGTGTCTCATCTTTACTTCATTACCCTGCATTTTTTCAGAGTTTTTACTGGTGTATGATATGAAATAATAGATGTGTATAAAACCTTTCAATTAAATGCACATGTTCCTGTGAAATATAATTTATATATAGTGTAGCCCAGTTATCGTACCTTGGGTAATATGTAAATTCTCCTACTACTGAATTCACGTCTTTCATACCAAGTATATTAATAAACTTCTTAAGAAATCTGTCCTCTTTTGTTGTATCTTCCCTTTTAGGTCCCATAGATACATTTTTGCTATTGCAAATCAGGTTCCAGTTCCCATTTATAAGTAATATTCTCTGCTGAAAGCTGATTATTTCTACCAAAATTTTCTTAAGCTCCATAGTTGCAGGAGATTTCCAAGATGGTTGCACAATGAGTAGCAGAGTAATTTCAGCTCTCCCATTGTGAAAACAGAAACAGAGGAGAGAACCAGTGAACTAATTTTTTGGGTAAATTTCAGTAACTGGCTAGTAAGTTCACTGCCTAGATGCTATTGAAAAAGAAATTAAGAGAACCTGAAAGAAAGTCAACCACAAAAGGTGAGGGAAAAACACTGACTTTGAAGAATTCTGCAGCTATTCAGCAAAAAGCAGTGCAAATTCAAGCTTTGCTGTAAGACATGACTTCCAGTAACCTAGAGGAAAAATTAAGTGAAATGTACTCAGAGCTGATTAAAATAAACAAAACACTGCTGGAATATATCAACGCAAATAGCAAAAGGCTGGATAAAATGTAAGAAACTTTAAACAGATATTAAGATGAGGTGATAAAACTGCAAAAACCAGAGGCCGAAATCAAGAAAAGGCTGACTAGATATGAGGCTGCTTTAAAAGAGGTGTTTCAAAGAATAAATGAATTAGAGGACAGAGCATGCAGGGAAAACCTGAGATTTTCTGCTGTAGCAGAAAAGCTGGAAGGAACTAATTTTATGAAGGCACAAATATCCAACTGGACTTGAAAGGGCACATCATGTGTATGCTCTAAACCTGGCCATCAGAAAGCAACCTAGACCTTTAATAGGAAAGATACAATCCTACCAGCAGAAGGAGTTGATTGTGATAAAACTGTGGCAGGAGAAAGTACTAAAAGTGGGAGACAGTAGAGTGTTTTTGGAAAATGATTACTTAGTGTACACCAGGCAGAACAGGAGTAAATGTATTCCACTAATCAGGGAATGTCGAGAAGCAGACATGAGATTAAACTGCTGTATCTTCTGTGTGGAGTCTGCATGTCCTCCCCACGGTTGGGTGGGCATTCGAAAGACATGCATAAATGGGCGTGCCTTCATTGAAGGTTGAACGTCAAGCTGGCACCTCGGCGTTCGTGAAAAAAAATCTACTGCCAGTCATTAGTGGACCGGAGTTCCGCTGTGGCGACCCCTAACCAGGAAAAAACGAAAGACAAACAACAACATCGTCCAGCTATCTTCAGAACATTCTTTCTTGGAGGGCAAAATCATTTTTTGAGACAGAACTAAAAGTTTTCCAGCAAAAAGTGAGCTGTGAAACAGAGGGATGTTCTGCTGCTTGTTCTTCTGGTAATAAAGACCACAGAGAGACTGTGCCAGTGAAACCTTTTCCATTGTTTCAACAGAAGATGCTTGTGAGACAGAAAAGAGCACAAGAGTTGACGAGAAGACCTGTGAGTAAGTTGGAAAGGAAAGAGAGACTGGATTTGGGAGAGGGAGATAAATAGGAATAAAACCAGCAACTTGGAAATTGACAAATAAATGTGGGATTATAAAGCATTAATTATATTTGTGAAATATGACAGTACAATAAATCTTGGAAATATTGGACATTGACTTTGTTAAACTCGTGGGTGACTCTAAAGCATATGCCCTATATGTTATTAATGTTTGAAGGAAGACTTAGGAGAGGGGAAGACGAAGGAAATAGTTAACTAAAAGTAAAACAAACTTTTGTTCTTAGTAAAATTTGTATAGTGCATGTTATCCACATGCTATAAAGTAAAGTTTTCTCAATTATTTTCAATTGTTATGGGGATACTAAAATAAACAGGGGCCCCTGTTTTTTTCTGGTTTTCTTTTTCTCCTTCATTTTAAAGAAATGTAGGCACTGCAATGAAAAAATAAAGAAAAGTCTGTTAAAAATAGTGTGACATAAAAAAATGATGTGCTTTTTCTGATTCTTGCATAAGGGGATGACTGGATTAAGGCTCTTGACTTTATCTAGTAATGCGTTTTAAGAGAACGTAAATAAATAAAAAAGAGCATTGAACATAATAAAGCTGTCCTGTAGCAAATAATAAATGTTTGTAGAAGCAACCCTCTGTTTGGTTCTCATATTTCCATGAAGACAATCTAATAACGAGCAATAAAAACAGAATATTTCTTTATTTTAATGGCTTCCTTTCAATGGCTAGGAGATGATGTTTTCTGAAAGCATTCAAGTGTTTTCTCATTTGGGAGAGCAAAAAAGATAAGACAAAGTCAGACAACACTTAGTAGAAGCACAGGCATTACCATGTGTCTTACCATGAATAACTTTCCTTTTAGGTTCATAGGTGTTTACTAGGCTAACGATCACAAGGCCCTTTTTAAGCTTAGCCGTGCAGCCCAAATCTCTGACAAGATACCCTTGATAAATGTAAGCTGGGGTTTGGAAAATGAACCATTTACAGGTTACCTGTGTCTGTTAGAGACATAGGTACCAAACAAGGGATGAATTTCCGGTTTCCCATCCAGTTGTCCAAGTTGCGCTTGAACTGGGTTTGGGAGGAACTCTTCTTCACATGGATGGGGAGCCTGTTCCATAGGTGTGTGTTAGTCCTTGGGATGCATAACTAGCTCACTAGCAGGACCTATTTATATCACAGACAAGGTTTAAGACTTTAGAATGGGTTACTCTGGTGCTGTTTGTTTTTGAGCATGCAGGAGGTCTGTCCGGGTGGGATCTGACAATGCCCTATATGCCAGGCATAGATATTCCCTCAAAAGCCTGTAGGAGACAAAATACAGGAATAGGGCCTTGAGGTGGTCTGCATAGAACATTTTACTTACTCCCTGTATTCTTTTAGTGAGGAACCTCTGTGGACATTCCAATTGTTGGATATGCCTGGTTAGGTACATACCAAAGGGGGCATTGTACTCAAATATAGGTATGATGAATGGCAAATACAGTGGAACAATGACTTCCTTGGACTTGGATGCCATACCTTTGTTTATAAGTTGTGCAATATAGAATGTTTTCCTCACCACTGTAGACACATGGTGGTCAAAGCTAGATTACTATCTGTGTGTGTCCCTAAGTCCCTGACTACTGGGTCAACTTTAAGGGGTGTGTTATCAATATGATAGCTACCAGGGATGGATAACTTCTCAAAGGGATACTATTATGCATTTCTTGGCATTTAGCTTTAGTCCATGGCTTTGACACCAGTTGTTTGTCTGTGTCAGCCCCCCCCCCCCCAGGAGAACATTTGTGTCAGTGTGAGATTCATTTACAGCTCCTAATTTGCAGTCATCTGTAAGCTTAGTCAGCCAGAGACCATTGACATTGTTCTTGACTTCTGAGAAGTAAATGCCAAAAGGAGCAGTTCAAGGACTGATCCCTGAGGGACTCCACTTGTGACTGACCTGTTTGTAGAGGTGGACTCCCCAATTCTAACTTTCTGGGTCCTTTGAGCCAGTAGGCTGTCCACTGGGTGACATACAGGTTTGTACCTAACCTCTTGAGCTTGTCAACAATGCCCAAGTGGGGTAGTGTGTCATATGCCTTGGCCAGGTCAAGGTAGGCAGGATGGTTATTCAGCAGAATACCTGGGACAGTTGCAAGAAGAGATCCAGCAGTAACATAAAAAAAGTATGATGATGGTAGATATGTAGTAGGGGCTACTGGCAAAGGAAGAGGATTACACTCACATGTATTTATATTCCGCCTAAAACTGCTGCAGTGGAGCTTAAGAAAATTCTGGGAGAAATAATACATTTTCAGCAAGGAATATTAATTTTAGGCAGGAACTGGAATTTGATTTGCAGCAGGGAATGTGTGTCTGGGGTGCAGTGAAGGGAGAATTTAACAAAGGAGGATAGATTTTTGAAGAAATTCATGAAAATATTTTGCATGGAAGATGTGAATTCAACAGTAGGAGTTTGGAGTGAATTTCCATATTATTCCAGAAAATACAAAATTTGGGCTAGGCTAGACAGAACTTAGATTTCACAGTAACATATGCATTTAATTGAACGTTTTGATATACATCCAATAACTATTTCATGTCACGCACCAATAATAATTAAAAGAAACGCAGGGTAATGAAATAAAAATGAGATACTGACACTTTCCCACCTATCTGTTGAAAAGAGAGGAATTTAAGGAATGAGTAGTGGAAATTATTTGGGAGTTATTAGAGAAGACATATTTCTTCTGAAAATATAGTTAGGGAGTAGGATAAAATTTAAGTGGAGTATAAAAATAGGTTGGAAATAAAAGAGAGAGAGAGATGGTTAAGAAGCAACCAGACTTATTTAGAGGGACTGACAAATTTTGCAGACGCTTAAGGAGCCTATAGCAAGGAAGATAACAAGAGATCCTGTAGAGGTACTAAAAATATTTTGGACATTTTATGAAAGTCTGTATAAAGCAGAGAAATATGGAAATCAAGAAAAGGTACAAATGGAAATGTTTATGGAAGAATTAAATATGCCAAGGTTAGAGGTAGATGAGGCTCAATTGTTAGTTGCACTGTAGTTAGAACCACTGGCTAAGAAAAAAATGAGACTGAGAAATTCAAGGATGTAATTGGTATGGTAGTCAGGAAAAGCTGGCTGTATTTGCAGATGATATTATTTTATACCTGATAAAACCAGAAAAGGACATTTCAGTGCTGTGGAACATTTTGAGGTAGCTTCATATCTTTTCAGGATGCAGCATTAATGAAGCTAAAACAAAGGTAACAGCTGTAGGTTATGTGCCTACACATGAATTGGTTCAGCAATATCCATATTTATGGGGACATGATAAAATGAAATTGTATGGATTAAAAAGGATTCTGGTGTAGCAGCTAACGCTATGTGGGAAGAGACTAAACAAAAATAGTAGACTGAGAAACTGGAGGTTCTGTTATATGGGTATAGATAGCAAGATACAAGCAGTTAAAATGTTTTTAGTCCCTATAGTTTTATACACAGGTCAAGCATATTTTTATCAACCAGAGGAGAAGTTGTGGGGATAGCAGTTGATAAAGAGCTGAATGATTTTATCCAGGAAGGGAAGATGGCAAAGGTTAAGTGGGACAAGCTGATTCTTCCATTTGAACAAAGGCGGTTTGGGATAACCCGATTTGAATTGATATTTCACAGCTAAAGCTCCTATACATAGCACAAGCAGAAACCTATAATTCAAAGTGGAAATGGATGAGAGACTGGGATTTTGTATGCATATCCTTAAGGACAATAACAATAACCATGCAGAATATTATATTCATAAAGTAGCAGAAAGTATTCCAAGAACTAGCCCAAGACAAGAATGGAGAAAGGAGATTCTGCCAATAGGGATAACTGCAATTAGGGGTACAGACAATTGGCAAGAGAGGGCTAGAATTTATTGGAGACAGCTGGTAAAAGAACCAAGGTATTGGGATCAAATAATTAGAGAGGGAAAGGTAGTAGAATGGGAAGAAGCCAAGAATTTATTTGGACAGCAGGACAGAGATTGCCTTCCCTGTCAAGAACTGATATCAGAGTATAGGCAAAGAGAAAGAAATAGGGGGATCCCAAGCGAAAGGCCAACACTGGTAGAGTTTTTAGTAGAATCTAGAACAGAAGCTGCTGTTAAAAGGGGAGTAATTAGTAGACCATACAACATATTACATGGTAACTATACAAATAAATCAGAGTAAGTTAGAAAGGATTGGGAAGAGAGATTGGATAAGCAATTCACAAAGAAACAATGGGGGGGATATATGTACATCTCCCAAATATGCAACAAAGTCTAGAAAATTTAGGTTCTTTGCCTGGAAGTGATTACACTGGTATTTTTATACCCCAAGTAGACTCCAAAGAATTTTTCATCGAGTAGACAGCAAATATTGGAGGTGTGATGGGCAAGAAATAGGTAACTGGGAACATAATTTTGGGTAGTGTTATGAGTTGGCAGACTTTGAAGATTCCCTGCAGACTGCTCTGTCAGAGATACTGAGTGAGCAAACAGGTGTAAATAGAGAAGTAGTTTTTCTGAGCTATGATACAGAATCCAAATTGCCTAGACATAGTACGGTCTTGCCGAGAATAATTAGGGTGGCTACCAAAAAAGCAATTTCTAGAAAATGGAAAGCAAAGTCTGAGCTATGTTCTGTTGGAAGAATCACCTTATCTCATTTGACTCCTGCTGTCTTCCCCTCCCAGATAAAATCCTTCAGCTCTTTATTAATTTCTGTCCACAGCTTTTCCTCTGGTTGATAAAAATGTGCCTGACCCTATGTATAAGATTAAAGGGACTAAAACATTTTAACTGCTTGTATCTTACTATCCATAGCCATTTCTCAGTTTATATAGTATATTTTGTTTAGTCTATTCTCACATATCCTTAGCTGCCATACCAGAATAATTTTTAATCCGTATTCCTAAATATTTGATTTTATCATGTCCCCATAAACATGACTGTTGCTGAAACAAATCGTGCCTGGGTACATAACTTACCACTAATTGCCTTAGTTTTAGCTTCATTAATTTTGTATCCTGAAAAGATTTGAAACTGTCTCAAAATTGTCCACAACATTGTAATTCACTTTTCTGGTTTTATCAAGTATAAAATAATAACATCTGCAAATAGAGCCAGGTTTCCTTGACTTCCATACCAATTATATTCTTTAATATCTGAGTCAGTTATTTCCTTTACCAGTGATTCTAAATATAATGCAAATAACAAAGAGGAAAGAGGACACCCTTACCTGGTTTCTCTGCTTAAGCAGAAGTTGTCAGAGAGGATCCCACACACTTTAATTTTCACCTCCAGTCCCACATATATCCTTATAATCAATCTTATAATTTTATCAGGGAATGCAAATATTGCCATTGCTGTGCTCATAAAGTCCCAGCTTACCCTGTCAAATGCTTTCCCTGCATCAAGACCCACCAACAATAGTGGTATTTTCTTATATTCTGCTTCCTTCTGGATCATCAATGTTCTGTTAATGTTGTTGAATGTTTGCCTTTCCTCCACTAAACTACATTGATTTCATATCTATCAATTTTGGCATCCTTTTTGCCATTATTCTAGCCATTATAGACATAAACACTTTATAGTCCTAGTTTAGTATTAAAATTTGCCTGTATGAAGCTGGATCTTTACCCTCTTCATGTATTACAGCTACCACTGCTTTCTTTCATGATTTTGGTAATTCTCTTCCTCTTAAAATACTGTTAAGCAAAACCTTCCGGATATTTATCATTTTTTTCATCCTAGCTTCCAAACTTCTACAGGTATACTATCTGTTCCTGGGGAATTTCCTGTAGATTGGTTATATATCACCATTTTTAACTCATCTTCTCGTATCCTAACTGCTCATAATTGAGCCTCATTTTGTCTAAACTTGGCATATTTAATTCTTCCATAAACATTTCCATTTGTACCTTTTCTTTATTTCCATATTTCTCTTCTTTATACAAGCTTTCATAGAATTTCCGAAATATTTCTAATACTTCTACTGGATCTGTTATCTTCCTTGTTATAGGCTCATTAAGCTTTGCAACAACCCTCTCTATCATGTTGCCTGATCCATTGAGCTAACAGTTTTTGTGCTTTAGAGTTGTTATCCAAAAAATTGGACTTATTATTCCAAAACACTTACTTAATAGCAATCTTTCTAAACTCATACATATTATTATTAAGGTAATCCCTTATTTTTTGTTTAGTATTCTCCACTTGCTCCTCTTCTTGTTCTGTGATGTTCCCCCTATTTTGCAATACTATAACATTTGTCAGTCCCTCTAAATAATTATTGTTACTTCTTAACCATATCTCCCTTTCTTTTATTGACACCCTATTTTTAAACTCCACTTTAATTTTATCACATTCCCTAGCTATGTTTTCAGAAGTATTTTTTATCTTCTCTAGTAGCTCCTTAATAATTTTCACTACCCATTCCTTAACTTCCTGTCCTTTCAACAGATAGGTTGGAAAGTGCCAGTGCCTCATTATTTTATTACCCTGTGTTTTTATTTTAGTTATTATTGGCACATGATCTGAAATAATGACTGGGTGTGTATCAAGACCTGCAACTAAATGCACATGTTCCTGTGAAATGTAAACTCTGTCTAGCCTAGCCTAGTTTTTGTATCTTGAGGAATAATATGTAAATTCACTCCAAACTCCTAGTGCTGAATTCACATCTTCCATGCCAAATGTTTTCATAAACTTCTTCAAAAATCTACCTTCCTTTGTTAACTTTTCCCTTCTGGGCCAGCAGACACATCTTCACTGTTGCACATCAAATTCTAACCCATACCTATAAGTAATATTCATTGCTGAAAGCTGATTATTTCTCCCAGAATTTTCTTAAGCTCCATTATAGCAGCTTTAGGTAGAATATAAGTACATGCCAGTAGCCCCTTAGTACAACAAATCTACCATTATTATCTTTTTTGTCTTCTATCACTGTTGGAGCTCCTCTTGCAATTAATATAAGTACTTCTCTTTTCTTTTGTCACAGGTATTTCCACTGAATAACTATCCTGAAAACCTTTCTTTATCAAGTTCACGTGTTCAGTTATTTCCAAGTGTGTCTTCTGTAGCATAGCTGTTTACACTCTGTTTTTTAATATCTTTCACTATTCTTTCTTTTTTGTATTTATCTGTGAGACCATTGACATTTAAAGACATTACAGAAAGCAAAATTATATTAAAAAGTTATCATTCCCACCTTTTATGTATAACAGCTTTTTTGATAATTGTCTAGTTCCAGCTTTTGTGCTACATACATAAACTGTTTGGCATGTTGATCTTTTATGCAGTTGTTTCTTTCCATTTCCATTTCCATTTGAGCCTATGTCACATATTATAAAATGTTTTGTTTTATTGAAAGCCCTCAAACAAACAAAAACAAAACACACCCCAATACCCCCAAAACCTGTTAACTTAATAATACTAACACAGAACTATGTACATCTTCAAATATTGACGTTTTACCCTCTTAATAGGAACAAATGGTCCAAACTGAGAGCCACACTGACAGACTTGAGTTAACCTTAAAGAAAGGTTATCCATGTTAAGATGCATGGTGCAGCCTGCCCTTCAACTAAGTGCTTTCTGGTTTTGTCTTATCTTTATAGCTCTCCCATTTGAGTAAACACTTGAATGCTTTCAGAGAACATTATCTCCTAGTCATTTCTATTTATCAGATTGTCTCCTGTTGACATGAGGACCAGATACAAAATTGTTACAAAGCATATATTTATTGCTAGAAAAAGCCTTATAATATTCAGTATTCTTTTTCATTTACTTGCTTTCTCTTAAAACCTGGTACTAGATCAAGCTAAGGGCCTTAATCCAGTCTTTCCCCTATGCAAGAATGAGAAAATGTATACAGTTTCTTTTGTCATGCTCTTTTAACAGACTTTTGTTCTTTTTTAACATTGCTGTGTCTGCATTTCTTAAAATTGAGCAAGGAGAAAGAGAGAAGGGAGAAAGAAAAAGAAAAAAAAAACAGGAGCACCTCTTTGTTTACATTAGTACCCCCATTAAACTTAAAAATAAGTGTGCAAACTACTTTATAGCATGCAAAAAAAATCATACACTATAAGAATAGTACCATTAAGAAAAAAACTTGTGTTTACAGTTTACTTTGTCCCTCCTCTTCCCATCTCCCAAGTATTTTTCCGAACATAAATGACATGAAGTAGGGCATATGCTTTAGAGTCCCCTATAAGTTTAGCAAAGTCCAAAAGAGTCCATTATTTCAGATTTTCTTGTTCAGTCATGTTTCACAAATATAATTATTTCTTTGTAAACCCACATTTGTCAGTTTCCAAGTAAGTTTTGTTCCTGTTCATCTCCTTATTCCAAATCCTCTCTCTGCTTCACTTCCAACATACTCCTGATTCTTCTAGTTGACTCTTTTGCATTTTTCCTTCTCACATGAATTTTCCATTGATACATTTGAAAAGGTTTCACTGGCACAGTCTCTCTGTGTTCTTTATTACCAGAAGAAAAAGAAGCAGAATCTCCTCTTTCACAGCTCACTTTTTGTTCAGCAAACATCTGTATTTCCTCCTTAGCATGTATTTCATAAAAAATTATTTTGTCCCTCTAGGGAATAATATTTTGAAGATAGCTGGGTACAGTTGTTTGAATCGCACACCCCCTTCTCAGCATTCCCTGAATAGTTGAATAAATTTACTTTCCTTCTGCCTTGTATACACTGAATAATCATTCTCCACAAACAATCTGCTGTCTCCCACTTTTAGTACTTTCTTTCTGCCACAGGTTTCTCAGAATCAACTCCTTCTGCTTGTATGATTGCATCTTTACTATTAAAGTTCTAGGTTACTTTCTCATAGCCAGGTTTGGAGCATACGCACAATGTACTCTTTCGTTTAATAGCTCTTGCTGTGGAATACCAGTGCACTTGCTTATTTGTGCTTTCATAAAATTAATAGAGTCTGTTCTTTCAAACTTCCCTGGTACAGCAGAACATCTCAGGTTTCCCCTATGTGCTCTGTCCTCTAATTCTATTATTTTTTGAAACATCTGTTCTTGAGCAGTCTCGTATTCAACCAGCATTTTTTTCATTTCTACCTCTGAATTTTGCAGTTTTATCACCTCATTTGAATATCTGTTTATACTTTCTTCCATTTTTTCCAGTCTTTCGTTTAAGTTAATATACTCTGTCAGTGTTCTGTTTATTTTAATCAGGTCTGTATATACTTGTCTTATACTTTCCTCTAGGTTACTGGAAGTCGTGTCTGGAGATTACATTGCTGTTTGCTGAACAGCTGCAGTAGTTTTCCCAGTCAGTGTTTTTTCCTCACCTTTTGTAACTGACTTTCTTTCAGGTCCTCTGCATTTCTTTTTTCATGGCATCCAGGCAGTGCACTTACTAGCCAGTTATTGAATTTTTACCCATAAATATAAATCCACTGGCTTTTTCTGCTAAGTTTCTGTTTTCACACTGGTAGACCTAGAATTAAGCTGTTAATCAATGTGCAGCCATCTTGGAAGTCCCTCACAAGAATAAGTTTATGATTTATTGGTGTTCATCAATTGCTTGTAAAGAACATGTAAGTGGACTCCGAGATGAGATTTATTTTAAGCATTTTCTTGAAATCTTTGATGGATTTGTTTTTTTTTTTTTTTTGGATTCTTTAGGCAAATGGTTCCAAGTAGTGGGTTGAACTCTAGAGAAAGTTTTTCTCTTAATATAATTTTGAATTTTGAGTATACTAGGCTAATGGAGTTATCCTGTGAGCTTCTAAGACAGTATGTGCTGTTGAGAATAGAAAGTTTTCCTTTTGGAGGTGGTCATTGGTCTTGTTTTAACTTTGAAAATTAATGTACTTAAGATAAAGGTAGCCTTATTTGTTAGTGAAAGCCATTTGATGTGTTTAAGTACTGTACACTGATGTGGTAAAAGGTTAGGAGTTTTTTTTTGTGTGTATGGTCAAGACAAGCAATTGAAGATGGTAAAGCTCTGTATTTCATATATTGTGGATTCAACATGGTAAGAGCCTGTTATTGAAGCTGTCTTTTCACCATTTTGGTTGTTTAGCAAGTTTTGAATACTCAGATGAAATACTAATACTTGTGGTGCAACGCTCTTCCAGTATTCACATTGTTTTTTGTTCTGCTGAGCGTTCTTTAGCAGAATTCACTTCTTTTTCTGGATTAAACGATTGAAGTTAATAGAGGGGTCTAGACAATTTTCAAGATATTTGAAGGAGGTAATATTTTCAGTTTGACTGTAAAGATGATCCAATGGGATTTACTGTGGAGCTTTTGTCTGGTACCAAAACATTTTGTTTTGGATAACAGAACTGAAAGTGTTTTTGTTAATACATTGAATAAGGGACTGGAAGTCTGCTTGTAACCGTTGTTGCACTAAAGAGAGGAATATGGTGGCGCAAAATAACAGTATGTCATCTGAATATAGCAAGAAAGGGAGGGTGATGTCTTAAATCCAGTGGATGTTTGCTGATTTAAATTGAGAAGAGTAGGGGAGCCCGTGAGGGATGCCTTTCTAAAGGGAGTTTTATGGAGAAGTAGATGAGTTGAGTTTTACTGTAAAATGACATTTAAAATAGATAATATTCCTGACTAAGGCTAAGCAGCTTGGCCAGTTCCCATTTTCTTGAAGTGATCAAAATATACGGAGTGATCCACAACTTCAAAAGCTCAAGCGAGGTTAAGAAAAATGGCTGCAATAACTAAGCCTTTGCCCATTCCTAGAAAAATGCTGTCTATAAGCATCCTTAGCTTGCTTGTCCCATACTAACCTATCGTATGTCATCTCTCATTAATTGATAATTAATTTACTTAAGGAGCATAGCACCAAACAGTATGAGAATAACTTGAGGTTGTTGATGTCAAATAAATGTACAAAGGAAAGATGATATAAACACTAATTAGTTAAATGTCAATGTCTGCTTTGAAATGATGTTGAACTCAAAATGTGATTTGTGTGTTTGCTTTTGTTTTGCTTATTTTAAAAAAATAGAAGTTTATCTCCCCTCAAGAGAAAATGTTTGAAGAGTGCTTTACAGAGTGTGGACTTTGAGGGACAAATAGAAGAGAGAGATTGGTGCCTTCAAAACAAAATAGCACTGATTCTCCTCTTGTTCAGTCAGTTGATGTTCCTCATGAGTTTTGTTTTTGAAACATTTAAATAAAACCATGTGGAAATTTTAAAGGAGACATGAGACAGGACTCTTTGAGTCTTGCTGTGCACGTTTTTAAAATGTATAAATGATATTGTTGGTATCTTTAGTAGTAGAAGTTATTGAAGAGGTCCTACATAAAAGAAAAGCATGTTTCCTCCTATTTTGATGGGAGGTATGCCTAATAAAGTGGAGAGCAATACTAACAGTAACTTTCACAGCAGTTTCATTTTACAAATGACTGTTGATAGTAAATCAGAGATATTATTAGCCGTAATTGGAAATTTTCAAAGGGAACCCTGAAGTTTTTAAGGCCGTTGGTCCTCCTTCTAAGTTTGTTTGCAAGAGGCCCAGGTCCATTAAACAATATCTTGAAAATTATAGTACCAAGAAGCCTCTAGTGCAGACCAGCAAAGGTTGGGCTATGTACAGGTGTGGGTTTTGTAATGCCTGTAATTTTATTTTGGAAGTCCTTCAATCTCTTTAGCATGCATAATGCACATTATGATTGCAATTCCACGGGTCTGATCTGTATCGCTATTTGTTCCCACTGTGATGCTTTTTATATTGGGATGACCACCAGAAATTATCAAAGAGGATTAGGGAACATTTATATGCAGTTAGAGTTAAGGACACTAATAGTGCCTTGTATAAACACACTTTAACTTGTAGTTCTTTTAGAAAGTTTTATTTAGCTGTTTTAGAACATTTGTTTAAAGAATGTAGAGGAGGTTGTTTTAAAAACAGCTGCTAAGGAAAGAAACATTGGGGCAGCTGAGAATGTAGGCTAACAAGTTTCCTGGGTTAAATGACGGTCTTTGTATTAGATGTTTTTTTATGAAAGCATTTTAAGTAATTTTGGGGGCACTTGTACTTCAAAGTAATTGGTATTAATTTTATTAGTAGTGACATAATAATTGGTGTAGTTTGTTTATTGGTTTATGTATTATATAAAGTTTCATTCTGTTTTCATGGTTTTATTCTGATAAAGTCCTGTATGGATAAAAACTCTATATAAAACCACTGAAATATGTCTCCGTTTCTTCGTTCATATGCTTTACCAGTGGATGATTTTGTTTTATTAGTCTTGTTTCATTCATCTTTTTTGGGGCTTTGTTTATTGAGCTTTTGGGTATACCCTTTTGGTTATGGCGTTCGTTGAAGACAGCGACTTGGATACTACCTTGACTTTGCATACTATGCTAGATGAGTTGCGTTCAACTATGCAAGGTTTAAAAAACTGTTTGGATTATCTACAGTCATCTATCTCCTTGTTTTCTGGTCAGCTCCATCAACAAGTTACTCCAGTTTCATCTCTGATCGTATTGGATGTTTTGGATGTTGGTGGAAATTCCACTGCTACTGTTAATTTAAATTGGACTGGTTCATTGTTTAGAAATGGATAAGGTACTGAGTATAATTGTATTGGTTTTGAGAGGATTTTTATGAATGTGCCAAATCTGTTTGGGTCATTTAACTCTATTGTTATACACTCCAGTAATGAACATGTCACCATTATCATTCACAATACACATAAACAGTTAAACAAATATCAAAGCTTAATGTATGAAAATCTTTATTTTTTGGAGTTTGTAAACTTAAAGATAGTCCCTAAAGGTCTTGGGGTGTACAAATTCCCTAACAGGTTGAATGTAGATGATCCGTTTTACAAACAATTGGGTGATTTCTTTAATGATACTGGTTTGTAATTGTTGAGAATGCTCACAAAGTTATTATGCAGTCCCTAAACATTGAGATTAAAGCTTTGGACTCTCTTATATCCAGGCATCTGGCACAAGGACGAGTTCAGTCAGAAGTAGATGTCAACTTTACTAATTTACATAGGGGAGACCTGACTATTGTTGACAGGAAAAAGAAAAAGTTGCAAAGATACTGTTGCTTATAAAGAAGGCATTGCATTTCCACTAACGAACAGTTATGTTTCCAACATGGCATCTCCCGTCAATCCCTTGAACCACATTTCAGGGGTTGATGATGTTGGTCCTCAGAATGGCTTGGATGGTCATGAAGATTTTTTATCCAACAAGCCTGTGAGGAGATTGGAAAGGTTAGCCAGCAAACAAGAAGCCTGCCATCAAGACTTGGTATTGTTTCCAGCGAATCATTGAATGCAGTCACAAAGAGGGGGCCATTTCAACAGAGGGAGAGGCAGGCAGTGGAAGTGGAACTGTTAGGTTCTGCTTTGGGGACTGTTTTATCCAGATATTGCAGTATGTTGACTGATAATGTATTTAATTTTACCAACAAATTATCTGGTTGTTCAAAAGTTGATTTACTACGAAAAGGCTTGTCCTTTATTACTAGCAAAAGAGCCAATGCCAGTCTCACATTACTGAATCTTAAACATTTTTTGTAGGAAGTTGAACTTAGCTTATATTTTTTCAAGATATTGAACTTAAAGAAGCTTGTTTATTTAAAAAGTCTAGCAATTTTAATTATCCTCTTCAAACTCTCTTGGCATTTCATGATTTGTGCGAACAAGATATTTTGTGAGTTGATATTGACAAATTTGATAAAAAAAATTTTGTTTTATCTCGAAAGAAAAGGTTGTGTTAGCTGAGTTGTGTTATAGGTCTGATTTGAGGTACATGAAAGCCAACAAAAGCAGCAGTTCAGTTGTTATGTACCAAGCAGATTACATCCAAGAAATGGAAAAAAGAAGAAAAGCAATGCTGATGAATATAAGAATGTTACTTTAACTGAGATTCATCTGAGGTATAAATACGTACATAATGTTTTGTTGGATTTGTTAGCTAGTGGATTGATTTATTTTGGATGTTTTCAGTTCGTTTTTGTTGAAAGCCCCAGGAGAGCTGTTCTGTTTGGTGTACCCAAACTTCACAGTCAAGTTTATCCATTACCATTTAGACCTATAGTTTCTGTGTTTGGCAGGGCCACTGAATGTATTTATTTTTATTTTTGAATCTTTTATTGAATCATTTAGTGCAACAACGGGATAGTTATATGAAAGATTCTTGACATTTTTTTGGACTGTGAAACATGAATCCACAAATGAATAAATGACAAAAAACTTCCTGAGTGATGCACAGAGGAGAACTCAGAACCAGCAATAATGTATAAAACTTTATTAAACAATATCTTGAAAATGATAGCACCTAGAAGCCTGTAGTGCAAACCAGAAAGGTTGTGGTATGTACAGGTGTGGGTTTTGTAATGCTGTAATTTTATTTTGGAAGGTCCTTCAATCTCTTTATCGCACATGCAAAGAAGTATTAAAATTAATGCACATTATGATTGCAATTCCATGGGTCTGATCTATATTGCTGTTTGTTTCCACTGCAATGCTTTTTATGTTGAGATGACCACCAGGAAATTATCAAAGAGGATTAGGGAACATTTATTTGCAGTTAGAGTTAAAGACACTAATCGTGTCCTGTATAAGCACACTTTAACTTGTACTTTTTAGAAAGTTTTATTATTCTGTTTTAGAACATTTGCCTGACTGTAGAGGAGGAGGTTTTAAAAAAAACAGCTGCTAAGGAAATAAACATTGTGGCAGCTGAGAATGCAGGCTGACAAGTTTCCTGGGTTGTTTGTCACTATTTGTATAAAGTATTTTTTATGAAAGCATTTTAAGTAATTTTGAGGGCACTTGCTTTTTAAAGTTTTTGGTATTAATTTTATTAGTAGTGATATAATTGATGGAATATTGTTTATTAGTTTATGTATTATATAAAGCTTAATTTTGTTTTCATAGTTTTATTAAGTCCTGTATGGATGAAAGCTAAATAAACCATTGAGATTTTGTGGCTGTTTCTTCATTCGTTTGCCTTACCAGTGGATGATTTTCTTTTTTTAGTATTGTTTCATTCATCTTGTTGGGGCTTTGTTTATTGAGCCTTTTCCCTTTCCTAGAAGAATGTTGTCTATGAGCATCCTTAGTTTGCTTGTTACATACTAACCTATCACGTCATCTCTCATTAATTCATAATTCATTTACTTAGAGACTAGCTCCAAACAATATAATAATAACTTGAGGTTGTTGACATCAGATAAATGTACAAAGAAAAGCTGATATAATCACTAATTAGTTAAATATCAGTATCTGCTTTAAAATTATGTTGAACCCAAAATCTTATTTTGCGTTCGCTTTTGTTTTGCTCATCAGTTAAAAAAATAGACGATGTTCTTCATCTCACATTGCTGCAGTCCTAACACTTGGGTAGTCCGCTGTCCTTGGTCGGCCCGAATATCAAAGTATAAGGCTGACGTCGGTCAGGGCCCATTTAACTGACGTCAGGACGTCAGGGTACAAATGCGCATGACCGACGTCATATCCTCAGTCTTTTTTGCCGCATGGTCCGATGCAGAAGCAGTATTGCAAGTGCTGGTTGGCGTTCTGAGATTTTTCGATTTAGAAGTTTCAGACCGAGTTCAAAGTTGGCTAAGTACCCCGTTGGGGAATATTTTGTTTTTTTCTTGCCTCAGTCATTTACCGGATGTCAGAAAAATTTAATAATTGCATTTCTTGTGGGAAACAGATACCGCATAGAGATTATCATACTTTGTGTATTCCTTGCTTAGGGCCTGAGCACGACGTTGTTGGCTGTCGCTCTTGTGCTAGATTTAATAAACGCACTATAAAGAGAAGGTTGGATTGTGCAAGGTTAGTCTTTGGGAAGCGGTGCAACTATAAAATGCTGTCGGATGCTCCGATGCCCGCTTCTTCGAAGAAGCGCAAGGACAAGGCAGTTAAGCCTAGGCTAGAAGAACCGTCTGTACCAGACGCCGCTTCTTGAGGTGTCGGTGGAGCCGGTGGCTCCACCGGAGGTTTCTTTGTGTTCCCAGGGTGAGACCTTATTATTGCAGGATGTGGCCTCTCAGGAGACTAGTCAGGCTGAGGGGGCTTCTCATCTTACTATACTCCCCTCCCTTCCCAAGGTGGCTAGGCCCTCTCCTTCTGTTTCAAAGGCTTCCCCCAGGGGCAGGCCAGGTTTGGCTTCAGTTGGTGTTACCCCTAGCTCCTCCGGTACTGTGCCCAAGAAGCATATGCTTAAAATGGCAGAAGATTTGATTACTTTGATCAGGGGTTCTATGCCCCCTCCTGATAAGAGACCTAGGGTGGATCCTGAGCTGGGGGTTTTGAGCAGGCTTCTGATGTTTTAGAGTCTTCGGCTGAAGACTTGCAGGAGTACTCTCCTTATTCTGATTCTGATGTGGATGATTCTACTCCTTCTGCTACTCCTCCTGAGGATTTTTCTTTTTCAGAAACTCTTCATTCCATGAGGGAGCATTTTAAGTGGGAGGGTCAGGACTTCTCTGATTCCAGGAAAAGGCTTAGGGAATTTCTGTTTTTACCCCAGCATAGGCCTTTGGCTATACCTCCTGTTTTGGATGTAGTGGACGATGTTTTTACAGAAGCTTCTCTTAATCCTGATTCTTTGCCTCCTGCTCCTGTTAAGCCGGATAGGTATTACAGGGTGCCTGAAGCTCATAAGTATCTTTTTAAGAGTCCTAGGGCAGACCCAGAGACTGTTAGCCAGGGGCCTAAAGGTGTGAAGGCTTCTGTTGTTAAGAATCCGGTTCCTGCAGACAAGGAGGCTAGGGCCTTGGATAGATGGGGAAAGAAAGACTATACTTCTTCCACTCTTGCTATGAGGGCTCTGAATTGCCATTTTCACATGTTGAAATACCAAAATTATCTCCTTTCACTATTGAAGTCTAAGGTTGATGCTCTGGCAGTAGGTATTGATTGTAAGGAGTTGCAAGATTTAGTGCATGTTTCTGAACAGGTGGGTAAGCATTCTTTGCAATGTGGTTTTGATGCTGTACAGGCCTCGTCTAGGGTGGCTGCTACTGGGTCAGTCCTTCGCAGGCACGCCTGGCTGAGGGATCAGAATTTGTCTGAACATGTTAAGACAAGGATTTTAGATGCTCCTTTACAATCTGACGTGTTGTTTGGTCCTCCTGTTGAGACAGTCTTAAAGAAAATGGAAGACAAGGCTAAGTCTATGCAGACTGTTAAAGATTTTTTGCAGGTCCAGCCTCCAAAGTTTAGTAGAAATTGGCCTACTAAAGGGTGGACATATCCTTCTTATGGTTCACAGTCTAGGGGTAGATCTAGACGTGGTAAGGGCAGAGCCCAGGGCTCTTTCAGGCCTAGAACAGGGAGTTCTCCTGCACAGGCTTTGGGTGAGGGCAGGGGTCAGTCCTCTCACAGCAGACCCAATGACCTACCTTTTCAGCTGCCAGAGCCTGCTCGCCTGGCAGCACCTTTGGGAGGAAGGTTGGCACTTTTCAAAGAAAATTGGAGTTTAATTACCCAGGACAGATGGGTATTGGATATCATTCACCACGGCTACAGGTTTTATTTCCATACCTTGCCTCCTTTCAAAGGCATGCCAGACGTTCCTCCTCCACAAAGACTAGAGGCTCACAAACAGGTTTCTCTGTTGCTCCAACTAGGGGCCATACAGCCGGTCCCTCTGCCAGAAGTGGGCCTAGGATTTTATTCTCGCCTGTTCCTAGTACCAAAGAAGGGGAACACGTGGAGACCAATTTTGGATTTATCTATCCTCAACACTTATCTGGACATTCCCAAGTTCAAAATGTTGACATTGCAGCAGCTTTTACCTCTGCTGGGCAAAGATCATTGGATGGTAACTTTGGATCTCAAGGAGGCTTACCTTCATGTTCCTATCAGACTAAGTTGCAGGAAGTATCTGCGTTTCGAGCTGGGACTTCTCACTATCAGTTCTCTGCATTGCCCTTTGGCTTATCTACTGCGCCCAGAGTGTTCACGAAAGTTCTGGCTCCAGTGATAGCTTTCTTCAGACAAAAAGGAATACAGATCTATCCTTATTTGGACGACTGCCTAATTCTGGCTCAAGGAAGAGGAGAGCTTCTTCATCATTTGGATTATGTGATAGCAGTGCTAAGATGCCTAGGGTATTCTGTGAACGAAATAAAGTCCAGTCTAGTACCCTCTCAAGACATGTGCTTTCTGGGTGTGAGACTGAATACAGCATCCCAGATGGCCTTTTAACCCCGGACAAACAAAAGAGTCTATCCCATTACTTCCATCAACTATCTCATCAGTCCGGGCTGACTGCAAGGACAGTCCTTCAAGCCTTAGGGTTCATGGCATCTTGTATTCTGGTGCTTCCCAATGCCAAACTGCATATGAGGAAGCTACAATGGTATCTCAAAATGTATGGACACAGCACTGCCAGGATCTAGACACTGTCATTCCAATAATACCTTGCATTCAAAAGGAATTTTTGTGGTGGGCTCAGGAATGTCACCTAAACAAGGGACTCTCTGTGACTCGGCCAGAGGCGAGTCAGATTTTAACGACAGATGCCTCAGACAAAGCTTGGGGAGCTCATCTAAATGGAAAGTGGATACAAAACAAGTGGCCTGTCAGACTATAACATCTACATATCAACATGAAGGAGATGTTAGCAGTCCAGTTTGCATTAATTGCTTTCCAGGAATTGCTTCTTCCAGGACAGGTGTTGATTCTAACAGACAACACAACTGTCATGTGGTACATCAACAAGCAAGGGGGAACGCATTCTTATCCACTATGCAGGCAAGCAATGATTTTGTGGGAGACTGCTCTCAGTTTACAGCTCAATCTTCAGGCAAGGTTTCTGCCAGGAGCACAGAACTCCTTAGCAGATGTGTTGAGCAGACGAATTATGGATCCCCACGAGTGGAAATTGGATCCTCATGTATTTCAGAAATTGACAGTGTCATGGGGAACTCCAGACATAGATCTGTTCGCTTCTCCACTAAACCATCAGCTGCCAAAGTTTTGCACAAAAAGGTTTCATCCCACAGCTTGGAAAGTGGATGCTCTTTCTTTCAATTGGAGCAATCTTCATGTATATGCCTTTCCACCTCTGCCTCTCCTCCCAAAGGTACTTCTAAAGGTCAGACAGGACAAGCCAAGGATGATTTTAATAGCTCCGGATTGGCCTCGACAACACTGGTACCCATTACTGAGAAGTCTGGTACGGAAGCCTCCATGGCCTTTGCCTTCGATTCCACACCTGTTGTCGCAGGAGGACAGCCATTTGCTAAATGTCAAGCTTCACTCTCTGCACCTAACAGCCTGGCATATTCTGTTTTGAACCAAAGTGGGCCTCCACTTCCTCAGCAAGTTTTGAATGTTATTTTGGAAGCTAGGAGGCCTAGTACAAGGAAAGTGTACGCAGACAAATGGAGGAGATTTTTGTTTTGGAGTGCAGCAAAAGATTTTGATGTTTCTGAGCCTAATTTGAGTGTGGCTCTTCAATATCTTACTGAGTTACTGGACAAAGGTTTGTCTTTCTCTTCTATTAAAGTTCATGCTGCAGCAATTTCAGCTCACTATGATTGCAACCCACCATTGTTTTCTCATCCTTTGTTCAAGCAATTTCTTAGAGGGGCTAAGAATATAAGACCCCACGAAGAGCTCCTACTCCTGCTTGGGATCTCAATTTTGTGTTGGAGAAACTCACTCTACAACCTTTTGAGCCTGCAGCTACTGCTGAGTTGAAATATTTATCTTGGAAGACTGCTTTTTTGTTGGCCATTACCTCTGCAAGAAGGGTTTCTGAATTACAGGCCCTTATGGCAGTTGAGCCTTTCTTGATTTTCCATAAGGATAGGGTATCATTACGGACTAATCCTTCCTTTATGCCTAAGGTGGTTTCTAGTGTGGCTTTAAACCAAACTATTCATTTGCCTACTTTTTATGCAAATCCCCAAAATAAAGGGGAAAAGATTTTGCACACTTTAGATGTCCACAGGCAGTTGCGTTATTATTTGGACAGAACTAAAGGGTTCAGGCAGTCTCAGCAGTTGTTTGTTTCTTTTGCCTCGAGTTCTCAGGGCAAGCCTGTATCAAAACAAACTATTTCTAAGTGGATTGGGTTTTGCATTGCTTTCTGTTATTCCCATCATGGCAAGGAGATTCCAGCTGGGATTAGGCCTCATTCCACTAGGGCTACTGCCACTTCAACAGCTTTTTGAGGGAGTGGCAACCAAGGATATTTTGGAGGCAGCTACTTGGAGTTCTGTACATACTTTCTCTAGGCATTATCACCTGCCACTTTACTCTAAGTCCAGGGCTGGTTTTGCCACTGCTGTTTTGCAGGGCATTTTGGCAGCTCCTGCTTCCTTGTAGTTAGCCATCCTCCCTTACCTCTGCTTTGGGATTCTACCCAAGTGTTAGGACTGCAGCAATGTGAGATGAAGAACATAGTACAGTTTTGTACCTACCATAAATGTAGATGTTCGAAGATCCGCATTGCTGCAGTCCAATTTACCCTCCCTCCTTCCCCTCTGTAGTTAGAGGCGGTTGTGTGGGTTGGGTTGTACATTTTGTGTATATTGTATATATTGTACATATAGTTAGTGCAGGGGTGGTTGGTTGCTTGTTTGCTGTCTTTTGGCTTTGACCTTTATTTTTAGGGTCTTCTGACATCTGGGGCAAGAAAAGACTGAGGATATGACGTCGGTCATGCGCATTTGTACCCTGACGTCCTGACGTCAGTTAAATGCGCCCTGACTGACGTCAGCCTTATACTTTGATATTCGGGCCGACCAAGGACAGCGGACTACCCAAGTGTTAGGACTGCAGCAATGTGGATCTTCGAACATCTACATTTATGGTAGGTACAAAACTGTACTTTTCTGTCCCTCAAGACAAAATGTTTGGAGTGTGTTACTGAATGTGGACTTTTTGAGGGACAAATTGAAGAGGGAGATTGTTGCCTTCAAAACAAAATAGCACTGATTTTCCTCCAGTTCAGTCAGATGATGTTCCTCATGAGTTTTGTTTCTGAAAATTTAAAATAAAATAATGTAGAAATTTTAAAGAGGAGGTGTGACAGGACTCTGGTAATCTTGTAGTGCATTAAATATGTAGGTGCACAAAGGAAGTATGATACACGCTCTTGTCCGTGTTATACAGCTGGAATTGCTGGAAGTCCTGTCACTCATGGTGTAATGCAATACAGATAACTGTGACATACTGAAAGCCAATGTAGTGTTACCTGTCAGTGTGCAGTGATTGTGCTTGAAGGAGAAAATATATGCAGTGATCAACAATACTTCTGACTGTAGGTAAAGGTAGTTCATTGTAAGTAGTACTGTAGAGGTCTTTGCTGCAGTGTATCCCTGTGCATGTTGCAGTGATGCATTTAGTCATGGAGATTTTGCAAGAGCTACATCAGTTTGCATGGTGCATTGCTTGCTTTCCTAATGATGAATCTCAAAACAGTGTTATTGATGTTAATATTCAGCCATAGATTAACAATCAAAATTATGTAAACTGCAGTATTAACAGAGTAACATAATGTCTAACAGTATGTGGATTTTGTATAGGACTATGTAGTGTACACTATACTAGATAAGAATCAGCCATGTTGGGCATATCTGCTGCAAATATTACAGTGGTAACATTGGCCTAGCTAGGCTTGATTATCCTTCACTTGAATGATTTTAAACTCATTGATTTTTATTCTCCAGTATGCAACTGCTCACTGCTAATCCCCCGAAGAAATAAGTGCAGATGCACAAATAGAAACTGTGCCAACAGTGATTCATATTTTTTCCTGTGGTTGTGTGACAGTGAGGTTAATATATATAAGATTGGTGGGGGGTGTAGGGTGCAGGGTGGAGGTTCTCTGGCAAAACAAAATATATATATATATGTATATATATATTTTTTACTGCTCCTTTTGCCTGGTTGGCTGCAGCAGGCAGAAGCACATCTAGCAAAAATCAGCTGAAAAAAAAGAGGGACTAGCATTTCTGTTAGTTTGATTGGATGCCTAACATGAATAGGATATTTGACCATATGCATGCTTGTAGACATGAGCCTAAGGAAGACTGTATATCTATTACCTAATAGTATGTATGTAATATTAGCAGTTTTGACTGTTGTCACCTAAGCACATATTCCAAGACTGAGAGAACAATGGTTGGGGCAAAACAGTTACAGTTTATAGCTGAACCCATAATATATTATTTTGTTTTTGTCTTTTTTGAAAGACTGCATTAGCAGCCTGGTACATGGTGAAGAACAGAACAGGACAGAATCTGGTATTCCATGGTTTGTGATTCAGAAACAGATGCTTATTTGTATGTCTCATTCCATTTACCACTTACCATTCTAATTTGTATCACATTATTTACTCAGTATGTTGCTGCAGGTTTAAATGCCTGGCTTCATTTTGTGTCAGAAATGGCCAGCATATTTGACAGGCTTGTATTATTAAAATATGGCATAGCAACGGCTTTGAGATACAAGTTACATACATACATACATACGTATCTATTATATATATATATATATATATATATATATATATATGTACACATGCGTGTGTGTGTGTGTATATATATATATATATATATATATATATATATATATATATATATATATATATATATATATATATATATATATATATATATATATATATATACACACACACACACATTATATATATATATATCTTCTTCTTCTTTCGGCTTTTTCCCGGTTAGGGGTCGCCACAGCAGATCACCTTGTCCGCACATTGAATGGCAGTGGAGTTTTACGGTGTCGAGTTGCCAGCCCGGCGCCCAACCTTCCACAGAAGGCACACTCACATGCACACCTAGGGCCAATTTAGAGTGTCCAATCCACCTGCAGCATGTCTTTGGGATGTGGGAGGAAACCGGAGCACCCGGAGGAAACCCACGCGACCACAGGGAGGACATGCAGACTCCGCACAGAAGGCACCCCAGCCGAGGACCGAACCGGAGAACCTCTTGCTGTGAGGCGGCAATGCTAACCACTGCACCACCGTGGCCGCCCTCACATTAAATATATATATATATATATATATATATATATATATATATATATATACACACATACACACACACACACACACACACACACACATATATATTTGTATGGGTCTACTTTTAAATCTCGAAAGACCGAAAGATCGACTTTCAGTATTTCGAGACTTAAGCACTGAACACCCACTATACCGAAATATTAAAAAACAGAGTGTCACTATACCGAAAAGTCACAATACCAAATTTTCAGCAAGCGACGTTCAGTTTTTTAATGTAACCACCACAGCATCACAAACAGCACCTCCCCTATACACCGTAACTAAGCAACTAAACACACACACCAACAAAACCCACAAAACTTATGCATAAGCAGGGGGGCAAGCCCCCCCAAACCCCCGCTACGTATATATACCAACTCCCAGGTCACACTACAATGAAATACACAAAAAACCTACCAGTAGGCATCCTACACTTACTTCACACACTGTTGAACATACACGTGAAAAACACACCTATACTACACATTCAAAAACATACTGCCTTCAACACTAACACATACATACATACATACATACATACACACACACACACACACACACACACACACACACACACACACACACACACACAGCTATCTAACCCATCCAACTCCCAAAACTTCCTACACAAAACTCCTAAACACTAACAATCTACCTGAATCTCTGTACACAGCCACACATTGTCCGCCATCTATAACTCCCAGACAACAGTGCACCGCAAATACAAATGACACCATACCACACCAAAAATAGATTCGGTAATCTGAAACTTGGTAAAGTGCAGTTTCAAATAACTGCACTTTTGATATTTTCATCTCAAAATACTGAAAGTCGATCTTTTAGTCTTTCAAGATATAAAAGGGAGCCTATATATATATATATATATATATATATATACACATATATATATATATATGTAAATATATATATATATATATGTATGTAATGTATGTATATATATATATATATATATATATATATATATATATATATATATATATATAGGTCTACCTGACATTGCCGACACTCCAGAATGCCGACAAACATATGGCCAACACCGTATGATCGACATTCGGAATGCCGACAATGCGGAACCGGCTCTTGGAGTTAGTATATTAAAGTTATCGGATGGGGTGGGGGGTGGAGCAGTTGAAAGGGAATTTTATGTTCCTCTTTCATGGCTTTCTGCTGATGTCGAGATTTTGGTTGTCGGTGTTGTGAGCTTTCGATCTTGTCAGGTATATCCATATATGTATATATATATATATATATATATATATATTTATATTTATATATATATATATATATATATATATATATATATATATATATATATATATAAGATAAAGATTGATTATATAGCAAGGATCACAAGTGCGATGTATACATAATATAGCATATACTTTCTTACACCTGTGGAGGGTTATTTTAACAAAATTGTCATGTGCTTTGCTGTGTATAAGATGTATATGACTCAAGTATTGTATTGTGTTGGGACTCATCTGTGCCTAAGTGCAAGTGAGCTGCTTTGTACTGCTCAGAACAGGCTTATCTGTGTATCAACACTGTGTATTTTCAGGGAATGGTTTTGTGCTTTGTTGCTTCAAATTGTGCATATTGTGTATATGTTATATGCCTCAACTTCATATGTTATCATTTGTAAAGGAGCATGTAGTATGTTGCAACTCATCTGTTGGGGAATAAAAATAGTTTCTTTGAGTCATAGTACCTTCTCCACTGAATTACCTTATATTCATGCAGTGGTTATTCACATTACCCACAATGTCATGATCTTCCCTTCAGTTTTTTTTTTTTTTAAGTTCATAGGTTCATACTAGGCTATCTGCCCTAGGGCATTTATATGCCTAGCCAGAGGGTGTTTGGCTTTCATCACCCATTTTAAATTAATTTTGCTATGGCCTTTTTCGAGGTTAGTATACTGTGCCTCTGTCTAACAGTGACACAGAAGTGATACCCGGGGTAAACCTACGATCTCCCATCCACTCATCAAGATTCCTCTTGAAGAGAGTCAATGAGGGCTCTGCCTAACCTGGACTGGGATTTTATTCCAGAGTGAAGTTATGAGGGCTTTTCTTTCTGTGTTTGTGTATACCCCTTTAGTCTGTTTGAGAAGTTAGAAACCTCAAGGAGTACTGAAGACATATCTTAATGTAAGTTATTATGAGATGTTTAAAAGGTTTGGAAGTCTGTTATTCAATGGCTAAAGATGTATTGCAGAGTTCATAGTCTTGTTCTGGAATGAATTAAGTTAATTTAGCTACACCTAAGTATAGTAGTATATTTGTTAATGATAATTCTTAGACTACACGTGAAGTATTTTACTTATAAAATACTTTTGCTTAAATACTCATATTATGTTTATAATTGCCATAATTATGAACACTTGATCTGTGTTGTATAGCATTTCATCCTGTGTAGTTAGAATAAAATATTCTAAACGAACACTACTGGACTATATCTTCCTATGATTCATATTTAAAATATTGGATGTTTAAGTTTATGGTTTCTTCACTGTTTTTTAGAGAATGTTATATCTAAGATTTGATTCCCTTTCAGTCGGTGGTGGTTATGATGCATGATTTCATCTGTGTAATTTGAAGTGTAGAGCTAAACAAAAGACAATTTAACATATTGCTTTTCTTGGGACAGAAGTAATTTACTATATTTGTATGAAGAGATCATGCATGCCTGCTGGAAGATAAGGGGAGCGAACCTACAGGGAGCAGCCGGCCCATGGAACTCACCTCAGCTGCGGAGGGGCACATCCACTCTCATGCAGACTTTGGCCAGGAGGAAGAGGCCCTGGAGGGTGTCTGCACCCCACACAGACACCTGGCAGGACATTCCTCCAGGCCTGGGAGACTGACCTGGACTCTGACAGGATGCCCCGTCGTCCCTTAACTCCTGAAGGCTGCCAAATCATGCTGGATCACACATGCCTGTCGGCTGATTGGGGGGCTAACATGCAGGGTGCAAGCGGCCCCACAGAACTCACGCTGGCCGCAGAGGGGCATATCCACTCTCATGGAGACTTTTTGATTTTTTTGAGAATGCCTTTGGACACATGGCGAGGTCAGATGCTTCTGCCTGGTCATGAGCTCTCTGGGCCCTGCTACCATCCACCCAGAGCCCCCTTAAGGACCCCGTCACTTCCATGTCCCCTGCAGGCTGCTAAATCATGCATTGTCTCACGTGTCCTCGGGACCTCTCAGAGGGACTTCCCTCTGATCGTGGCCAGCCTCACGGAACTCCCATCAGCCACAGAGGGGCAGGTCCACTCTCATTGGGACTTCCAAGTCCCCCTCCTTTCCGATCCAGAACAACACAGTCCCCGTCTCCTGCAGTATACAAAATCGTGCCGTGTCTCGTGTGCCCTTGGGACATCTTGGGGGGCTTCCCTCCTGTCACAACTGGCCTCGCTGAACTCCCCTCTGCCGAGGGGAAGGTCCGTTCCCATAAGGACTTGCGTGTCCCACTGTTTTCCTGTCCATAGCAGCTCTGGGGACTTCGAAATTTTTGTGGTATGCCTTTGGCTATGGGGTGAGGTCAGATCCCTTCTCCTCTGGCGGGAGTCTTCCAGGCCCTTTCGCTTTCTGTCCCTGCACTCTCTTGAGGTCTTCCATCGTGGGGGCCCCCACCTGGCAGCCGGCTGCCCATGGCTCCCTTAAGGATATCCATCGTGGAGGGCTCCTCCTAACCAGGCATTAGCTGTCTGGGCCCCTCAGCCCTCCACCCGGTGCTCCCTTAAGGACTTCCATTGTGGGGGGCTCCACCCGATCCCTGTCACCTTGGCAGGGGCTCTCCACACCCCACAGCCCTCTCCCAGTGCTCACTTAAGGACTTCCATCATAGGGGGGCTCTGCTCAGCCCCCGCTCTCCCAGGCAGGAGCTCTCTGGGCTCTGCAGCCCACCACCCGGTGCTTCCTTAAGGACTTCCTCCAGGACCGACCTTTACAGGCCTCCCTTTCGACCCTGGTGAGAGACATCCTTCCCTAGCCACGCCCCCCCACTGTGCTTCTGGGGATCCCCCCCACCTCCATGTCCCCTGCAGGCTGCCAAATCATGCTGTGTCTGCACACAGACCCATGGAACATTATGGTAGGGTTCAGAGTCTTCTATGTGAGGGATACATCCTATCCACAGTTTTAAAATACAGCTTCTGCTAAAACTTCCAAGATGGCTGCACATTGAATAACAGCTTAACTGTAGCTCTCCCAGTGCAAAAACAGAAACTCGACAGAGAAGGCCAGTAGGCTTTTGTGTTTATGGGTAAATTTCAGTAACTTGCTAGTAAGTGTACTGTCTGGATGCCAGGAAAAAAGAAATACAGAGCACCTGGAAAAAAAATTATCTACAAAAAGTGAAAAAGAAACACGGCCTGGGTAAAGTTCTGCAGCTGTTCACTAAAAAGCAATGCAACTTCCAGACATGATTTCCAGTAACCTACAGTAAGATGCAAGACAACTGCACACAGACCTGGTAACAAAACACTGATGGAGTATATTAACACAAACAACAAAAGGCTGGAAAAAATTGAAGAAGTTTTAAACAGATATTCAGATGAGGTGATAAAGCTGCAAAACTCAGAGGCTGAAATTAATAGACGGCTGGCTGAATATGAGACTGCTAAAGAAGATATGTTTTAAAAAACAATAGAATTAGAGGGCAGCGAACATATGGAAAACCTGAGACTTTTAGCTGTACCAGAGAGACTGGAAGGAACAAGACTGCATTCATTTTATAAAAGCACAAATATGCAACTGGACTGGTATTCCACAGCAAGAGTTGTTAGTTGAAAGGGCACATCTTGTATATGCTCCAAACCTGGCTATGAGAAAGCAACCTAGACCTTTAATAGTAAAGATGCAATCCTACCAGCAGAAGGTGTTGTCTGACAAAATTGTGGCAGAAGGACAAAATACTAAAAGTGGGAGACATGAAAGTGTTTGTGGAGAATGATTACTCATTGTTCACCTGGCAGAAGAGGAGTAAATTCATTCCACTATTCAGGGAATGGTGAAATGCAGGTGTCAGATTCAAACTGATGTACCCAGCTGGCTTCAAGATATTCTTCCCTAGAGGTACAAAATAATTTTTTGATGAAGCACATGCTGAAGAGGAAATGTAGATATTCCACTTCTTGTTCTTCTGGTAATAAAGACCACAGAGATACTGTACCTGCGAAATCTTTTAGACTGTTTCAATGGAAAATGTTGGAGAGAAGGAATGGAGCGAGAGAGTTGACTAGAAGAATCGAGAGTATGTTGAAAATAAAGCAGAGGCAGGATTTGGGAGCCAGAGATGGACAGTAATAAAACCAATACCTTAATGTGGGATTACAGTGCTATAATTATATTTGTTAATTATGACAGAACAAGGAAATCTAGAAGTATTGCACTTTTTCAGAATTTGTGGGGGACTGTAAAATATATGCTCTACTTCATGTCATTAATGTTTGGAAAATGCTTTGGGGAGAAGAAGAGAGGGGCGAAAGTTAACTGTAAGTAAAGAGAACTTTATTTTCTTAGTAAGTACTATTTTTGTGGTGTATGGCTTTCTTTGCATGCTATAAAGTATTTTTTCTCGGTTATTGTTAAGTGTAATGGGGATTGTAAATAGCTGCTGCTATTTTTTTCTTTATTTCTCCTTTCTCTCTTTCTTCTTGTTCAGTTGTAAGAAATGTAGGCACTATGGTGTAAAAGAAGCCTGGTTAAAAGAGCATGACAAAATAAAAATGTATCTGCTTTTTCTCATTCTTGCATTGGGGGAATGACTGCATTAAGGATCTCAGATTGATTTAGTAACACATTTTAAGAGAAAGCAAGTAAATGAAAAAGAATTTTGAATATTTTGAGGCTTTTTCTATTAAATGAATGTATGCTTAGTATCTGATAGAGAATCTGTGTGGTTCTC